>NC_068429.1:17064112-17404112 GCF_023373465.1 Oncorhynchus keta
TAACAAACTACCAGGGTGGGGGTTCATTCCATTTCAATTCGAGTCTATTCAGAAAGTAAACAAAATCCCAATTCCAATTCAATTGGGTAAATAGCCCACCCAATTTACCTACCTCAACCCCATACTGTTTTTATTTATTTACTTTTCTGCTCTTTTGCACACCAGTATCTGTTTTTTTTTATTTTAAATTTTACCCCTTTTTCTCCACAATTTCATGGTATCCAATTGTTGTAGTAGCTACTATCTTGTCTCATCGCTACAACTCCCGTATGGGCTCGGGAGAGACGAAGGTTGAAAGTCATGCGTCCTCCGATACACAACTTCTTAACACAGCACATCGAAACTGGAAGCCAGCCGCACCAATGTGTCGGAGGAAACACTGTGCACCTGGCAACCTTGGTTAGCGTGCACTGCGCCCGGCCCGCCACAGGAGTCGCTGGTGCGCGATGAGACAAGGAAGGACATCCCTACCAACCAATCCCTCACTAACCCGGACGACGCTAGGCCAATTGTTCGTCGCCCCACGGACCTCCCGGTCGCGGCCGGTTACGACAGAGCCTGGGCGCGAACCCAGGGACTCTGCAGTACAGCGCCCTTAACCACTGCGCCACCCGGGAGGCCCCGCACACCAGTATCTCTAACTGCACATGACCTTCTGATCATTTATCACTCCAGTGTTAATCTGCTAAATTGTAATTATTCTTCTTCCTCCTCATGCCTTTTGCACACAATGTATATAGACTCCTTTTTTTTCTACTGTGTTATTGACTTGTTTATTGTTTACTCCATGTGTAACTCTGTGTTGTCTGTTCACACTGCTATGCTTTATCTTGGCCAGGTTGCAGTTGTAAATGAGAACTTGTTCTCAACTAGCCTACGTGGTTAAATAAAGGTGAAATAAAATATTTAAAAATCCTAATTGAAAAGCACTGAAGGGAGTTGGAATTGAAATGTCAGTACACTTCCTGAATTGACCAGAATTGAATGGAGCTGACCCCAAACCTTCCAAACTACACTCTTAGAAGAAGAAAAGAGTTCCAAAAGGGTCCTTTGGCTGTCCCCATAGGAGCACCTTTTTGGTTCCCGGTAGAAGGTTATACCTGAAAGGATTATCCTATGGGGACAGCAGAATAACCCTTTTAGATACTAAGAGTGTACAGCATACCACACCATATCAGTAGCTTTCTCGAAGCTTGATACTCTGATACACTTGACAATGGGCTTCAGATCTGCTATACTTAGCGCTACCACTAAGATGTGATGCTATCTTGCTTTATCTTTTATCTATCTGGTGGTTAGAATAGTTTATCTGGCTAGGGCCTGACCCTGATGTTTGGAGTGTCTCATTACCTGTGTGTGTGTGTGTGTGTGTGTGTGTGTGTGTGTGTGTGTGTGTGTGTGTGTGTGTGTGTGTGTGTGTGTGTGTGTGTGTGTGTGTGTGTGTGTGTGTGTGTGTGTGTATGGCATATGGCTTGGCACAGTGAAACTCATAAATCATCCTCATCCTCCCCTCTTCCTCCCGAGGAACAGAGGTCTGAGGTCTTACTCTGATGATGGAACACACACACACACACACACACACACACACACACACACCCCACCTTCCATCACCTTCCTACAGGTACAATACATGCTGTCTGACCAGGAGTCTACCCCTCTAGACCTAAGAATAGAACACCCTATAATTCCCAGTCCAGTCATAACAAATGACTGTACCAAGCCCTGCAAACGCTCCACACTCCAGTCCCCTTTGACGATGACTCAAGAGTCAGCACTATGACCTGTCTGTGTTTAGATTGGGGGGGGTGTGCGTGCGTGTGTGCGCGTGTGCATGCGAGCGAGCGTGTGTGCAAGTGAGTGAGCATGAGTATGGTTTTCTCATTGAGTTTGTGTTGGTTTGTGCATGTATGCGTGTGTCTGTACACGGGTAACCATCCTTCTTCCCTACATACAGAACGCACATTCCATCCACACAAGTCTGTCTGCAGAGTGTATGTTGGGGAAGCGTGTTATGCTGTATAATAGGGGAAAGAGAAGCTCCTCTCTGCTTCCCTTCACACAGCAGAGTCTATCCGATTAAACAGCCCAGTAACATGTGTATGGGGCCAGCCACTACACTACAGAAACAGCTCCCTTAGTCTCCTGGGCCTCCCACCCAGAGGCAGTCAGCCAGTCAGTCAGTCCCTCCTCCAGCCAATCTGTCAGTCTCACTTCCAGCCAGGCAGCCAGTCAGTTAGTCCCTCTCCCAGCCAGTCAACCAGTCCCTCCCCCAGTCAGTCAGCCAGCCAGTCAGTCAGTCCCTCTCCCAGCCAGTCAGCGAGTCCCTCCTCCAGCCAATCAGTCAGTCTCACTCCCAGCCAGCCAGGCAGCCAGTCAGTCAGTCCCTCCCCCAGCCGGTCAGCCAGTCAGCTGGTCAGTCCCTTCTATTGAGCAGGCTCAGATGGACAGGGGACAAGCAGTCTAGTGGCTAGCCGGGCTGATCTACTTTGGCCAGATGGGTGTGGGGGAGGAAAAATGAGGGCTTACCAGAGAGACCAAGTCCTAACCCTTGGCCCCCCTTGACCCCTCCCCTTCCTAAAGCTGCCTTTGCAGGTCAGGTTTTGACAGGTCAAGAGGATTCCCTCTATGCTAGTAGAGTAGTAGAAAACACAGACTCTGACTCTTTAGAACTTACACTCACACCACAGGTGGCTGGTGTTACCTTAATTGGGGAGGATGGGCTCATAGTAATGCCTGGTAAGGAATTCATGGAATGGTGTCAAACACAAGGTTTCCATGGGTTTGATAATATTCCAGTCACCCCATTATGAGCTGTCCTCTCCGCACCAGACTCCTGTGTCACACACGCACAAACACTTTTTTTTAACTCACACGTCTACATGCCATACACACTCACGCATACACATGTGACTCCATGTACAAACAGACTCCATCATGTACAAACAGACTCCATTTACAAACAGACTCCATCCTGTACAAACAGACTCCATCCTGTACAAACAGACTCCATCATGTACAAACAGACTCCATCCTGTACAAACAGACCCGTGTACAAACAGACTCCATCCTGTACAAACAGACTCCATCATATACAAACAGACTCCATCCTGTACAAACAGACCCGTGTACAAACAGACTCCATCCTGTACAAACAGACCCGTGTACAAACAGACTCCATCCTGTACAAACAGACTCCATCATATACAAACAGACTCCATGTACAAACAGACTCCATCCTGTACAAACAGACTCCATCATGTACAAACAGACTCCATCATGTACAAACAGACTCCATCATGTACAAACAGACTCCATCCTGTACAAACAGACTCCATCCTGTACAAACAGACTCCATCATGTACAAACAGACTCCATCATGTACAAACAGACTCCATCATGTACAAACAGACTCCATCATGTACAAACAGACTCCATCATGTACAAACAGACTCCATCATGTACAAACAGACTCCATCATGTACAAACAGACTCCATCATGTACAAACAGACTCCATCCTGTACAAACAGACCCGTGTACAAACAGACTCCATCCTGTACAAACAGACTCCATCATGTACAAACAGACTCCATCATGTACAAACAGACTCCATCCTGTACAAACAGACTCCATCATGTACAAACAGACTCCATCATGTACAAACAGACTCCCCATCCTGTACAAACAGACTCCCCATCCTGTACAAACAGACCCGTGTACAAACAGACTCCATCATGTACAAACAGACTCCATCATGTACAAACAGACTCCATCTTATACAAACAGACCCTTGTACAAACAGACTCCATCTTATACAAACAGACCCTTGTACAAACAGACTCCATCTTATACAAACAGACCCTTGTACAAACAGGCTCCATCATGTACACACAGACTCCATCATGTACAAACAGACTCCATCATGTACAAACAGACTCCATCCTGTACAAACAGACTCCATCCTGTACAAACAGACTGCATCCTGTACAAACAGACTGCATCCTGTACAAACAGACTCCATCATGTACAAACAGACTCCATCTTATTCAAACAGACTCCATCCTGTACAAACAGACCCTTGTACAAACAGACTCCATCATGTACAAACAGACTCCATCATGTACAAACAGACTCCATCCTGTACAAACAGACTCCATCCTGTACAAACAGACCCTTGTACAAACAGACTCCATCATGTACAAACAGACTCCATCATGTACAAACAGACTCCATCATGTACAAACAGACTCCATCCTGTACAAACAGACTCCATCCTGTACAAACAGACTCCATCATGTACAAACAGACTCCATCATGTACAAACAGACTCCATCATGTACAAACAGACTCCATCATGTACAAACAGACTCCATCATGTACAAACAGACTCCATCCTGTACAAACAGACTCCATCCTGTACAAACAGACTCCATCCTGTACAAACAGACTCCATCCTGTACAAACAGACTCCATCCTGTACAAACAGACTCCATCCTGTACAAACAGACTCCATCCTGTACAAACAGACCCTTGTACAGACTCCATCGTGTACAAACAGACTCCATCGTGTACAGACAGACTCCATCCTGTACAAACAGACTCCATCCTGTACAAACAGACTCCATCCTGTACAAACAGACTCCATCCTGTACAAACAGACTCCATCATGTACAAACAGACTCCATCATGTACAGACAGACTCCATCATGTACAGACAGACTCCATCCTGTACAAACAGACTCCATCCTGTACAAACAGACTCCATCCTGTACAAACAGACTCCATCCTGTACAAACAGACTCCAACCTGTACAAACAGACTCCATCATGTACAAACAGACTCCATCATGTACAAACAGACTCCATCTTGTACAAACAGACTCCATCTTGTACAAACAGACTCCATCTTGTACAAACAGACTCCATCATGTACAAACAGACTCCATCCTGTACAAACAAACTCCATTCTGTACAAACAGACTCCATCATGTACAAACAGACTCCATCATGTACAAACAGACTCCATCCTGTACAAACAAACTCCATTCTGTACAAACAGACTCCATCATGTACAAACAGACTCCATCATGTACAAACAGACTCCATCTTGTACAAACAGACTCCATCTTGTACAAACAGACTCCATCCTGTACAAACAAACTCCATTCTGTACAAACAGACTCCATCATGTACAAACAGACTCCATCATTTACAAACAGACTCCATCCTGTACAAACAGACTCCATCCTGTACAAACAGACTCCATCCTGTACAAACAGACTCCATCCTGTACAAACAGACTCCATCCTGTACAAACAGACTCCATCCTGTACAAACAGACTCCATCCTGTACAAACAGACTCCAACCTGTACAAACAGACTCCAACCTGTACAAACAGACTCCAACCTGTACAAACAGACTCCATCCTGTACAAACAGACTCCATCCTGTACAAACAGACTCCAACCTGTACAAACAGACTCCAACCTGTACAAACAGACTCCATCCTGTACAAACAGACTCCATCATGTACAAACAGACTCCATCTTGTACAAACAGACTCCATCATGTACAAACAGACTCCATCATGTACAAACAGACTCCATCCTGTACAAACAAACTCCATTCTGTACAAACAGACTCCATTCTGTACAAACAGACTCCATCCTGTACAAACAGACTCCATCCTGTACAAACAGACTCCATCCTGTACAAACAGACTCCATCCTGTACAAACAGACTCCAACCTGTACAAACAGACTCCAACCTGTACAAACAGACTCCAACCTGTACAAACAGACTCCATCCTGTACAAACAGACTCCATCCTGTACAAACAGACTCCATCCTGTACAAACAGACTCCAACCTGTACAAACAGACTCCATCCTGTACAAACAGACTCCATCATGTACAAACAGACTCCATCTTGTACAAACAGACTCCATCATGTACAAACAGACTCCATCATGTACAAACAGACTCCATCCTGTACAAAGAAACTCCATTCTGTACAAACAGACTCCATCATTTACAAACAGACTCCATCATGTACAAACAGACTCCATCATTTACAAACAGACTCCATCATGTACAAACAGACTCCATCCTGTACAAACAGACTCCATCCTGTACAAACAGACTCCATCTTGTACAACAGACTCCATCTTGTACAAACAGACTCCATCATGTACAAACAGACTCCATCATGTACAAACAGACTCCATCATGTACAAACAGACTCCATCTTGTACAAACAGACTCCATCTTGTACAAACAGACTCCATCTTGTACATCAGACTCCATCATGTACAAACAGACTCCATCATGTACAAACAGACTCCATCCTGTACAAACAGACTCCATCCTGTACAAACAGACTCCATCCTGTACAAACAGACTCCATCCTGTACAAACAGACTCCATCCTGTACAAACAGACTCCAACCTGTACAAACAGACTCCAACCTGTACAAACAGACTCCAACCTGTACAAACAGACTCCAACCTGTACAAACAGACTCCAACCTGTACAAACAGACTCCAACCTGTACAAACAGACTCCATCCTGTACAAACAGACTCCATCCTGTACAAACAGACTCCAACCTGTACAAACAGACTCCAACCTGTACAAACAGACTCCAACCTGTACAAACAGACTCCATCATGTACAAACAGACTCCATCCTGTACAAACAGACTCCATCCTGTACAAACAGACTCCATCCTGTACAAACAGACTCCATCCTGTACAAACAGACTCCATCCTGTACAAACAGACTCCATCCTGTACAAACAGACTCCAACCTGTACAAACAGACTCCAACCTGTACAAACAGACTCCAACCTGTACAAACAGACTCCAACCTGTACAAACAGACTCCAACCTGTACAAACAGACTCCAACCTGTACAAACAGACTCCATCCTGTACAAACAGACTCCATCCTGTACAAACAGACTCCAACCTGTACAAACAGACTCCAACCTGTACAAACAGACTCCATCCTGTACAAACAGACTTCATCATGTACAAACAGACTCCATCTTGTACAAACAGACTCCATCATGTACAAACAGACTCCATCATGTACAAACAGACTCCATCATGTACAAACAGACTCCATCATGTACAAACAGACTCCATCATGTACAAACAGACTCCATCATTTACAAACAGACTCCATCCTGTACAAACAGACCCTTGTACAAACAGACTCCATCTTGTACAAACAGACTCCATCATGTACAAACAGACTCCATCATGTACAAACAGACTCCATCTTGTACAAACAGACTCCATCATGTACAAACAGACTCCATCATGTACAAACAGACTCCCCATCCTGTACAAACAGACTCCCCATCCTGTACAAACAGACCCGTGTACAAACAGACTCCATCATGTACAAACAGACTCCATCATGTACAAACAGACTCCATCATGTACAAACAGACTCCATCTTATACAAACAGACCCTTGTACAAACAGACTCCATCTTATACAAACAGACCCTTGTACAAACAGACTCCATCTTATACAAACAGACCCTTGTACAAACAGGCTCCATCATGTACACACAGACTCCATCATGTACAAACAGACTCCATCATGTACAAACAGACTCCATCCTGTACAAACAGACTCCATCCTGTACAAACAGACTGCATCCTGTACAAACAGACTGCATCCTGTACAAACAGACTCCATCATGTACAAACAGACTCCATCTTATTCAAACAGACTCCATCCTGTACAAACAGACCCTTGTACAAACAGACTCCATCATGTACAAACAGACTCCATCATGTACAAACAGGCTCCATCCTGTACAAACAGACTCCATCCTGTACAAACAGACCCTTGTACAAACAGACTCCATCGTGTACAAACAGACTCCATCGTGTACAAACAGACTCCATCGTGTACAAACAGACTGTACAAACAGACTCCATCCTGTACAAACAGACTCCATCATGTACAGACAGACTCCATGTACAAACAGACTCCATCATGTACAAACAGACTCCATCATGTACAAACAGACTCCATCATGTACAAACAGACTCCATCATGTACAAACAGACTCCATCCTGTACAAACAGACTCCATCCTGTACAAACAGACTCCATCCTGTACAAACAGACTCCATCCTGTACAAACAGACTCCATCCTGTACAAACAGACCCTTGTACAAACAGACTCCATCGTGTACAAACAGACTCCATCGTGTACAGACAGACTCCATCGTGTACAAACAGACTCCATCGTGTACAAACAGACTCCATCCTGTACAAACAGACTCCATCCTGTACAAACAGACTCCATCCTGTACAGACAGACTCCATCATGTACAGACAGACTCCATCATGTACAGACAGACTCCATCATGTACAGACAGACTCCATCCTGTACAAACAGACTCCATCCTGTACAAACAGACTCCAACCTGTACAAACAGACTCCATCCTGTACAAACAGACTCCAACCTGTACAAACAGACTCCATCATGTACAAACAGACTCCATCATGTACAAACAGACTCCATCTTGTACAAACAGACTCCATCTTGTACAAACAGACTCCATCTTGTACAAACAGACTCCATCATGTACAAACAGACTCCATCCTGTACAAACAAACTCCATTCTGTACAAACAGACTCCATCATGTACAAACAGACTCCATCATGTACAAACAGACTCCATCCTGTACAAACAAACTCCATCCTGTACAAACAGACTCCATCTTGTACAAACAGACTCCATCTTGTACAAACAGACTCCATCTTGTACAAACAGACTCCATCTTGTACAAACAGACTCCATCCTGTACAAACAGACTCCATCATGTACAAACAGACTCCATCATGTACAAACAGACTCCATCATGTACAAACAGACTCCATCCTGTACAAACAGACTCCATCCTGTACAAACAGACTCCATCCTGTACAAACAGACTCCATCCTGTACAAACAGACTCCATCCTGTACAAACAGACTCCATCCTGTACAAACAGACTCCATCCTGTACAAACAGACTCCAACCTGTACAAACAGACTCCAACCTGTACAAACAGACTCCAACCTGTACAAACAGACTCCATCCTGTACAAACAGACTCCAACCTGTACAAACAGACTCCAACCTGTACAAACAGACTCCATCCTGTACAAACAGACTCCATCATGTACAAACAGACTCCATCTTGTACAAACAGACTCCATCATGTACAAACAGACTCCATCATGTACAAACAGACTCCATCCTGTACAAAGAAACTCCATTCTGTACAAACAGACTCCATCATTTACAAACAGACTCCATCATTTACAAACAGACTCCATCCTGTACAAACAGACTCCATCCTGTACAAACAGACTCCATCCTGTACAAACAGACTCCAACCTGTACAAACAGACTCCAACCTGTACAAACAGACTCCAACCTGTACAAACAGACTCCATCCTGTACAAACAGACTCCATCCTGTACAAACAGACTCCATCCTGTACAAACAGACTCCAACCTGTACAAACAGACTCCAACCTGTACAAACAGACTCCATCCTGTACAAACAGACTCCATCATGTACAAACAGACTCCATCTTGTACAAACAGACTCCATCATGTACAAACAGACTCCATCATGTACAAACAGACTCCATCCTGTACAAAGAAACTCCATTCTGTACAAACAGACTCCATCATTTACAAACAGACTCCATCATGTACAAACAGACTCCATCATTTACAAACAGACTCCATCATGTACAAACAGACTCCATCCTGTACAAACAGACTCCATCCTGTACAAACAGACTCCATCCTGTACAAACAGACTCCATCCTGTACAAACAGACTCCATCTTGTACAAACAGACTCCATCTTGTACAAACAGACTCCATCATGTACAAACAGACTCCATCTTGTACAAACAGACTCCATCTTGTACAAACAGACTCCATCTTGTACATCAGACTCCATCTTGTACAAACAGACTCCATCCTGTACAAACAGACTCCATCCTGTACAAACAGACTCCATCCTGTACAAACAGACTCCATCCTGTACAAACAGACTCCATCCTGTACAAACAGACTCCATCCTGTACAAACAGACTCCATCCTGTACAAACAGACTCCAACCTGTACAAACAGACTCCAACCTGTACAAACAGACTCCAACCTGTACAAACAGACTCCAACCTGTACAAACAGACTCCAACCTGTACAAACAGACTCCAACCTGTACAAACAGACTCCATCCTGTACAAACAGACTCCATCCTGTACAAACAGACTCCAACCTGTACAAACAGACTCCAACCTGTACAAACAGACTCCAACCTGTACAAACAGACTCCATCCTGTACAAACAGACTCCATCCTGTACAAACAGACTCCATCCTGTACAAACAGACTCCATCCTGTACAAACAGACTCCATCCTGTACAAACAGACTCCATCCTGTACAAACAGACTCCAACCTGTACAAACAGACTCCAACCTGTACAAACAGACTCCAACCTGTACAAACAGACTCCAACCTGTACAAACAGACTCCAACCTGTACAAACAGACTCCATCCTGTACAAACAGACTCCAACCTGTACAAACAGACTCCAACCTGTACAAACAGACTCCATCCTGTACAAACAGACTTCATCATGTACAAACAGACTCCATCTTGTACAAACAGACTCCATCATGTACAAACAGACTCCATCATGTACAAACAGACTCCATCCTGTACAAACAAACTCCATTCTGTACAAACAGACTCCATCATGTACAAACAGACTCCATCATTTACAAACAGACTCCATCATGTACAAACAGACTCCATCCTGTACAAACAAACTCCATTCTGTACAAACAGACTCCATCATGTACAAACAGACTCCATCATGTACAAACAGACTCCATCATGTACAAACAGACTCCATCCTGTACAAACAAACTCCATTCTGTACAAACAGACTCCATCATGTACAAACAGACTCCATCATGTACAAACAGACTCCATCATGTACAAACAGACTCCATCATGTACAAACAAACTCCATCTTGTACAAACAGACTCCATCTTGTACAAACAGACTCCATCCTGTACAAACAGACTCCATCCTGTACAAACAGACTCCATCCTGTACAAACAGACTCCATCCTGTACAAACAGACTCCATCCTGTACAAACAGACTCCATCCTGTACAAACAGACTCCATCCTGTACAAACAGACTCCAACCTGTACAAACAGACTCCAACCTGTACAAACAGACTCCAACCTGTACAAACAGACTCCAACCTGTACAAACAGACTCCAACCTGTACAAACAGACTCAACCTGTACAAACAGACTCCAACCTGTACAAACAGACTCCATCCTGTACAAACAGACTCCATCATGTACAAACAGACTCCATCTTGTACAAACAGACTCCATCATGTACAAACAGACTCCATCATGTACAAACAGACTCCATCATGTACAAACAGACTCCATCCTGTACAAAGAAACTCCATTCTGTACAAACAGACTCCATCATTTACAAACAGACTCCATCATGTACAAACAGACTCCATCATTTACAAACAGACTCCATCATGTATAAACAGACTCCATCCTGTACAAACAGACTCCATCCTGTACAAACAGACTCCAACCTGTACAAACAGACTCCAACCTGTACAAACAGACTCCATCCTGTACAAACAGACTTCATCCTGTACAAACAGACTCCATCATGTACAAACAGACTCCATCTTGTACAAACAGACTCCATCTTGTACAAACAGACTCCATCTTGTACATCAGACTCCATCTTGTACAAACAGACTCCATCCTGTACAAACAGACTCCATCCTGTACAAACAGACTCCATCCTGTACAAACAGACTCCATCCTGTACAAACAGACTCCATCCTGTACAAACAGACTCCATCCTGTACAAACAGACTCCAACCTGTACAAACAGACTCCAACCTGTACAAACAGACTCCAACCTGTACAAACAGACTCCAACCTGTACAAACAGACTCCAACCTGTACAAACAGACTCCAACCTGTACAAACAGACTCCAACCTGTACAAACAGACTCCATCCTGTACAAACAGACTCCAACCTGTACAAACAGACTCCAACCTGTACAAACAGACTCCAACCTGTACAAACAGACTCCATCATGTACAAACAGACTCCATCCTGTACAAACAGACTCCATCCTGTACAAACAGACTCCATCCTGTACAAACAGACTCCATCCTGTACAAACAGACTCCATCCTGTACAAACAGACTCCAACCTGTACAAACAGACTCCAACCTGTACAAACAGACTCCAACCTGTACAAACAGACTCCAACCTGTACAAACAGACTCCAACCTGTACAAACAGACTCCAACCTGTACAAACAGACTCCAACCTGTACAAACAGACTCCATCCTGTACAAACAGACTCCATCCTGTACAAACAGACTCCAACCTGTACAAACAGACTCCAACCTGTACAAACAGACTCCATCCTGTACAAACAGACTTCATCATGTACAAACAGACTCCATCTTGTACAAACAGACTCCATCATGTACAAACAGACTCCATCATGTACAAACAGACTCCATCATGTACAAACAGACTCCATCATGTACAAACAGACTCCATCATGTACAAACAGACTCCATCATGTACAAACAGACCCTTGTACAAACAGACTCCATCATGTACAAACAGACTCCATGTACAAACAGACTCCATCATGTACAAACAGACTCCATCATGTACAAACAGACTCCATCATGTACAAACAGACTCCATCATGTACAAACAGACTCCCCTTCCTGTACAAACAGACTCCCCATCCCGTACAAACAGACCCGTGTACAAACAGACTCCATCATGTACAAACAGACTCCATCATGTACAAACAGACTCCATCATGTACAAACAGACTCCATCTTGTACAAACAGACCCTTGTACAAACAGACTCCATCTTATACAAACAGACCCTTGTACAAACAGGCTCCATCATGTACACACAGACTCCATCATGTACAAACAGACTCCATCATGTACAAACAGACTCCATCCTGTACAAACAGACTCCATCCTGTACAAACAGACTGCATCCTGTACAAACAGACTGCATCCTGTACAAACAGACTCCATCATGTACAAACAGGCTCCATCCTGTACAAACAGACTCCATCCTGTACAAACAGACCCTTGTACAAACAGACTCCATCGTGTACAAACAGGCTCCATCCTGTACAAACAGACTCCATCCTGTACAAACAGACCCTTGTACAAACAGACTCCATCGTGTACAAACAGACTCCATCGTGTACAAACAGACTCCATCCTGTACAAACAGACTCCATCCTGTACAAACAGACTCCATCATGTACAGACAGACTCCATGTACAAACAGACTCCATCATGTACAAACAGACTCCATCATGTACAAACAGACTCCATCATGTACAAACAGACTCCATCATGTACAAACAGACTCCATCTTGTACAAACAGACTCCATCATGTACAAACAGACTCCATCCTGTACAAACAGACTCCATCCTGTACAAACAGACTCCATCCTGTACAAACAGACTCCATCCTGTACAAACAGACCCTTGTACAAACAGACTCCATCGTGTACAAACAGACTCCATCGTGTACAGACAGACTCCATCGTGTACAAACAGACTCCATCGTGTACAAACAGACTCCATCCTGTACAAACAGACTCCATCCTGTACAAACAGACTCCATCATGTACAAACAGACTCCATCATGTACAAACAGACTCCATCATGTACAGACAGACTCCATCATGTACAGACAGACTCCATCCTGTACAAACAGACTCCATCCTGTACAAACAGACTCCAACCTGTACAAACAGACTCCATCCTGTACAAACAGACTCCAACCTGTACAAACAGACTCCAACCTGTACAAACAGACTCCATCATGTACAAACAGACTCCATCTTGTACAAACAGACTCCATCTTGTACAAACAGACTCCATCTTGTACAAACAGACTCCATCATGTACAAACAGACTCCATCCTGTACAAACAAACTCCATTCTGTACAAACAGACTCCATCATGTACAAACAGACTCCATCATGTACAAACAGACTCCATCCTGTACAAACAGACTCCATCCTGTACAAACAGACTCCATCTTGTACAAACAGACTCCATCTTGTACAAACAGACTCCATCTTGTACAAACAGACTCCATCTTGTACAAACAGACTCCATCCTGTACAAACAAACTCCATTCTGTACAAACAGACTCCATCATGTACAAACAGACTCCATCATTTACAAACAGACTCCATCCTGTACAAACAGACTCCATCCTGTACAAACAGACTCCATCCTGTACAAACAGACTCCATCCTGTACAAACAGACTCCATCCTGTACAAACAGACTCCATCCTGTACAAACAGACTCCATCCTGTACAAACAGACTCCATCCTGTACAAACAGACTCCAACCTGTACAAACAGACTCCAACCTGTACAAACAGACTCCAACCTGTACAAACAGACTCCATCCTGTACAAACAGACTCCAACCTGTACAAACAGACTCCAACCTGTACAAACAGACTCCATCCTGTACAAACAGACTCCATCATGTACAAACAGACTCCATCTTGTACAAACAGACTCCATCATGTACAAACAGACTCCATCATGTACAAACAGACTCCATCCTGTACAAACAGACTCCATTCTGTACAAACAGACTCCATCATGTACAAACAGACTCCATCATTTACAAACAGACTCCATCCTGTACAAACAGACTCCATCCTGTACAAACAGACTCCATCCTGTACAAACAGACTCCATCCTGTACAAACAGACTCCATCCTGTACAAACAGACTCCAACCTGTACAAACAGACTCCATCCTGTACAAACAGACTCCATCCTGTACAAACAGACTCCATCCTGTACAAACAGACTCCATCCTGTACAAACAGACTCCATCCTGTACAAACAGACTCCATCATGTACAAACAGACTCCATCTTGTACAAACAGACTCCATCATGTACAAACAGACTCCATCCTGTACAAACAAACTCCATCTGTACAAACAGACTCCATCATTTACAAACAGACTCCATCATGTACAAACAGACTCCATCATTTACAAACAGACTCCATCATGTATAAACAGACTCCATCATGTATAAACAGACTCCATCCTGTACAAACAGACTCCATCCTGTACAAACAGACTCCATCCTGTACAAACAGACTCCATCCTGTACAAACAGACTCCATCATGTACAAACAGACTCCATCATGTACAAACAGACTCCATCATGTACAAACAGACTCCATCTTGTACAAACAGACTCCATCTTGTACAAACAGACTCCATCTTGTACATCAGACTCCATCTTGTACAAACAGACTCCATCCTGTACAAACAGACTCCATCCTGTACAAACAGACTCCATCCTGTACAAACAGACTCCATCCTGTACAAACAGACTCCATCCTGTACAAACAGACTCCATCCTGTACAAACAGACTCCATCCTGTACAAACAGACTCAACCTGTACAAACAGACTCCAACCTGTACAAACAGACTCCAACCTGTACAAACAGACTCCAACCTGTACAAACAGACTCCAACCTGTACAAACAGACTCCAACCTGTACAAACAGACTCCATCCTGTACAAACAGACTCCATCCTGTACAAACAGACTCCAACCTGTACAAACAGACTCCAACCTGTACAAACAGACTCCAACCTGTACAAACAGACTCCATCCTGTACAAACAGACTCCATCCTGTACAAACAGACTCCATCCTGTACAAACAGACTCCATCCTGTACAAACAGACTCCATCCTGTACAAACAGACTCCATCCTGTACAAACAGACTCCAACCTGTACAAACAGACTCCAACCTGTACAAACAGACTCCAACCTGTACAAACAGACTCCAACCTGTACAAACAGACTCCAACCTGTACAAACAGACTCCAACCTGTACAAACAGACTCCATCCTGTACAAACAGACTCCATCCTGTACAAACAGACTCCAACCTGTACAAACAGACTCCAACCTGTACAAACAGACTCCATCCTGTACAAACAGACTTCATCATGTACAAACAGACTCCATCTTGTACAAACAGACTCCATCATGTACAAACAGACTCCATCATGTACAAACAGACTCCATCCTGTACAAACAAACTCCATTCTGTACAAACAGACTCCATCATGTACAAACAGACTCCATCATTTACAAACAGACTCCATCATGTACAAACAGACTCCATCCTGTACAAACAAACTCCATTCTGTACAAACAGACTCCATCATGTACAAACAGACTCCATCATGTACAAACAGACTCCATCATGTACAAACAGACTCCATCCTGTACAAACAAACTCCATTCTGTACAAACAGACTCCATCATGTACAAACAGACTCCATCATGTACAAACAGACTCCATCATGTACAAACAGACTCCATCATGTACAAACAGACTCCATCTTGTACAAACAGACTCCATCTTGTACAAACAGACTCCATCCTGTACAAACAGACTCCATCCTGTACAAACAGACTCCATCCTGTACAAACAGACTCCATCCTGTACAAACAGACTCCATCCTGTACAAACAGACTCCATCCTGTACAAACAGACTCCATCCTGTACAAACAGACTCCAACCTGTACAAACAGACTCCAACCTGTACAAACAGACTCCAACCTGTACAAACAGACTCCAACCTGTACAAACAGACTCCAACCTGTACAAACAGACTCCAACCTGTACAAACAGACTCCATCCTGTACAAACAGACTCCATCCTGTACAAACAGACTCCATCCTGTACAAACAGACTCCATCATGTACAAACAGACTCCATCATGTACAAACAGACTCCATCATGTACAAACAGACTCCATCATGTACAAACAGACTCCATCATGTACAAACAGACTCCATCCTGTACAAACAGACCCCTGTACAAACAGACTCCATCTTGTACAAACAGACTCCATCATGTACAAACAGACTCCATCATGTACAAACAGACTCCATCCTGTACAAACAGACTCCATCCTGTACAAACAGACTCCATCCTGTACAAACAGACTCCCCATCCTGTACAAACAGACTCCCCATCCTGTACAAACAGACCCGTGTACAAACAGACTCCATCCTGTACAAACAGACTCCATCATGTACAAACAGACTCCATCATGTACAAACAGACTCCATCATGTACAAACAGACTCCATCTTATACAAACAGACCCTTGTACAAACAGACTCCATCTTATACAAACAGACCCTTGTACAAACAGACTCCATCTTATACAAACAGACTCCATCATGTACAAACAGGCTCCATCCTGTACAAACAGACTCCATCCTGTACAAACAGACCCTTGTACAAACAGACTCCATCGTGTACAAACAGGCTCCATCCTGTACAAACAGACTCCATCCTGTACAAACAGACCCTTGTACAAACAGACTCCATCGTGTACAAACAGACTCCATCGTGTACAAACAGACTCCATCATGTACAAACAGACTCCATCCTGTACAAACAGACTGCATCCTGTACAAACAGACTGCATCCTGTACAAACAGACTGCATCCTGTACAAACAGACTCCATCATGTACAAACAGACTCCATCTTATTCAAACAGACTCCATCCTGTACAAACAGACCCTTGTACAAACAGACTCCATCATGTACAAACAGACTCCATCATGTACAAACAGGCTCCATCCTGTACAAACAGACTCCATCCTGTACAAACAGACCCTTGTACAAACAGACTCCATCGTGTACAAACAGACTCCATCGTGTACAAACAGACTCCATCGTGTACAAACAGACTCCATCCTGTACAAACAGACTCCATCCTGTACAAACAGACTCCATCATGTACAGACAGACTCCATGTACAAACAGACTCCATCATGTACAAACAGACTCCATCATGTACAAACAGACTCCATCATGTACAAACAGACTCCATCCTGTACAAACAGACTCCATCCTGTACAAACAGACTCCATCCTGTACAAACAGACTCCATCCTGTACAAACAGACTCCATCCTGTACAAACAGACTCCATCCTGTACAAACAGACTCCATCCTGTACAAACAGACTCCATCCTGTACAAACAGACTCCATCGTGTACAAACAGACTCCATCGTGTACAAACAGACTCCATCGTGTACAAACAGACTCCATCGTGTACAAACAGACTCCATCCTGTACAAACAGACTCCATCCTGTACAAACAGACTCCATCATGTACAAACAGACTCCATCATGTACAGACAGACTCCATCATGTACAGACAGACTCCATCCTGTACAAACAGACTCCATCCTGTACAAACAGACTCCATCCTGTACAAACAGACTCCATCCTGTACAAACAGACTCCATCCTGTACAAACAGACTCCAACCTGTACAAACAGACTCCATCATGTACAAACAGACTCCATCATGTACAAACAGACTCCATCTTGTACAAACAGACTCCATCTTGTACAAACAGACTCCATCTTGTACAAACAGACTCCATCATGTACAAACAGACTCCATCCTGTACAAACAAACTCCATTCTGTACAAACAGACTCCATCATGTACAAACAGACTCCATCATGTACAAACAGACTCCATCTTGTACAAACAAACTCCATCCTGTACAAACAGACTCCATCTTGTACAAACAGACTCCATCTTGTACAAACAGACTCCATCTTGTACAAACAGACTCCATCCT
The DNA here is from genome assembly GCF_023373465.1 of Oncorhynchus keta. Classification (NCBI taxonomy): domain Eukaryota; kingdom Metazoa; phylum Chordata; class Actinopteri; order Salmoniformes; family Salmonidae; genus Oncorhynchus; species Oncorhynchus keta. The sequence continues at coordinate 17,082,932 of NC_068429.1, forward strand.
GTACAAACAAACTCCATTCTGTACAAACAGACTCCATCATGTACAAACAGACTCCACCATCATTTACAAACAGACTCCATCATGTACAAACAGACTCCATCATTTACAAACAGACTCCATCCTGTACAAACAGACTCCATCCTGTACAAACAGACTCCATCCTGTACAAACAGACTCCATCCTGTACAAACAGACTCCAACCTGTACAAACAGACTCCAACCTGTACAAACAGACTCCAACCTGTACAAACAGACTCCATCCTGTACAAACAGACTCCATCCTGTACAAACAGACTCCATCCTGTACAAACAGACTCCAACCTGTACAAACAGACTCCATCCTGTACAAACAGACTCCATCATGTACAAACAGACTCCATCTTGTACAAACAGACTCCATCATGTACAAACAGACTCCATCATGTACAAACAGACTCCATCCTGTACAAAGAAACTCCATTCTGTACAAACAGACTCCATCATTTACAAACAGACTCCATCATGTACAAACAGACTCCATCATTTACAAACAGACTCCATCATGTATAAACAGACTCCATCATGTATAAACAGACTCCATCCTGTACAAACAGACTCCATCCTGTACAAACAGACTCCATCCTGTACAAACAGACTCCATCATGTACAAACAGACTCCATCATGTACAAACAGACTCCATCATGTACAAACAGACTCCATCTTGTACAAACAGACTCCATCTTGTACAAACAGACTCCATCTTGTACATCAGACTCCATCTTGTACAAACAGACTCCATCCTGTACAAACAGACTCCATCCTGTACAAACAGACTCCATCATGTACAAACAGACTCCATCCTGTACAAACAGACTCCATCCTGTACAAACAGACTCCATCCTGTACAAACAGACTCCAACCTGTACAAACAGACTCCAACCTGTACAAACAGACTCCAACCTGTACAAACAGACTCCAACCTGTACAAACAGACTCCAACCTGTACAAACAGACTCCAACCTGTACAAACAGACTCCATCCTGTACAAACAGACTCCATCCTGTACAAACAGACTCCATCCTGTACAAACAGACTCCAACCTGTACAAACAGACTCCAACCTGTACAAACAGACTCCAACCTGTACAAACAGACTCCATCCTGTACAAACAGACTCCATCCTGTACAAACAGACTCCATCCTGTACAAACAGACTCCATCCTGTACAAACAGACTCCATCCTGTACAAACAGACTCCAACCTGTACAAACAGACTCCAACCTGTACAAACAGACTCCAACCTGTACAAACAGACTCCAACCTGTACAAACAGACTCCATCCTGTACAAACAGACTCCAACCTGTACAAACAGACTCCATCCTGTACAAACAGACTCCATCCTGTACAAACAGACTCCAACCTGTACAAACAGACTCCAACCTGTACAAACAGACTCCATCCTGTACAAACAGACTTCATCATGTACAAACAGACTCCATCTTGTACAAACAGACTCCATCATGTACAAACAGACTCCATCATGTACAAACAGACTCCATCCTGTACAAACAAACTCCATTCTGTACAAACAGACTCCATCATGTACAAACAGACTCCATCATTTACAAACAGACTCCATCATGTACAAACAGACTCCATCCTGTACAAACAAACTCCATTCTGTACAAACAGACTCCATCATGTACAAACAGACTCCATCATGTACAAACAGACTCCATCATGTACAAACAGACTCCATCCTGTACAAACAAACTCCATTCTGTACAAACAGACTCCATCATGTACAAACAGACTCCATCATGTACAAACAGACTCCATCATGTACAAACAGACTCCATCTTGTACAAACAGACTCCATCTTGTACAAACAGACTCCATCCTGTACAAACAGACTCCATCCTGTACAAACAGACTCCATCCTGTACAAACAGACTCCATCCTGTACAAACAGACTCCATCCTGTACAAACAGACTCCATCCTGTACAAACAGACTCCATCCTGTACAAACAGACTCCAACCTGTACAAACAGACTCCAACCTGTACAAACAGACTCCAACCTGTACAAACAGACTCCAACCTGTACAAACAGACTCCATCCTGTACAAACAGACTCCATCCTGTACAAACAGACTCCATCCTGTACAAACAGACTCCATCATGTACAAACAGACTCCATCATGTACAAACAGACTCCATCATGTACAAACAGACTCCATCATGTACAAACAGACTCCATCATGTACAAACAGACTCCATCCTGTACAAACAGACTCCGTGTACAAACAGACTCCATCCTGTACAAACAGACTCCATCATGTACAAACAGACTCCATCATGTACAAACAGACTCCATCCTGTACAAACAGACTCCATCATGTACAAACAGACTCCCATCCTGTACAAACAGACTCCCCATCCTGTACAAACAGACTCCCCATCCTGTACAAACAGACCCGTGTACAAACAGACTCCATCATGTACAAACAGACTCCATCATGTACAAACAGACTCCATCATGTACAAACAGACTCCATCTTATACAAACAGACCCTTGTACAAACAGACTCCATCTTATACAAACAGACCCTTGTACAAACAGACTCCATCTTATACAAACAGACCCTTGTACAAACAGGCTCCATCATGTACACACAGACTCCATCATGTACAAACAGACTCCATCATGTACAAACAGACTCCATCCTGTACAAACAGACTCCATCCTGTACAAACAGACCCTGTACAAACAGACTCCATCATGTACAAACAGACTCCATCATGTACAAACAGACTCCATCATGTACAAACAGACTCCATCTTGTACAAACAGACCCTTGTACAAACAGACTCCATCATGTACAAACAGACTCCATCCTGTACAAACAGGCTCCATCCTGTACAAACAGACTCCATCCTGTACAAACAGACCCTTGTACAAACAGACTCCATCGTGTACAAACAGACTCCATCGTGTACAAACAGACTCCATCGTGTACAAACAGACTCCATCCTGTACAAACAGACTCCATCCTGTACAAACAGACTCCATCATGTACAGACAGACTCCATGTACAAACAGACTCCATCATGTACAAACAGACTCCATCATGTACAAACAGACTCCATCATGTACAAACAGACTCCATCATGTACAAACAGACTCCATCCTGTACAAACAGACTCCATCCTGTACAAACAGACTCCATCCTGTACAAACAGACTCCATCCTGTACAAACAGACTCCATCCTGTACAAACAGACTCCATCCTGTACAAACAGACTCCATCCTGTACAAACAGACCCTTGTACAAACAGACTCCATCGTGTACAAACAGACTCCATCGTGTACAAACAGACTCCATGTACAAACAGACTCCATCCTGTACAAACAGACTCCATCATGTACAAACAGACTCCATCCTGTACAAACAGACCCGTGTACAAACAGACTCCATCATGTACAAACAGACTCCATCGTGTACAAACAGACTCCATCGTGTACAGACAGACTCCATCGTGTACAAACAGACTCCATCCTGTACAAACAGACTCCATCATGTACAAACAGACTCCATCATGTACAAACAGACTCCATCATGTACAAACAGACTCCATCATGTACAAACAGACTCCATCTTGTACAAACAGACTCCATCTTGTACAAACAGACTCCATCTTGTACAAACAGACTCCATCTTGTACAAACAGACTCCATCCTGTACAAACAAACTCCATTCTGTACAAACAGACTCCATCATGTACAAACAGACTCCATCATTTACAAACAGACTCCATCCTGTACAAACAGACTCCATCCTGTACAAACAGACTCCATCCTGTACAAACAGACTCCATCCTGTACAAACAGACTCCATCCTGTACAAACAGACTCCATCCTGTACAAACAGACTCCATCCTGTACAAACAGACTCCATCCTGTACAGACAGACTCCATCGTGTACAGACAGACTCCATCGTGTACAGACAGACTCCATCGTGTACAGACAGACTCCATCGTGTACAGACAGACTCCATCCTAAACAAACAGACTCCATCCTAAACAAACAGACTCCATCCTAAACAAACAGACTCCATCCTAAACAAACAGACTCCATCCTAAACAAACAGAGTCCAACCTGTACAAACAGACTCCATCATGTACAAACAGACTCCATCATGTACAAACAGACTCCATCATGTATAAACAGACTCCATCATGTACAAACAGACTCCATCATGTACAAACAGACCCTTGTACAAACAGGCTCCATCATGTACAAACAGACTCCATCCTGTACAAACAGACTCCATCATGTACAAACAGACTCCATCATGTACAAACAGACTCCATCATGTACAAACAGACTCCATCCTGTACAAACAGACTCCATCCTGTACAAACAGACTCCATCCTGTACAAACAGACTCCATCCTGTACAAACAGACTCCATCATGTACAAACAGACTCCATCATGTACAAACAGACTCCATCATGTACAAACAGACTCCATCATGTACAAACAGGCTCCATCATGTACAAACAGGCTCCATCATGTACAAACAGGCTCCATCATGTACAAACAGGCTCCATCATGTACAAACAGGCTCCATCATGTACAAACAGACTCCATCATGTACAAACAGACTCCATCATGTACAAACAGACTCCATCATGTACAAACAGACTCCATCCTGTACAAACAGACTCCATCCTGTACAAACAGACTCCATCATGTACAAACAGACTCCATCATGTACAAACAGACTCCATCATGTACAAACAGACTCCATCCTGTACAAACAGACTCCATCCTGTACAAACAGACTCCATCATGTACAAACAGACTCCATCATGTACAAACAGACTCCATCATGTACAAACAGACTCCATCATGTACAAACAGACTCCATCTTGTACAAACAGACTCCATCTTGAACAGACTCCATCATGTACAAACAGACCCTTGTACAAACAGACTCCATCTTGAACAGACTCCATCTTCTACAAACAGACCCTTGTACAATCAGACTCCATCATGTACAAACAGACTCCATCATGTACAGACAGACTCCATCCTGTACAAACAGACTCCATCATGTACAAACAGACTCCATCATGTACAAACAGACTCCATCATGTACAAACAGGCTCCATCATGTACAAACAGGCTCCATCCTGTACAAACAGGCTCCATCCTGTACAAACAGGCTCCATCCTGTACAAACAGGCTCCATCCTGTACAGACAGGCTCCATCCTGTACAGACAGGCTCCATCCTGTACAGACAGGCTCCATCCTGTACAGACAGGCTCCATCGTGTACAGACAGGCTCCATCGTGTACAGACAGACTCCATCGTGTACAGACAGACTCCATCGTGTACAGACAGACTCCATCGTGTACAGACAGACTCCATCGTGTACAGACAGACTCCATCGTGTACAGACAGACTCCATCGTGTACAGACAGACTCCATCGTGTACAGACAGACTCCATCCTGTACAGACAGACTCCATCGTGTACAGACAGACTCCATCCTGTACAGACAGACTCCATCCTGTACAGACAGACTCCATCCTGTACAGACAGACTCCATCGTGTACAGACAGACTCCATCCTGTACAAACAGACTCCATCGTGTACAGACAGACTCCATCGTGTACAAACAGACTCCATCGTGTACAAACAGACTCCATCCTGTACAAACAGGCTCCATCGTGTACAAACAGGCTCCATCCTGTACAAACAGACTCCATCCTGTACAAACAGACTCCATCCTGTACAAACAGACTCCATCCTGTACAAACAGACTCCATCCTGTACAAACAGACTCCATCCTGTACAAACAGACTCCATCCTGTACAAACAGACTCCATCATGTACAAACAGACTCCATCATGTACAAACAGACTCCATCATGTACAAACAGACTCCATCATGTACAAACAGACTCCATCCTGTACAAACAGACTCCATCCTGTACAAACAGACTCCATCCTGTACAAACAGACTCCATCCTGTACAAACAGGCTCCATCATGTACAAACAGACTCCATCATGTACAAACAGACTCCATCATGTACAAACAGACTCCATCATGTACAAACAGGCTCCATCTTGTACAAACAGGCTCCATCATGTACAAACAGGCTCCATCATGTACAAACAGACTCCATCATGTACAAACAGACTCCATCATGTACAAACAGACTCCATCATGTACAAACAGACTCCATGTACAAACAGACGCCATGTACAAACAGACGCCATGTACAAACAGACGCCTTGTACAAACAGACTCCATCATGTACAAACAGACTCCATCATGTACAAACAGACTCCATCATGTACAAACAGACTCCATCATGTACAAACAGACTCCATCTTATACAAACAGACCCTTGTACAAACAGACCCTTGTACAAACAGACCCTTGTACAAACAGACCCTTGTACAAACAGGCTCCATCCTGTACAAACAGACTCCATCCTGTACAAACAGACTCCATCCTGTACAAACAGACTCCATCCTGTACAAACAGACTCCATCCTGTACAAACAGACTCCATCCTGTACAAACAGACTCCATCCTGTACAAACAGACTCCATCCTGTACAAACAGAGTCCATCCTGTACAAACAGAGTCCATCCTGTACAAACAGAGTCCAACCTGTACAAACAGACTCCATCATGTACAAACAGACTCCATCATGTACAAACAGACTCCATCATGTACAAACAGACTCCATCATGTACAAACAGACTCCATCATGTACAAACAGACTCCATCATGTACAAACAGACTCCATCTTATACAAACAGACCCTTGTACAAACAGACCCTTGTACAAACAGACCCTTGTACAAACAGGCTCCATCCTGTACAAACAGACTCCATCCTGTACAAACAGACTCCATCCTGTACAAACAGACTCCATCCTGTACAAACAGACTCCATCCTGTACAAACAGACTCCATCATGTACAAACAGACTCCATCATGTACAAACAGACTCCATCATGTACAAACAGACTCCATCATGTACAAACAGACTCCATCATGTACAAACAGACTCCATCATGTACAAACAGACCCTTGTACAAACAGGCTCCATCATGTACAAACAGACTCCATCATGTACAAACAGACTCCATCCTGTACAAACAGACCCTTGTACAAACAGGCTCCATCATGTACAAACAGACTCCATCATGTACAAACAGGCTCCATCATGTACAAACAGGCTCCATCATGTACAAACAGACTCCATCCTGTACAAACAGACTCCATCCTGTACAAACAGACTCCATGTACAAAACAGACTCCATGTACAAAACAGACTCCATCTTGTACAAATAGACCTTTGTACAAACAGACTCCATCATGTACAAACAGACTCCATCATGTACAAACAGACTCCATCATGTACAAACAGACTCCATCATGTACAAACAGACTCCATCATGTACAAACAGACTCCATCATGTACAAACAGGCTCCATCATGTACAAACAGGCTCCATCATGTACAAACAGGCTCCATCATGTACAAACAGGCTCCATCATGTACAAACAGGCTCCATCATGTACAAACAGGCTCCATCATGTACAGACAGACTCCATCCTGTACAAACAGACTCCATCCTGTACAAACAGACTCCATGTACAGACAGACTCCATCCTAAACAAACAGACTCCATCCTAAACAAACAGACTCCATCCTAAACAAACAGACTCCATCCTAAACAAACAGACTCCATCCTAAACAAACAGACTCCAACCTGTACAAACAGACTCCATCATGTACAAACAGACTCCATCATGTACAAACAGACTCCATCATGTACAAACAGACTCCATCATGTACAAACAGACCCTTGTACAAACAGGCTCCATCATGTACAAACAGACTCCATGTACAAACAGACTCCATCCTGTACAAACAGACTCCATCATGTACAAACAGACTCCATCCTGTACAAACAGACTCCATCCTAAACAAACAGACTCCATCCTAAACAAACAGACTCCATCCTAAACAAACAGACTCCATCCTAAACAAACAGACTCCATCCTAAACAAACAGACTCCATCCTAAACAAACAGACTCCATCCTAAACAAACAGACTCCAACCTGTACAAACAGACTCCATCATGTACAAACAGACTCCATCATGTACAAACAGACTCCATCATGTACAAACAGACTCCATCATGTACAAACAGACTCCATCATGTACAAACAGACCCTTGTACAAACAGGCTCCATCATGTACAAACAGACCCTTGTACAAACAGGCTCCATCATGTACAAACAGACTCCATCCTGTACAAACAGACTCCATCATGTACAAACAGACTCCATCATGTACAAACAGACTCCATCATGTACAAACAGACTCCATCATGTACAAACAGACTCCATCATGTACAAACAGACTCCATCCTGTACAAACAGACTCCATCCTGTACAAACAGACTCCATCCTGTACAAACAGACTCCATCCTGTACAAACAGACTCCATCCTGTACAAACAGACTCCATCCTGTACAAACAGACTCCATAATGTACAAACAGACTCCATAATGTACAAACAGACTCCATAATGTACAAACAGACTCCATCATGTACAAACAGACTCCATCATGTACAAACAGACTCCATCATGTACAAACAGACTCCATCATGTACAAACAGACTCCATCCTGTACAAACAGACTCCATCCTGTACAAACAGACTCCATCATGTACAAACAGACTCCATCATGTACAAACAGACTCCATCCTGTACAAACAGACTCCATCATGTACAAACAGACTCCATCATGTACAAACAGACTCCATCTTATACAAACAGACTCCATCATGTACAAACAGACTCCATCATGTACAAACAGACTCCATCATGTACAAACAGACTCCATCATGTACAAACAGACTCCATCATGTACAAACAGACTCCATCATGTACAAACAGACTCCATCTTATACAAACAGACTCCATCCTGTACAAACAGACTCCATGTACAAACAGACTCCATCTTATACAAACGGACCCTTCAGCAGATTTAGAGAATGGCCAGTAGAATTCAACATAAACATGAGCATGTATTAAAACCCAGCCAAATCACATGATAATAAAGTAGTCCGTAGGAGGTCAAACGTTCAAGTAACCATCCTGTCACTCATCTGGGTGTCATTAGGTGGTCTGGGAACAGTCTCTCAATCCCTCCCTGAATCACAATATCATCATTAGCGTTGTGCAAATGGCTGTCTAGAGCCACGGTAACAAATGACAGGGACACCCAGACTGACAGGTGGCATTACGTGTTATTGTTATAATTTATCTTGCCTACATTAACCCAAACAAGTGACAAATTGTCTCATTATTCACAAATGTGTTTATGTGACAGGAAAGACACAAAATACAGAGGACGTGGTGGGTAAGAGTGTGTGTTTTTATATGTGTGCATATATGTACGTGTGCTCGCGCATAAGTGTGTCATGTGACTACATAATAGTCAATTCATCTGTGCTGTCACGAACCGGCTCGTAGCCCGTAACAAAAAGGGAGACAACACAGAGATCAAGGAATAACAAAAATATATTTATTAACCAAAGTAAACTATATACAATTAACAATGATGTGTGTAGTAAGCAGTGTGAGTGGTTGTGTGCATAGATGGTGGTAATGAGGGGTGTTGAGGTGCCAAAATAAACACGCAACAAAATGTCACAAACAAAAATACCATTTGTCTGCATGGAGAGAGTCTCCTCAATGAATGATGGAAAGATGTATTTATCCCTGGGACACACCCGAGCCTCCCTCCCGGCTCCACCTACCGCCATACTATTAAGGAAAACAGGAGCCAATAGAAAGAATTTGGCAGACAGAGGGGGAGTCACAGTGCAGACAGGACAGTCAGTGCAGACAGACAGGACAGTCAGTGCAGACAGACAGGACAGTCAGTTCATCAGTGCAGACAGACAGGCACGTGTCATCACCAGATTATGTAATTATCCAGATCACTGTTTTTATTCTCTCTGTCACAGTCAGGGTCAATTCCATTTCAATTCCAGTCAATTCAGGAAGTCCATCCCTCATTACCTTGAACATGCTCTCTCTCCTCAAGAGCCCCTCCTTCCGACCAAGGACCCAACCGACTCCCCATTACAAACCCCAAACCCCCCTCACCGACCCCCCTCATCACCTACACCTATAGAGCAGGAGGAACTTACAACATCCATCATCATTACCACAGAGGCAACGCCCCCTACAACATCCCCTCAGCCACACCCCATCCACCAATCGCGGAAGAGCTCACGTCACCTGCCCTGACTGAGAGCCCTCCCCCCACTACAACCCCTTCCCCAACGGACCTGCCTGAGCCAATGGATGTAGAGAGAGAAGGTAAGCCAGACCCATAGAGTAGCAGTTTAGAATAGAGTAGATCTATAGCATTGAATCTAGATCTAGAAATCTTCCTGATTTATTTGAAAGATTCCTGTGGTGTGGCTTCATAGAAAGATAATCTATTCCCTGGCACAAAAAGGGCTATTTAAAAAATGAGGAAGTATGTTATATTGCACAATAATCACATCTGAAGTCAGAGCTGCTCATTCAATTTAGATAATGACACTGAAACCCAGTTAATGTGGGCTAGCGTGAGAGAGAGGGTGAGAGAGAGAGCGCAAGGAAGGCGAAAGAGAGGGTGGAGAGAGGGGGAGAGAGCTAGAGTGAGAGAGCGCATTGGCAGTCGTAATAAAGGCCTTGGTTCACAGTCGTAATAAAGGCCCTGGTTCACAGTCGTAATAAAGGCCCTGGTTCACAGTCGTAATAAAGGCCTTGGTTCACAGTCGTAATAAAGGCCCTGGTTCACAGTCGTAATAAAGGCCCTGGTTCACAGTCGTAATAAAGGCCCTGGTTCACAGTCGTAATAAAGGCCCTGGTTCACAGTCGTAATAAAGGCCCTGGTTCACAGTCGTAATAAAGGCCCTGGTTCACAGTCGTAATAAAGGCCCTGGTTCACAGTCGTAATAAAGGCCCTGGTTCACAGTCGTAATAAAGGCCCTGGTTCACAGTCGTAATAAAGGCCCTGGTTCACAGTCGTTATAAAGGCCCTGTTTCACAGTCGTAATAAAGGCCCTGTTTCACAGTCGTAATAAAGGTCCTGGTTCACAGTTGTAATAAAGGCCCTGTTTCACAGTCGTAATAAAGGCCCTGGTTCACGGTTCAGAAACACTGGGTCCCTGGGGAGTCACTGGGAGAGAGAGAGAAGTCTGAAACAAACCACATAGAGAATGTTTTAAAGCTCATAGAGAGGGCTTGGACTTAATCAGACTTGCTTCAACAGACAAAGTCATGGGTCTACAGTCACAATTTGCTTAATATTCGACAATTAATAATTTAACTTTGTCCTTCACGTTAAACACTAGGTGGACTGTGCATAGACTTTGGGAACCTCCAACTCTACGGCATCCATATTAGGAAGTCATCAAATGTCACAACTTCCTGATATGCTGTATTACACTTGTATGATTTATGTCAAAGTGTTTTGGTGGCTGGAATGGCAGGCCTACAGGCTCTGTGAACATCGTTCTGTAGGGAGGCAGCCTGCTGTTTTAGTGTTGGGAGTCAGGAAGCTCTAGAGGGTGAAAAGTGTCAAACTGCTGCCAGTGACCAGAGCAGATGATTTGAAAGCTCCATCACTGTCCTGCTCTGCTAAGCCGTCCCCTGAACACACACACGTGCGCACATGCACAAACACGCACAAACACACTCCCACGTGCACAGTCGTAATACCCACACACACTCTTGCAGATCTAACCCCAGTTCCCTGTGCATGTCTGTGTGTGTGTTTGTGTCAGACAGTACGAGTTGAGCTGACGAGCTGATAGAGATTAATACCAGTAGGACGGTGAAACGCTCTTTCCCCCAAGGCTGAGATTAAATGCATTTATGCTTTCTGTTGTGTAAGATCACCAGGTGTAACAGCAGTGTCCCTGAGAGCACCCCCAACTCATACAAAGGATATGTTGGTGTGTACCCCATACAGAGGATGTGTTGGTGTGTACCCCATACAGAGGATGTGTTGGTGTGCACCCCATAGAGAGAGGATGTGATGGTGTGCACCCCATACAGAGGATGTGATGGTGTGTACCCCATACAGAGGATGTGTTGGTGTGTACCCCATACAGAGGATGTGTTGGTGTGTACCCCATACAGAGGATGTGATGGTGTGTACCCCATACAGAGGATGTGATGGTGTGTACCCCATACAGAGGATGTGTTGGTGTGTACCCCATACAGAGGATGTGATGGTGTGTACCCCATACAGAGGATGTGTTGGTGTGTACCCCATAGAGAGAGGATGTGATGGTGTGCACCCCATACAGAGGATGTGATGGTGTGTACCCCATAGAGAGAGGATGTGATGGTGTGCACCCCATACAGAGGATGTGATGGTGTGTACCCCATACAGAGGATGTGTTGGTGTGTACCCCATACAGAGGATGTGTTGGTGTGTACCCCATACAGAGGATGTGATGGTGTGTACCCCATACAGAGGATGTGTTGGTGTGTACCCCATACAGAGGATGTGATGGTGTGTACCCCATACAGAGGATGTGTTGGTGTGTACCCCATAGAGAGAGGATGTGATGGTGTGCACCCCATACAGAGGATGTGATGGTGTGTACCCCATAGAGAGAGGATGTGATGGTGTGCACCCCATACAGAGGATGTGATGGTGTGTACCCCATACAGAGGATGTGTTGGTGTGTACCCCATACAGAGGATGTGATGGTGTGTACCCCATACAGAGGATGTGATGGTGTGTACCCCATACAGAGGATGTGATGGTGTGTACCCCATACAGAGGATGTGATGGTGTGTACCCCATACAGAGGATGTGTTGGTGTGTACCCCATACAGAGGATGTGATGGTGTGTACCCCATACAGAGGATGTGTTGGTGTGCACCCCATACAGAGGATGTGTTGGTGTGTACCCCAAACAGAGGATGTGATGGTGTGTACCCCATAGAGAGAGGATGTGTTGGTGTGTACCCCATACAGAGGATGTGTTGGTGTGCACACCATACAGAGGATGTGTTGGTGTGTACCCCAAACAGAGGATGTGATGGTGTGCACCCCATACAGAGGATGTGTTGGTGTGTACCCCATACAGAGGATGTGTTGGTGTGTACCCCAAACAGAGAATGTGTTGGTGTGTACCCCATACAGAGGATGTGTTGGTGTGTACCCCATACAGAGGATGTGTTGGTGTGTACCCCATACAGAGGATGTGTTGGTGTTCGGCCCATACAGAGGATGTGTTGGTGTGCACCCCATACAGAGGATGTGTTGGTGTGTACCCCATACAGAGGATGTGATGGTGTGTACCCCATACAGAGGATGTGTTGGTGTGTACCCCATAGAGAGAGGATGTGTTGGTGTGTACCCCATAGAGAGAGGATGTGTTGGTGTGTACCCCATAGAGAGAGGATGTGTTGGTGTGTACCCCATACAGAGGATATGTTGGTGTGTACCCCATACAGAGGATGTGTTGGTGTGTACCCCATACAGAGGATGTGTTGGTGTGTACCCCATACAGAGGATGTGTTGGTGTGTACCCCATACAGAGGATGTGTTGGTGTGTACCCCATACAGAGGATATGTTGGTGTGTACCCCATACAGAGGATGTGTTGGTGTGTACCCCAAACAGAGGATGTGTTGGTGTGTACCCCATACAGAGGATGTGATGGTGTGTACCCCATACAGAGGATGTGTTGGTGTGTACCCCAAACAGAGGATGTGTTGGTGTGTACCCCATACAGAGGATGTGATGGTGTGTACCCCATACAGAGGATGTGATGGTGTGTACCCCATACAGAGGATGTGTTGGTGTGTACCCCAAACAGAGGATGTGTTGGTGTGTACCCCATACAGAGGATGTGATGGTGTGTACCCCATACAGAGGATGTGTTGGTGTGCACCCCATACAGAGGATGTGTTGGTGTGTACCCCATACAGAGGATGTGTTGGTGTGTACCCCATACAGAGGATGTGATGGTGTGTACCCCATACAGAGGATGTGATGGTGTGTACCCCATACAGAGGATGTGATGGTGTGTACCCCATACAGAGGATGTGATGGTGTGTACCCCATACAGAGGATGTGTTGGTGTGTACCCCATACAGAGGATGTGTTGGTGTTCGGCCCATACAGAGGATGTGTTGGTGTGTACCCCATACAGAGAATGTGTTGGTGTGTACCCCATACAGAGGATGTGTTGGTGTGTACCCCATACAGAGGATGTGTTGGTGTGTACCCCATACAGAGGATGTGTTGGTGTGTACCCCATACAGAGGATGTGTTGGTGTGTACCCCATACAGAGGATGTGTTGGTGTGTACCCCATACAGAGGATGTGTTGGTGTGTACCCCATACAGAGGATGTGTTGGTGTGTACCCCATACAGAGGATGTGTTGGTGTGTACCCCATACAGAGGATGTGTTGGTGTGCGGCCCATACAGAGGATGTGTTGGTGTGTACCCCATACAGAGGATGTGTTGGTGTGTACCCCATACAGAGGATGTGTTGGTGTGTACCCCATACAGAGGATGTGTTGGTGTGTACCCCATACAGAGGATGTGATGGTGTGCACCCCATACAGAGGATGTGATGGTGTGTACCCCATACAGAGGATGTGATGGTGTGTACCCCATACAGAGGATGTGATGGTGTGTACCCCATACAGAGGATGTGATGGTGTGTACCCCATACAGAGGATGTGTTGGTGTGTACCCCATACAGAGGATGTGATGGTGTGCACCCCATACAGAGGATGTGTTGGTGTTCGGCCCATACAGAGGATGTGTTGGTGTGTACCCCATACAGAGGATGTGTTGGTGTTCGGCCCATACAGAGGATGTGTTGGTGTGTACCCCATACAGAGGATGTGTTGGTGTGTACCCCATACAGAGGATGTGTTGGTGTGTACCCCATACAGAGGATGTGATGGTGTGCACCCCATACAGAGGATGTGATGGTGTGCACCCCATACAGAGGATGTGATGGTGTGCACCCCATACAGAGGATGTGTTGGTGTGTACCCCATACAGAGGATGTGTTGGTGTGTACCCCATACAGAGGATGTGTTGGTGTGTACCCCATACAGAGGATGTGATGGTGTGCACCCCATACAGAGGATGTGATGGTGTGTACCCCATACAGAGGATGTGATGGTGTGTACCCCATACAGAGGATGTGATGGTGTGTACCCCATACAGAGGATGTGATGGTGTGTACCCCATACAGAGGATGTGTTGGTGTGTACCCCATACAGAGGATGTGATGGTGTGTACCCCATACAGAGGATGTGATGGTGTGTACCCCATACAGAGGATGTGATGGTGTGTACCCCATACAGAGGATGTGATGGTGTGTACCCCATACAGAGGATGTGTTGGTGTGTACCCCATACAGTGGATGTGATGGTGTGCACCCCATACAGAGGATGTGTTGGTGTTCGGCCCATACAGAGGATGTGTTGGTGTGCACCCCATACAGAGGATGTGATGGTGTGTACCCCAAACAGAGGATGTGTTGGTGTGCACCCCATACAGAGGATGTGATGGTGTGTACCCCATACAGAGGATGTGTTGGTGTGTACCCCATAGAGAGAGGATGTGTTGGTGTGTACCCCATACAGAGGATGTGTTGGTGTGTACCCCATACAGAGGATGTGTTGGTGTGTACCCCATACAGAGGATGTGTTGGTGTGTACCCCATACAGAGGATGTGTTGGTGTGTACCCCATACAGAGGATGTTTTGGTGTGTACCCCATACAGAGAATGCATTGGTGTGTACCCCAAACAGAGGATGTGTTGGTGTGTACCCCATACAGAGGATGTGTTGGTGTGCGGCCCATACAGAGGATGTGTTGGTGTGTACCCCATACAGAGGATGTGTTGGTGTGTACCCCACACAGAGGATGTGTTGGTGTGTACCCCACACAGAGGATGTGTTGGTGTGTACCCCATACAGAGGATGTGTTGGTGTGTACCCCATACAGAGGATGTGTTGGTGTGTACCCCATACAGAGGATGTGTTGGTGTGTACCCCATACAGAGGATGTGTTGGTGTGTACCCCAAACAGAGGATGTGTTGGTGTTCGGCCCATACAGAGGATGTGTTGGTGTGTACCCCATACAGAGAATGTGTTGGTGTGTACCCCATACAGAGGATGTGTTGGTGTTCGGCCCATACAGAGGATGTGTTGGTGTGCGGCCCATACAGAGGATGTGTTGGTGTGTACCCCATACAGAGGATGTGTTGGTGTGTACCCCATACAGAGGATGTGTTGGTGTGCGGCCCATACAGAGGATGTGATGTTGTGCGGCCCATACAGAGGATGTGTTGGTGTGCGGCCCATACAGAGGATGTGTTGGTGTGTACCCCATACAGAGGATGTGTTGGTGTGTACCCCATACAGAGGATGTGTTGGTGTGTACCCCATACAGAGGATGTGTTGGTGTGTACCCCATACAGAGGATGTGTTGGTGTGTACCCCATACAGAGAATGTGTTGGTGTGTACCCCATACAGAGGATGTGTTGGTGTGTACCCCATACAGAGGATGTGTTGGTGTGTACCCCATACAGAGGATGTGTTGGTGTGTACCCCATACAGAGAATGCGTTGGTGTGTACCCCAAACAGAGGATGTGTTGGTGTGTACCCCATACAGAGGATGTGTTGGTGTGCGGCCCATACAGAGGATGTGTTGGTGTGTACCCCATACAGAGGATGTGTTGGTGTGTACCCCATACAGAGGATGTGTTGGTGTGTACCCCAAACAGAGGATGTGTTGGTGTTCGGCCCATACAGAGGATGTGTTGGTGTGTACCCCATACAGAGAATGTGTTGGTGTGTACCCCATACAGAGGATGTGTTGGTGTTCGGCCCATACAGAGGATGTGTTGGTGTGTACCCCATACAGAGAATGTGTTGGTGTGTACCCCAAACAGAGGATGTGTCGGTGTTCGGCCCATACAGAGGATGTGTTGGTGTGTACCCCATACAGAGGATGTGTCGGTGTGCGGCCCATACAGAGGATGTGTTGGTGTGTACCCCATACAGAGGATGTGTTGGTGTGTACCCCATACAGAGGATGTGTTGGTGTGTACCCCATACAGAGAATGTGTTGGTGTGTACCCCAAACAGAGGATGTGTTGGTGTGTACCCCATACAGAGGATGTGATGGTGTGTACCCCATACAGAGGATGTGTTGGTGTGCACCCCATACAGAGGATGTGTTGGTGTGTACCCCATACAGAGGATGTGTTGGTGTGTACCCCATACAGAGGATGTGATGGTGTGTACCCCATACAGAGGATGTGATGGTGTGTACCCCATACAGAGGATGTGATGGTGTGTACCCCATACAGAGGATGTGATGGTGTGTACCCCATACAGAGGATGTGTTGGTGTGCACCCCATACAGAGGATGTGATGGTGTGTACCCCATACAGAGGATGTGTTGGTGTGTACCCCATACAGAGGATGTGTTGGTGTGTACCCCATACAGAGGATGTGTTGGTGTTCGGCCCATACAGAGGATGTGTTGGTGTGTACCCCATACAGAGGATGTGTTGGTGTTCGGCCCATACAGAGGATGTGTTGGTGTGTACCCCATACAGAGGATGTGTTGGTGTGTACCCCATACAGAGGATGTGTTGGTGTGTACCCCATACAGAGGATGTGATGGTGTGCACCCCATACAGAGGATGTGATGGTGTGCACCCCATACAGAGGATGTGATGGTGTGCACCCCATACAGAGGATGTGATGGTGTGCACCCCATACAGAGGATGTGTTGGTGTGTACCCCATACAGAGGATGTGTTGGTGTGTACCCCATACAGAGGATGTGATGGTGTGTACCCCATACAGAGGATGTGTTGGTGTGCACCCCATACAGAGGATGTGATGGTGTGTACCCCATACAGAGGATGTGATGGTGTGTACCCCATACAGAGGATGTGATGGTGTGTACCCCATACAGAGGATGTGTTGGTGTGTACCCCATACAGAGGATGTGATGGTGTGCACCCCATACAGAGGATGTGATGGTGTGTACCCCATACAGAGGATGTGATGGTGTGCACCCCATACAGAGGATGTGATGGTGTGTACCCCATACAGAGGATGTGTTGGTGTGTACCCCATACAGTGGATGTGATGGTGTGCACCCCATACAGAGGATGTGTTGGTGTTCGGCCCATACAGAGGATGTGTTGGTGTGCACCCCATACAGAGGATGTGATGGTGTGTACCCCAAACAGAGGATGTGTTGGTGTGCACCCCATACAGAGGATGTGATGGTGTGTACCCCATACAGAGGATGTGTTGGTGTGTACCCCATAGAGAGAGGATGTGTTGGTGTGTACCCCATACAGAGGATGTGTTGGTGTGTACCCCATACAGAGGATGTGTTGGTGTGTACCCCATACAGAGGATGTGTTGGTGTGTACCCCATACAGAGGATGTTTTGGTGTGTACCCCATACAGAGAATGCATTGGTGTGTACCCCAAACAGAGGATGTGTTGGTGTGTACCCCATACAGAGGATGTGTTGGTGTGCGGCCCATACAGAGGATGTGTTGGTGTGTACCCCATACAGAGGATGTGTTGGTGTGTACCCCATACAGAGGATGTGTTGGTGTGTACCCCACACAGAGAATGTGTTGGTGTGTACCCCACACAGAGGATGTGTTGGTGTGTACCCCATACAGAGGATGTGTTGGTGTGTACCCCATACAGAGGATGTGTTGGTGTGTACCCCATACAGAGGATGTGTTGATGTGTACCCCATACAGAGGATGTGTTGGTGTTCGGCCCATACAGAGGATGTGTTGGTGTGTACCCCATACAGAGAATGTGTTGGTGTGTACCCCATACAGAGGATGTGTTGGTGTTCGGCCCATACAGAGGATGTGTTGGTGTGTACCCCATACAGAGAATGTGTTGGTGTGTACCCCATACAGAGGATGTGTTGGTGTGTACCCCATACAGAGGATGTGTTGGTGTGCGGCCCATACAGAGGATGTGATGTTGTGCGGCCCATACAGAGGATGTGTTGGTGTGCGGCCCATACAGAGGATGTGTTGGTGTGTACCCCATACAGAGGATGTGTTGGTGTGTACCCCATACAGAGGATGTGTTGGTGTGTACCCCATACAGAGGATGTGTTGGTGTGTACCCCATACAGAGGATGTGTTGGTGTGTACCCCATACAGAGAATGTGTTGGTGTGTACCCCATACAGAGGATGTGTTGGTGTGTACCCCATACAGAGGATGTGTTGGTGTGTACCCCATACAGAGGATGTGTTGGTGTGTACCCCATACAGAGAATGCGTTGGTGTGTACCCCAAACAGAGGATGCGTTGGTGTGTACCCCATACAGAGGATGTGTTGGTGTGCGGCCCATACAGAGGATGTGTTGGTGTGTACCCCATACAGAGGATGTGTTGGTGTGTACCCCATACAGAGGATGTGTTGGTGTGTACCCCAAACAGAGGATGTGTTGGTGTTCGGCCCATACAGAGGATGTGTTGGTGTGTACCCCATACAGAGAATGTGTTGGTGTGTACCCCATACAGAGGATGTGTTGGTGTTCGGCCCATACAGAGGATGTGTTGGTGTGTACCCCATACAGAGAATGTGTTGGTGTGTACCCCAAACAGAGGATGTGTCGGTGTTCGGCCCATACAGAGGATGTGTTGGTGTGTACCCCATACAGAGGATGTGTTGGTGTGCGGCCCATACAGAGGATGTGTTGGTGTGTACCCCATACAGAGGATGTGTTGGTGTGTACCCCATACAGAGGATGTGTTGGTGTGTACCCCATACAGAGGATGTGTTGGTGTGTACCCCATACAGAGAATGTGTTGGTGTGTACCCCAAACAGAGGATGTGTTGGTGTTCGGCCCATACAGAGGATGTGTTGGTGTGTACCCCATACAGAGAATGTGTTGGTGTGTACCCCATACAGAGGATGTGTTGGTGTTCGGCCCATACAGAGGATGTGTTGGTGTGTACCCCATACAGAGAATGTGTTGGTGTGTACCCCATACAGAGGATGTGTTGGTGTGTACCCCATACAGAGGATGTGTTGGTGTGTACCCCATACAGAGGATGTGATGGTGTGCGGCCCATACAGAGGATGTGTTGGTGTGCGGCCCATACAGAGGATGTGTTGGTGTGTACCCCATACAGAGGATGTGTTGGTGTGTACCCCATACAGAGGATGTGTTGGTGTGTACCCCATACAGAGGATGTGTTGGTGTGTACCCCATACAGAGGATGTGTTGGTGTGTACCCCATACAGAGGATGTGTTGGTGTGTACCCCATACAGAGAATGTGTTGGTGTGTACCCCATACAGAGGATGTGTTGGTGTGTACCCCATACAGAGGATGTGTTGGTGTGTACCCCATACAGAGGATGTGTTGGTGTGTACCCCATACAGAGAATGCGTTGGTGTGTACCCCAAACAGAGGATGTGTTGGTGTGCGGCCCATACAGAGGATGTGTTGGTGTGTACCCCATACAGAGGATGTGTTGGTGTGTACCCCATACAGAGGATGTGTTGGTGTGTACCCCATACAGAGGATGTGTTGGTGTGTACCCCATACAGAGAATGTGTTGGTGTGTACCCCAAACAGAGGATGTGTCGGTGTTCGGCCCATACAGAGGATGTGTTGGTGTGTACCCCACACAGAGGATGTGTTGGTGTGTACCCCACACAGAGAATGTGTTGGTGTGTACCCCATACAGAGGATGTGTTGGTGTGTACCCCATACAGAGGATGTGTTGGTGTGTACCCCATACAGAGGATGTGTTGGTGTGTACCCCATACAGAGGATGTGTTGGTGTGTACCCCATACAGAGGATGTGTTGGTGTGTACCCCATACAGAGAATGTGTTGGTGTGTACCCCATACAGAGGATGTGTTGGTGTGTACCCCATACAGAGGATGTGTTGGTGTTCGGCCCATACAGAGAATGTGTTGGTGTGTACCCCATACAGAGAATGTGTTGGTGTGTACCCCATACAGAGGATGTGTTGGTGTGTACGCCATACAGAGGATGTGTTGGTGTTCGGCCCATACAGAGGATGTGTTGGTGTGTACCCCATACAGAGGATGTGTTGGTGTGTACCCCATACAGAGGATGTGTTGGTGTGTACCCCATACAGAGGATGTGTTGGTGTGCGGCCCATACAGAGGATGTGTTGGTGTGTACCCCATACAGAGGATGTGTTGGTGTGTACCCCATACAGAGGATGTGTTGGTGTGTACCCCATACAGAGGATGTGTTGGTGTGTACCCCATACAGAGGATGTGTTGGTGTGTACCCCATACAGAGGATGTGTTGGTGTGCGGCCCATACAGAGGATGTGTTGGTGTGCGGCCCATACAGAGGATGTGTTGGTGTGCGGCCCATACAGAGGATGTGTTGGTGTGCGGCCCATACAGAGGATGTGTTGGTGTGTACCCCATACAGAGGATGTGTTGGTGTGTACCCCATACAGAGGATGTGTTGGTGTGTACCCCATACAGAGGATGTGTTGGTGTGTACCCCATACAGAGGATGTGATGGTGTGTACCCCATACAGAGGATGTGTTGGTGTGTACCCCATACAGAGGATGTGTTGGTGTGTACCCCATACAGAGGATGTGTTGGTGTGTACCCCATACAGAGGATGTGATGGTGTGTACCCCATACAGAGGATGTGTTGGTGTGTACCCCATACAGAGGATGTGTTGGTGTGTGCGCGCATTGTGTGTACAGGAAAATGCAGCTTCCCTGTGTATGTGAGTGCATATGTGAGGGGGTATCAGCTATCTACTTATTCTGAAAATGGGTCAGAGGGGCGAGAGTCAGACATGAATGGTGGTGGGAGGGTCACGTTGATGAAACATGATGGCTGGGGGGGTTGGGAACTGCTGCCAGCGTTCCCTCCCAATGGGGCTCAGCAGCACAGTCTGTACTGGGATCAGTCGGTGTGGAGGGGGCACTGGCTTGGGGGAATCCGCAGGGACTGTGTTAGCTACACACTAGCTCACAGGGTAAGCTCCTTCGAGAGGAATAGAGGGCTCTTGTATGTCTCTGCCAAAGAAAAAACATTGTATAGATCTCTACTATCTCTATGGTAGGCTGTCACACCACGCCCCTGTTGATAGAGAATACTTCTGGATCCCTTGGATCCATGCAAAGAAACAGAAGGATTATGCAGAATAGATTTTATGGAACCCATACACCCAGTAGGGGGAGTGCTGCAGAAGCAATACCTTGTCATTGAATGGTCAATAGCCTGGCCATCTCAAATGTAGCTTGGTCATCTCAAATGTAGCCCAGTCATCTCAAATGTAGCCCAGTCATCTCAAATGTAGCCCAGTCATCTCAAATGTAGCTTGGTCATCTCAAATGTAGCTTGGTCATCTCAAATGTAGCTTGGTCATCTCAAATGTAGCCCAGTCATCTCAAATGTAGCCCAGTCATCTCAAATGTAGCCCAGTCATCTCAAATGTAGCCCAGTCATCTCAAATGTAGCCCAGTCATCTCAAATGTAGCCCGGTCATCTCAAATGTAGCCCGGTCATCTCAAATGTAGCCCGGTCATCTCAAATGTAGCCCGGTCATCTCAAATGTAGCCCAGTCATCTCAAATGTAGCCCAGTCATCTCAAATGTAGCCCAGTCATCTCAAATGTAGCCCAGTCATCTTAAATGTAGCCCAGTCATCTTAAATGTAGCCCGGTCATCTTAAATGTAGCCCGGTCATCTTAAATGTAGCCCGGTCATCTTAAATGTAGCCCGGTCATCTTAAATGTAGCCCGGTCATCTCAAATGTAGCCCGGTCATCTCAAATGTAGCCCGGTCATCTCAAATGTAGCCCGGTCATCTCAAATGTAGCCTGGTCATCTCAAATGTAGCCTGGTCATCTCAAATGTAGCCTGGTCATCTCAAATGTAGCCCGGTCATCTCAAATGTAGCCCGGTCATCTCAAATGTAGCCTGGTCATCTTAAATCTTAAATGTAAATGTAAAGTAAATGTAAAGTAAAGGAGAACGTTTCCCATGTACAACTCTTTCCCCAACTTCCCTTGGCTGATTAGTAATTCCTTGTTTAGAGGTACTTGTTAGAGAGCTCTTTGAAACTTTCTGGCTGTTTGCAATAATGATCCATTTGCACATCCTCCTTTTGGAGGTTGCAATGCTTTTTGTTCAGCTGCTAATAGTGAAGAGGCAGGAGATGCAGGAAAGACTGAGATTCCCTTTGAAGAAGAGGGGGAGGAAGGAGAGGTGAAGGAGAAAGAGACTGAAAAAGGTATAACTTGTGTATTGTAGCCTCAGTAGTATGTGTAGTAGTTCTAGTATGTGGGTACTGTAGTTCTGTGGTACTTTGCGTTGTGTAGAGAGACATGCATATCGGACTGTAAAAGACTACATCGCTCAATGTTCACAGTCACCTTCAGGACAATGCGAAGAGCAAAACTCCATCTAAGACAGAACTAGAGAAAGAGGGCATGGAGGAGAAAGAGGGAGTGGAGGAGAAAGAGGGAGTGGTGGAGGAGAAAGAGGGAGTGGAGGAGAAAGAGGGCGTGGAGGAGAAAGAGGCCGTGGAGGAGAAAGAGGGCGTGGAGGAGAAAGAGGGCGTAGAGGAGAAAGAGGGCGTAGAGGAGAAAGAGGGCGTAGAGGAGAAAGAGGGCGTAGAGGAGAAAGAGGGCGTAGAGGAGAAAGAGGGCGTAGAGGAGAAAGAGGGCGTAGAGGAGAAAGAGGGCGTAGAGGAGAAAGGGAGCGTAGAGGAGAAAGGGAGCGTAGAGGAGAAAGAGGAGAAAGAGGGAGCGGTGGAGGAGAAAGAGAGAGTGGAGGAGAAAGAGGGAGTGGAGGAGAAAGAGGGAGTGGAGGAGAAAGAGGGAGTGGAGGAGAAAGAGGGAGTGGAGGAGAAAGAGGGAGTGGAGGAGAAAGAGGGAGTGGAGGAGAAAGAGGGAGTGGGGGAGAAAGAGGGAGTGGGGGAGAAAGAGGGAGTGGGGGAGAAAGAGGGAGTGGGGAGAAAGAGGGAGTGGGGGAGAAAGAGGGAGTGGGGAGAAAGAGGGAGTGGGGAGAAAGAGGGAGGGGGGGAGAAAGAGGGAGTGGGGAGGAAAGAGGGAGTGGGGGAGAAAGAGGGAGTGGGGAGAAAGAGGGCGTAGAGGAGAAAGGGAGCGTAGAGGAGAAAGAGGGAGTGGTGGAGGAGAAAGAGAGAGTGGAGGAGAAAGAGGGTGGGGAGAAGAGGGAGTGGGGAGAAGAGGGAGTGGAGGAGAAAGAGGGAGTGGAGGAGAAAGAGGGAGTGGGGAGAAAGAGGGAGTGGGGGAGAAAGAGGGAGTGGGGGAGAAAGAGGGAGTGGGGGAGAAAGAGGGAGTGGGGGAGAAAGAGGGAGTGGGGGAGAAAGAGGGAGTGGGGGAGAAAGAGGGAGTGGGGGAGAAAGAGGGCGTAGAGGAGAAAGAGGGAGCGTAGAGGAGAAAGAGGGAGTGGTGGAGGAGAAAGAGAGAGTGGAGGAGAAAGAGGGAGTGGGGGAGAAAGAGGGAGTGGAGGAGAAAGAGGGAGTGGAGGAGAAAGAGGGAGTGGAGGAGAAAGAGGGAGTGGAGGAGAAAGAGGGAGTGGAGGAGAAAGAGGGAGTGGAGGAGAAAGAGGGAGTGGGGGAGAAAGAGGGAGTGGGGGAGAAAGAGGGAGTGGGGAGAAAGAGGGAGTGGGGGAGAAAGAGGGAGTGGGGGAGAAAGAGGGAGTGGGGGAGAAAGAGGGAGTGGGGGAGAAAGAGGGAGTGGGGGAGAAAGAGGGAGTGGGGGAGAAAGAGGGAGTGGAGGAGAAAGAGGGAGTGGAGGAGAAAGAGGGAGTGGAGGAGAAAGAGGGAGTGGAGGAGAAAGAGGGAGTGGGGGAGAAAGAGGGAGTGGAGGAGAAAGAGGGAGTGGAGGAGAAAGAGGGAGTGGAGGAGAAAGAGGGAGTGGAGGAGAAAGAGGGAGTGGGGGAGAAAGAGGGAGTGGGGGAGAAAGAGGGAGTGGGGGAGAAAGAGGGAGTGGGGGAGAAAGAGGGAGTGGGGGAGAAAGAGGGAGTGGGGGAGAAAGAGGGAGTGGAGGAGAAAGAGGGAGTGGAGGAGAAAGAGGGAGTGGAGGAGAAAGAGGGAGTGGAGGAGAAGAGGGAGTGGAGGAGAAAGAGGGAGTGGAGGAGAAAGATTGGAAAAAGGTACAGGCCTTATCGTTGTGCATTGAATTTAGAGCATAATGGAACATTCACGTGTAGAAGACTACTTGTTGCCATGATGTTGTGAACAGACAGAGTAATACACATTACTCACCAACTTGCAGGTAAAGAAAAGAAAATCGATGATAGATGAGGTCTGTCAAGAGCCTGCTATTGTCATGGTTCATATTAGCATGCCATTAGTTAATTGAGCCGTGACTATGATGAAGTAGCCATATGATGTGCAGTACAAAGAAAATGTCCCCTCTGTCCCACCCTGATGGTAAAAAAAATACATTCTGAGAGTATTCATGTTTCACCGGTACTCGCACACAGCCTCTCCAAAACCTGAAGCAGAGGACTCTGGGAAAAGCGAGAAGCCCTCTAGGAAAGTGGAGCGGATGGAGGAAAAGAACGAGAAGACAACAGAGAAGGAGAGATATAAAGGTTATAGCTTTCTAGCTGTGTGAAATCATTTGAGAAAGTGGGAAAAACAATATTCTCTTTCTAGCGTGACCTGTAGATTCTAGCTCATATGGGGGGATTGTGATGCGTCTGTGATGTGCAAATTGTGATGCGTCTGTTTTTTGGACCCTTTCTGACATTCACAGTTCCCCCCCAACCTGAGGAAGAGGGCCCTGGAGAGAGAGAGTGGCCCTCTGAGGGACTGAGAGAAAGGGAAGCAGTGGTGGAGAAAGAGAAGGAGATTGAGGCAGAAGGTATCTGTCATTGTGTAGGATTTCAATGGACTTCATTAGTTAGTCGTTTTAGAACTCATTGTGTTGCTATGAACTAGACTGGACTAGTACAATCGTAGGTACAATAGTATAATGGATGGATGAATAGATGAATGAATGAAAAGAGAATGAACGAAGGAACAAACAAAAACACTAATGAACAAACAAAACGAATGATGTGACATGTTAGTGCTCACAGTCTCTCCTACTCCTGAAGTAGAGGAGATGGGAAAACCTTCTGAGAAAGAAGGAGAGCAAGAGGGGAAAGAGGAGGACACAGAAAGCAACCCTGAAGGTATCTTCCCTAGATGAGTTGTACATGTATGGAGCTAGTGTGTAGTGCTAGTGAATGTATGAGTTGGTATAGACCAGTGCATAGATGTGTATAGTTCAAAAGCAAATACAAGTTGGAGTACAGTAGATTCTCCTTCAGACATGACCAGTCAATGTGTAAAGCTGTTGATCAGTCGAAGCCTGTCGAAGTTGGAGCTACTGGGAACAGTCAGACAACACTAATCAACCTGTAGAGCAATAGATTTCAGATCTCTCACTCTTCCTCTGTGGTGATCCAGAGGAAGTTCCCAAACCCCCTGAATGGGAAATCTGGGGTCAGGAGACCTTAGAGCCCCCTGGGAGAGAGGAGAAGAAGAAGAAAAAGTGGGAGGAGGAAGAGAGTGAAGAGGAGGGAGAGTTTTCAAAAAAGAAAGGTAGAACTCAAGTACTGTACATTGGCTAGTGTGTAGTGTACATACCATGTAGGCTAGGATCCGGTAGACTCCACCTCTCCCAAGCCATATCCTTAATACTGTATAACTAGGTGATGACCAACCCATAAAGATGAAACTAGCTGGTTTAGAACTGCCCTCAAGCAAGATGTCTGACAAACTGTTCCATTGCAGGACATTGGGGCTCTGCGCCATAACATCACCCTTTCTAGATGTATATCTGTATGGACCTACCTCTCCATACAATGCATTTGGAAAGGATTCAGACCCCTTCACTTTTTCCACATTTTGTTACGTTACAGCCTTATTCTAAAATGGATTCAATTGTTTTTTCCCCTCATCAATCTAACACAATACCCCCTAATTACAAAGAAAAAACAGATTTTTAAATCAGTACTTTTTTGAAGCACCTTGGGCTGTGATTACAGCCTTGAGTCTTCTTGGGTATGATGCTACAAGCTTGGCACACCTGTATTTGGGGAGTTTCTTCCGTTCTTCTCTGCAGATCCTTTCAAGGAGTGTCGCTGCACAGCTATTTTCAGGTCTCTCCAGAGATGTTCGATCGAGTTCAAGTCCGGGTTCTGGCCACTCAATTCAGAGACATTCAGATCCCGAAGCCACTACTGGGCCACTCAATTCAGAGACATTCAGAGACTTGTACCGAAGCCACTCCTGCGTTGTCTTGGCTGTGCGTTTAGGGTCGCTGGTCTGTTGGAAGGTGAACCTTCATGTGCCTTTTACTGAGGAGTGGCTACTCTACCATAAAAGGCCTGATTGGTGGATGGTTGTCCTTCTGGAAGGTTCTCCCATCTCCACAGAGAAACTCTGGAGCTTTGTCAGAGTGACCATTGGGTTCTTGGTTACCTCCCTGACCAAGGCCCTTCTCTGTTTGGCCGGGCGGCCAGCTCTAGGAAGGGTCTTGGTGGTTCCAAACGTCTTCCATTTAGGAATGATGGAGGCCACTGTTCATGGGGACCTTCAATGCTGCAGACATTTTTTGTCACCTTTTCCCAGATCTGTGCCTCGACGCAATCCTGTCTCGGAGCTCTACGGTCAATTCCTTCGACCTCATGGCTTGGTTGTTTCTCTGACATGCACTGTCAACTGTGGGATCTTATATAGACTGGGGTGATCGTTTCCAAATAATGTCCAATCAATTGAATTTACCACAGGTGGACCCCAATCAAGATGTAGAAACATCTCAATGATGATGAACAGAAACAGGATGCACTAGAGCTCAATTTCGAGTCTCATAGCAAAGGGACTTAATACTTAAATATTTATGTAAATAAGGTACATCTGTTTTATATTTAACAAATTTGCAAAAACCTTTTTTCGCTTTGTCATTATGGGGTATTGTGTGTAGATTGACTCAGGTTGGATCCAGGAAACCCATCTAAAACAAAGATTCGTTCATCTCCTAAAGGGATTCTCAAGCTCTTGATCTCAGGAGGAGAGCCTGAGGCCAGACAGTTGTATGGGATCATATACGATGATTTCAAAGGTAAGACACTGAACAAGAATAGCTAGCAGGAGAGTGACTGAGGATGCTTACAGGACACTGGAGCGCCATGGAATCCTGTTTTGTAGGCTTACCATCAGTGGTGCTAGTGAAGAGTTAGTAGAGTGTTATTGAGTCAGTAGAGTGGTTTTGAGTTAGTTGAGTAGCATTGAGTCAGTAGAGCTAGTTGAATAGCATTGAGTCAGTAGAGCTAGTTGAATAGCATTGAGTCAGTAGAGCTAGTTGAATAGCATTGAGTCAGTAGAGCTAGTTGAATAGCATTGAGTCAGTAGAGCTAGTTGAATAGCATTGAGTCAGTAGAGCTAGTTGAATAGCATTGAGTCAGTAGAGTTAGTTGAATAGCATTGAGTCAGTAGAGCTAGTTGAATAGCATTGAGTCAGTAGAGCTAGTTGAATAGCATTGAGTCAGTAGAGTTAGTTGAATAGCATTGAGTCAGTAGAGTTAGTTGAGTAGCATGGAGTCAGTAGTAGAGTAGTATCGAAGAAAAAACAGTTTTTGGAAATGGTCTCTGTCTGAATGACCAGATTTCTGTCAAACTGTGGAAAGATTCCATCTCTCTTCATGTTTCAGTTCTTCCTTCTCTGACTGTGTCATTTCTTATCATGTTGGTATTGTTTGGCTCACAAGGTAAGCATCAAGAGTTACTGTCACTATCTTGTCATTGCTATCACTATTCACCGTTAAAACAGGTCAATTAGCTCCCTGTCCAACACCTCTCTTGTGTCAGATATCATTTCGTCCCCCAGATTTAACAACTGTCCAGGAATATAGGCCTACAAAACCTACAAAATAACAGTATCTCCCTTGTTACTATTTTCTTTTACAGCCTTCCATAAATAAAGTCCCATCTTGACTTTGCATATATTTGTGGAACTATGTCCCGGTGCTCTCTCTCTCTGCCGTCTGTGGAACTATGTCCCGGTGCTCTCTCTCTGCCGTCTGTGGAACTATGTCCCGGTGCTCTCTCTCTCTCTCTCTCTGCCGTCTGTGGAACTATGTCCCGGTGCTCTCTCTCTCTGCCGTCTGTGGAACTATGTCCGTGCTCTCTCTCTCTCTGCCGTGTGGAACTATGTCCCGGTGCTCTCTCTCTCTCTGCCGTCTGTGGAACTATGTCCCGGTGCTCTCTCTGCCGTCTGTGGAACTATGTCCCGGTGCTCTCTCTCTGCCGTCTGTGGAACTATGTCCCGGTGCTCTCTCTCTGCCGTCTGTGGAACTATGTCCCGGTGCTCTCTCTCTCTCTGCCGTCTGTGGAACTATGTCCCGGTGCTCTCTCTCTCTCTGCCGTCTGTGGAACTATGTCCCGGTGCTCTCTCTCTCTCTGCCGTCTGTGGAACTATGTCCCGGTGCTTCTCTCTCTCTGCCGTCTGTGGAACTATGTCCCGGTGCTCTCTCTGCCGTCTGTGGAACTATGTCCCGGTGCTCTCTCTGTCTGTGGAACTATGTCCCGGTGCTCTCTCTCTCTCTGCCGTCTGTGGAACTATGTCCCGGTGCTCTCTCTCTCTCTGCTGTCTGTGGAACTATGTCCCGGTGCTCTCTCTCTCTGCCGTCTGTGGAACTATGACCCGTGCTCTCTCTCTCTGCCGTCTGTGGAACTATGTCCCAGTGCTCTCTCTCTCTGCCATCTGTGGAACTATGTCCCGGTGCTCTCTCTCTCTCTGCCGTCTGTGGAACTATGTCCCGGTGCTCTCTCTCTCTGCCGTCTGTGGAACTATGTCCCGGTGCTCTCTCTCTCTCTGCCGTCTGTGGAACAATGTCTGTGCCGTCTGTGGAACTATGTCCCGGTGCTCTCTCTCTCTGCCATCTGTGGAACTATGTCCCGGTGCTCTCTCTCTCTGCCATCTGTGGAACTATGTCCCGGTGCTCTCTCTCTCTGCCGTCTGTGGAACTATGTCCCGTGCTCTCTCTCTCTGCCATCTGTGGAACTATGTCCCGGTGCTCTCTCTCTCTGCCGTCTGTGGAACTATGTCCCGGTGCTCTCTCTCTCTCTGCCGTCTGTGGAACTATGTCCCGGTGCTCTCTCTCTCTGCCGTCTGTGGAACTATGTCCCGGTGCTCTCTCTCTCTCTGCCGTCTGTGGAACTATGTCCCGGTGCTCTCTCTCTCTCTCTCTCTGCCGTCTGTGGAACTATGTCCCGGTGCTCTCTCTCTCTGCAGTCTGTGGAACTATGTCCCGGTGCTCTCTCTCTCTGCCGTCTGTGGAACTATGTCCCGGTGCTCTCTCTCTCTCTGCCGTCTGTGGAACTATGTCCCGGTGCTCTCTCTCTCTGCAGTCTGTGGAACTATGTCCCGGTGCTCTCTCTCTCTGCCGTCTGTGGAACTATGTCCCGGTGCTCTCTCTCTCTGCCGTCTGTGGAACTATGTCCCGGTGCTCTCTCTCTCTGCCGTCTGTGGAGTAATTGGGCAGTTATACATAATTACCGTGTAACGTTTCTCCCCTAACCTTTGTTTTATAGCTGAGAGAAGCATTTTATGTGTGTATTTTATGTGACTCTCTTCTCACCGGCGGTTCTCTCCTCTCAAAACAGCCCAGAAATATTTCAGCGGCATCATCAACCAAACAATAATAAAATAATAATTTGATGGCTGATTAAACAGCTAAACTTAGACTTTTTAATGTGCATTTAAATGTGTATTTGCATAAACATGCTTGGTAAACTCCTCTTTAGAGGACAGCGATGCCTCGTAGCGCACACACACACGTTGTAGCCGACTTCTGAAGCTTAATAAAAGCTTAATTATGTACAAACCTCAGCCAAGAATATCACAGGAAGGATTCACTCACACACACACACACACACACACACACACACACACACACACACACACACACACACACACACACACACACACACACACACACACACACACACACACACACTTTGGTTGGGGACGCGCTACATTGAGATTTGGTCTGTAAATACATTAATAAAACCAGGTGATTATGACATATGGGTTTTTAGCTTCCTGGTTTACCATATTAAATTCATCTTAGTTGAAGGAAGTCACCCTGTGGACTGCACAGATTGAGGAGTGTAGAACAGACAGTATCATATGTACAAGCAGGTATAGCTTCTGTTCCAAATGGCACCCTATACCCTACATAGTGCACTACTTTTGACCACAGTCCTATGGGCCCTGGTCAAAAGTAGTCCACTACAAAGGGAATAGGGTGCCATTTGGGATGCAGTTAAGACACTATATAAGCATCAGATCGATAGAGAATAGATGAAGACCTACTGTATAATGGGAGGTAGAAGTTGTGTCAGGAATGAGGATCTTCTTACACCAGGCCTCTAATCTTCCCTGCATTAAAACACAAACAAATCCCTGACCACAACACAAACACACGACCAGGACACACACACAAACACACAACCAGCACACACACACACACACACACACACACACACGTGTGCATGTCTGCACAAAACACACACAAAAAAAGCACAAATATACACACAGGCATAACACAAACAGGCAAACACACAGGACAACACACACACAACCTCCCCCCGAAATACACACACCAGTATAGACTGCTGTCAGTAGAGCTTGATAAAGCCCTGTCAGCGTTCCCCTGTCTTGGGGAGGTGGGGGAGGGGGGAGTTATCTGAAGTCTGTCTTTAACAAGTTGTGAGTCAGACACTAAGATAATGAATCGATGAGGATGCCTTTTGACTCGCAGATGGACAAACGATATTTGCAGCGTTCCCAAATCATTCATACACCTAAAGCTACTGTGACGACTGGATGTGATTTCAAACAATTCTGGTGGTCCAGAGACCGTTTCTCAATGGGATCATTCTCTAGCGTTCTTTGGTCCGAACCATCCTCTAACATTCCCCACCTACTGTATGCCATGTCTCCACCATACAACCATCTCTATGGCTCATTATGTAATACAATATACTGTCCATTTATATGGACATTCATTTTGTGAAGTCAGCATACAAACCAATACGCTAGAACACATGCAATACAGAAAACACTAGAAACTTCATTCCCCCAGTCTCTGTGGCCTGCTGTCTGGCCATGTACTGAACCTACATCTGTCCTATGTCCCACTGTTCATCACCACAACTCTCCTCTCTGTTCCCAGACTGAGTGCTACGACCACTAACGATCCTCTCTGTTCCCAGACTGTGAGTGGTACGACCACTAACTATCCTCTCTGTTCCCAGACTGTGAGTGGTACGACCACTAACGATCCTCTCTGTTCCCAGACTGTGAGTGGTACGACCACTAACTATCCTCTCTGTTCCCAGACTGTGAGTGTTCCCAGACTGTGACGACCACTAATTATCCTCTCTGTTCCCAGACTGTCTGTTCCCAGTGGTGAGTGGTACGACCACTAACTATCCTCTCTGTTCCCAGACTGTGAGTGGTACGACCACTAACTATCCTCTCTGTTCCCAGACTGTGAGTGGTACGACCACTCCTCCTCTCTGTTCCCAGACTGTGAGTGGTACGACCACTAACTATCCTCTCTGTTCCCAGACTGTGAGTGGTACGACCACTAACTATCCTCTCTGTTCCCAGACTGTGAGTGGTACGACCACTAACTATCCTCTCTGTTCCCAGACTGTGAGTGGTACGACCACTAACTATCCTCTCTGTTCCCAGACTGTGAGTGGTACGACCACTAACTATCCTCTCTGTTCCCAGACTGTGAGTGGTACGACCACTAACTATCCTCTCTGTTCCCAGACTGTGAGTGGTACGACCACTAACTATCCTCTCTGTTCCCAGACTGAGTGGTACGACCACTAACTATCCTCTCTGTTCCCAGACTGTGAGTGTTCCCAGACTGTGAGTGCTACGACCACTAACTATCCTCTCTGTTCCCAGACTGTGAGTGCTCCCACTAACTATCCTCTCTGTTCCCAGACTGTGAGTGGTACGACCACTAACTATCCTCTCTGTTCCCAGACTGTGAGTGCTACGACCACTAACTATCCTCTCTGTTCCCAGACTGTGAGTGGGTACACTAACTATCCTCTCTGTTCCCAGACTGTGAGTGGTACGACCACTAACTATCCTCTCTGTTCCCAGACTGTGAGTGCTACGACCACTAACTATCCTCTCTGTTCCCAGACTGTGAGTGGTACGACCACTAACTATCCTCTCTGTTCCCAGACTGTGAGTGACCACTAACTATCCTCTCTGTTCCCAGACTGTGAGTGCACTAACTATCCTCTCTGTTCCCAGACTGTGAGTGCTACGGCCACTAACTATCCTCTCTGTTCCCAGACTGTGAGTGGTACGGCCACTAACTATCCTCTCTGTTCCCAGACTGTGAGTGCTACGACCACTAACTATCCTCTCTGTTCCCAGACTGTGAGTGCTACGGCCACTCTAACCGCTGCAGCTACATAGACTACCTGAACATCGTGACGTGCGTCAGCTGCAAGCACAATACCAGAGGACAGAACTGCCAGCACTGCAGACTGGGCTACTTCAGAAACGCGTCTGCCGAACTAGATGACGAGGGTGTCTGCATCGGTCAGTCACAATGTGTGTGTGTGTGTGTGTGTGTGTGTGTGTGTGTGTGTGAATAATCATGCAGAATAATCATTAGGCATTGATCAGAAATGTTTAGAGATCAGCATCTCCAACAAACTGCCAGAAAAAACTGAAACAGATAGACAGTTGATCTCACTGAGATCAGAGGATTCTCTGTCTGAATGTGATCAGAAATACCTCCTGTTCTCTGTGGAGCTGAATGAGATCAGACATCTCCTGGAAACAACTATTAATCTCCTGCTCTGTGGAGAAAAAGACTATTAATCCTGCTAAACAGATAGACTCTGTGGAGCTAAAAACACTGATTCTCTGGACTGAGAGATCAGACTATTAATCCTCCTGGATTCTCTGTGGAGCTGAATGTAGATCAGACTATTAATCCTCCTGGATTCTCTCTTAATCCTCCTGGATTCTCTGGAGCTGAATGTAGATCAGACTATTAATCCTCCTGGATTCTCTGTGGAGCTGAATGTAGATCAGACTATTAATCCTCCTGGATTCTCTCCTGTTCTCTGTGGAGCTGAATGTAGATCAGACTATTAATCCTCCTGGATTCTCTGTGGAGCTGAATGTAGATCAGACTATTAATCCTCCTGGATTCTCTGTGGAGCTGAATGTAGATCAGACTATTAATCCTCCTGGATTCTCTGTTCTCTGGAGCTGAATGTAGATCAGACTATTAATCCTCCTGGATTCTCTGTGGAGCTGAATGTAGATCAGACTATTAATCCTCCTGGATTCTCTGTGGAGCTGAATGTAGATCTAGGATTCTCTGTTGATGTAGTCCATCTGGATTGTCAGGAATGAGATCAGGTGGGGGGCTGGAGGCAGGTGAGAGGTGGGAGGGTGGGAAGAAGGTAGGAGGAGAGCTGGAGGAGGGTAGAAGGGGGGCACAAGGAGAGTCGGGAGGATAACCCTGTCACAGTGGGGGCAGGTCCAGGCCTTGGAGTCAGCACAAATGAGGGCCCCATTAGCTCACCTGCCAGGCTACTGGCACACAGAGACTGGCATTGAGTTTTACACATGCACACATACACCAAATTAACTGAACTTAAAAATAATTATATTTTCTAACATGCCTGCCTCCCTCCATCTCTTTCTCCATTCCTCTCCCCCTATACCCCTCTTTTTCTATCCCCCTCTCTCCCTCTATCCCCCTCTTCCTCTATCCCCCAGAGTGTAACTGTAACCAGATGGGTTCTGTCCATGACCGGTGTAATGGAACAGGCTTCTGCCAGTGTAAAGACGGCGCTACGGGGCCCAAGTGTGATGACTGTTTCCCTGGGTACTACTGGAAACAAGGCTGTTACTGTGAGTATACAGGGGGAGGGGGAGATATGCACTTGGCTGTGTGTGTGGTGTAGATATGTGTGTGTGGGGGGGAGATAGTGTGTGTATGTATGTGGGGGGGGTTGCGTGTGTAACACCTTAACCCTCCTTCCCCCTATCACATCCCATTTGATAGGGCCAGTCTCAAAACCATACAGCCCCAGCCTCCTTTTCTCTCTGAGGTTGGCTTTGGAATCCCTCCTTACTGCAGGTTGTTAGTTAGCCAATTGGGTCAATCAGTAGAGCACAGTGGATCCCATATTAGATGAAGGTGAGAGAGTAAAAAGGTTTTCATGGCATAAATATGCATGATACACAGAGAGCTCCAGAACATAAAAGCTTTGAGCATACTTTTGTCATCATGCCTTACAAATCTTCACAGGTCTTTACGTCACACACCCGTACATGCACACACATGATGCATGCACACACACTGTGACACACACACACACACACTCTCTCTTGTAAACACACACACTCTCTTGTAAACACACACACTCTCTCTTGTAAACACACACTGTGTTTTAGGCCAAATATCTTGTACAGTATAAAAACTACCAGCATGTTATTTCTCACTCCGTTTACAGCTTTTTCATTCAGCCTATGATTTACAGACAACTAAGAAATGTATAAGAGACTTCTGAACCAAAATAGAGACACTACTCTGATTCAGAGAAAGTGCCTGCTCCAAAAGAACAGGGAAAAAGATGTCAGAAAAGAGAAGGCAGGTGTTATTCGTTGCTGAGCTCGAGGCTAGGATAATTCATATTTTCTTATTTCTTCCCCCCCTCTCTCTATCGATATACTTTCATTGCTCCCTTCATCTCTCTTCCCCATCTTGTTATTTCTGTGGCAATACGCCTCTTCTCATCTTCCCCCGATCTCTCTCTCTCCTATTTTATTCCTCTCTCATCTTCCCCCGATCTTCTATTTCTCCTCTTCTCTTCCCCGATCTTCCCTCTATTTTACTCCTCTTCTCATCTTCCCCGATCTCTCTCTCTATTTTACTCCTCTTCTCATCTTCCCCCGATCTCTCTCTCCTATTTTACTCCTCTTCTCATCTTTCCCTCTCCTATCTCTTCTCTCTTTCCCGATCTCTCTCTCCTATTTTACTCTTCTCATCTTTCCCCGATCTCTCTCTCCTATTTTACTCCTCTTCTCATCTTTCCCCAATCTCTCTCCTATTTTACTCCTCTTCTCATCTTTCCCCAATCTCTCTCCTATTTTACTCCTCTTCTCATCTTCCCCCGATCTCTCTCTCCTATTTTACTCCTCTCTTTATTCTCTTTGCTCTTTACTCCCCCATCCTCCTTTTATCTTTCATGGAACCGTGTTGTTTTGCCACTATATCTCCCTCTTTCCTGTATCCCTTCAATCACCTTCCTCAACCTCCTCTCTCGCTTTCATCCTCTTCTCTCCCTACCTCCATCCTCACCATCTCGATCACTTCATACACCTCTTTCTGCTTCTCTCTCTCTTTCTCCCTCCCCCTCTCTCAGCCAACGTGTGTGACGAAGAACTGCTCCTATGTCAGAACGGAGGGACGTGCTCCCAGAACCAGAAGTGTATCTGTCCCCCAGAGTTTAAGGGCGTGCTGTGCCAACAGTCACGCTGCGAGGGGGACAAGGCCTGCAACACGGCCTGTACCCCCCACCTCCTCGCCCCCCTACTGCTCTGTGTCCTGCTACCCCACCTTCTGGCCACTTTAACTGCACACTGAGTCACCTGCTGCCCCCTCAAACACAGGGGGAACTGTTGTGTGTGTGGATCCTTAGAGTAGGTTAGGTTGGGAAAGGTCTGCAAATACACACCCACCCACACACACACCTCACTCGGGGAACGTGTGAGAGTAAAACAAGAGAATGACTTCAGAGAGAACAGAGGAAGGTGGAGGAAAATCATACAACCAAACCCCCCGTCTCTCTCCCTTTAATCTTGAGCTGGAGGAATCTCGATTTCATACCAAAAAGCATAATTATTATTAAACAAGCAAACAACTGTTCGTTTAACACTTTAAATCACTACTGTTCACTATGAAGAAAAGGGAGGAATTGCTGATGTAACACAAGTACATTTCCTTTGTCTTAATACATTGAGTTAATGTGCCCCTCTTCGAGACCCTGCACTTACTGCTCCAGACAGACAGACGGGGAGTGTGTTTGGCTAGACTTGGGGAGGGCTGGGCTGCTGCTGAGGTCTATGTAGAATATACTGTAGACCAGGTTTCACATCTTCGACTCAAAATTAGACTTGTTTTCACCTTTGACATTTTTTTATTTAATCTTCTTCAGTTGTTATTGTATGTTATGTGCCCACCGACAGACGCTGAGATTATACATCATTATTACAATATCCAGAGGGTTATCAATATTAAGATTTTAGTCACTATAATGGTTGTTATAGGAATGAGTCGCCACAGTTTAGCAAGATTTTATCTTCACACAGTATTCAGGAGTAAAACAGAATTTAAACTTATCAACAGTCTGAAAGAAGAGAAAAAAAAGAAAAGTATCAATATAATATGACATTATTTGAATAGTTTTTGTAGAGATTATTTTTGTTTGAAGTTATAATAAATGAACTATTCCAGATGAGCATTTTATTACACTGTAAACTTCACAGTAAATGTGTGTTATTTGTTTTTACTTGTACATTCTTTCAAGAGAAAAAAATGTGTCACGACCAAAACGGTCAGTTGTCTAGTCCAGTGGAAGTGTCTAGGTTGCAGAAAAGTACAAAAAGATTAACTCATTTATTGGTAGGGGAGTGGGGTAAGTTGAGCCATCCCTTACTTCTAGGAAACCGTACACAAAATGAATCATGTGAACAAATATCTAGAAAGAGGTCATCATTTCATAGTCTGTGAAGGAAAAATCCACATGGAAAAAATGGTAAGTAAGTTAGGTAAAATAAAAAATAGATTGTCTCAAAGTCAGATGAATGTGTTTCATGATACTTGTGTCTAAACCAAAGTAGAGTTTTACGATTGTTTTGTACATCAGTTGGGTTCTCTTCAAGCTACAAAATGAGGTGCTAAACTTAGCATGAAAGTGCATCCTTGTAGCTGTGTGGGCTAATAGTCAGAATGTTTGCCTTGGGGGTAAGTTGAGCCAATGGCCACCAATGATTACATTTGTGGTCCTTCTGTAGCTCAGTTGGTAGAGCATGGCGCTTGTAACGCCAGGGTAGTGGGTTCGATTCCCGGGACCACCCATACGTAGAATGTATGCACACATGACTGTAAGTCGCTTTGGATAAAAGCGTCTGCTAAATGGCATATATTAAATGGCATATATATTATATATATTATATTATATATTACATTTGGTCAGTGTTTGGGATGCACCGATATGACGTTTTTTGGCCGATACTGATATCCGATATTTTCCTTGCCAAAGAACTTGACACCGATAACCAATTTAAAACATTGGAGTCATTTTAAGGATTGTAGTAGTTAAAATAGTTGAAACACACACACACACACACCAAAGTTATTTCTTTCACTTACTTGCTGTGCCGTTTCATTGTTCATTTGTTCAGTCGTTTCATTCACAACCAAGATTTCATCATATTTTTCGTGGCATCATTACGTCATGTACCTACGTTATATAGGTATATGCACGTCATGTACCTACGTTATATAGGTATATGCACGTCATGTACCTACGTTATATAGGTATATGCACGTCATGTACCTACGTTATATAGGTATATGCACGTCATGTACCTACGTTATATAGGTATATGCACGTCCTGTACCTACGTTATATAGGTATATGCACGTCATGTACCTACGTTATATAGGTATATGCACGTCATGTACCTACGTTATATAGGTATATGCACGTCATGTACCTACGTTATATAGGTATATGCACGTCCTGTACCTACGTTATATAGGTATATGCACGTCCTGTACCTACGTTATATAGGTATATGCACGTCATGTACCTATATAGGTTATGCACGTCATGTACCTACGTTATATATATGCACGTCCTGTACCTACGTTATATAGGTATATGCACGTCATGTACCTACGTTATATAGGTATATGCACGTCATGTACCTACGTTATATAGGTATATGCACGTCATGTACCTACGTTATATAGGTATATGCACGTCATGTACCTACGTTATATAGGTATATGCACGTCATGTACCTACGTTATATAGGTATGTGCACGTCATGTACCTACGTTATATAGGTATGTGCACGTCATGTACCTACGTTATATAGGTATATGCACGTCATGTACCTACGTTATATAGGTATATGCACGTCATGTCATCGGTTTTGCACATCGGCGTTAAATTAATACCGCCCGATTCCGAAATGCTCACCGATATATTCTGCATCCCTAATGAATTTTATGATAGTAGTTTTGCAATGTGTCATGTATACAAAAGTATAACAAGCAGGGGTGTAGCCACCCTTGAGGTTCTTGAGAGAGCAGCCAATTTAGTGACATAAGAGAATAAGTCCCCTTGAGCAGCAGCAAGGGATGACAAAATAGACGGAATGACACTGAAGAGGCACAATGACAAAAAAGAAAACTAACATGTGAAGGAGAGGATAGAGTAGCAGAGGCACACGAGGTCTTATCTGATGACATGGAGTCTGAGCTTGATGAACATGTCAATGATTTCAGACTGATTTCATGGGCTTAGTAGCCTCAATGCAGAGTCCTTGCACACTGAAACTACATACTTGTCCCAGACAACTGGTCAAGAAATGGAACGGTAAGTGATTTTGAACAGAGATCTATATCTGAATGTAGCCCTACATTTAAGATATACGATATAGCACACCACATTCCATGAATTAAACTTTGACCTACCAGCACCATGCCCTGATGTCACAGGACATCACACACTTACCCCCGAGGTGGATCCATGCTAAACTTACCCCATACCCGGAGTAAGTTGTGCCAATAGACCACTGTTTAGACAACAGTTTATGTTTACATGAATTCTGATGATTTCCAGGGATACACAACATCCTGAAATACACTACATGACCAAAAGTATGTGGATACCTGGTCGTTGAACATCTCATTCTAAAACCATGGGCATAAATATGGAGTTGGTCCCCCCTTTGCTGCTATAACATCATCCACTCTTCCTGAGAAGGCTTTCCACGAGATGTTGGAACATTACTGCAGGTGAAAAATTCATGACTGTTTGATTTACAAGTATCTAGAAATGACCTCCCAGACATATTCAGACAGAAAACATAGGGCTAATGAATAAGACATGTGTAAGCAGAATAAAGGCTGAGCTCAGGTGAATGGACAGAGCTGGATAAACAAAGAGTTAACCATTGGACCTATAAAAACACAACAGAAGCAGAATCCATAAGAGAGTGTACAGACTGGGTCAATAACCACTAGAAATGTAAAAACACAACAGAAGCAGAATCCATAAGAGAGTGTACAGACTGGGTCAATAACCACTAGAAATGTAAAAACAACAGAAGCAGAATCCATAAGAGTGTACAGACTGGGTCAATAACCACTAGAAATGTAAAACCACAACAGAAGCAGAATCCATAAGAGAGTGTACAGACTGGGTCAATAACCACTAGAAATGTAAAAACACAACAGAAGCAGAATCCATAAGAGAGTGTACAGACTGGGTCAATAACCACTAGAAATGTAAAAACACAACAGAAGCAGAATCCATAAGAGAGTGTACAGACTGGGTCAATAACCACTAGAAATGTAAAAACAGAAGCAGAATCCATAAGAGAGTGTACAGACTGGGTCAATAACCACTAGAAATGTAAAAACACAACAGAAGCAGAATCCATAAGAGAGTGTACAGACTGGGTCAATAACCACTAGAAATGTAAAAACACAACAGAAGCAGAATCCATAAGAGAGTGTACAGACTGGGTCAATAACCACTAGAAATGTAAAAACACAACAGAAGCAGAATCCATAAGAGAGTGTACAGACTGGGTCAATAACCACTAGAAATGTAAAAACAGACTGGGTCAGATAACCCACTAGAAATGTAAAAACACAACAGAAGCAGAATCCATAAGAGAGTGTACAGACTGGGTCAATAACCACTAGAAATGTAAAAACACAACAGAAGCAGAATCCATAAGAGAGTGTACAGACTGGGTCAATAACCACTAGAAATGTAAAAACACAACAGAAGCAGAATCCATAAGAGAGTGTACAGACTGGGTCAATAACCACTAGAAATGTAAAAACACAACAGAAGCAGAATCCATAAGAGAGTGTACAGACTGGGTCAATAACCACTAGAAATGTAAAAACACAACAGAAGCAGAATCCATAAGAGAGTGTACAGACTGGGTCAATAACCACTAGAAATGTAAAAACACAACAGAAGCAGAATCCATAAGAGAGTGTACAGACTGGGTCAATAACCACTAGAAATGTAAAAACACAACAGAAGCAGAATCCATAAGAGAGTGT
The DNA here is from genome assembly GCF_023373465.1 of Oncorhynchus keta. Taxonomy (NCBI): domain Eukaryota; kingdom Metazoa; phylum Chordata; class Actinopteri; order Salmoniformes; family Salmonidae; genus Oncorhynchus; species Oncorhynchus keta. Next base: position 17,124,502 of record NC_068429.1, read on the forward strand.
ACAGATTGGGTCAATAACCACTAGAAATGTAAAAACACAACAGAAGCAGAATCCATAAGAGAGTGTACAGACTGGGTCAATAACCACTAGAAATGTAAAAACACAACAGAAGCAGAATCCATAAGAGAGTGTACAGACTGGGTCAATAACCACTAGAAATGTAAAAACACAACAGAAGCAGAATCCATAAGAGAGTGTACAGACTGGGTCAATAACCACTAGAAATGTAAAAACACAAATCAGAAGCAGAATCCATAGAAATGAGAAGTCCATAAGAGAGTGTACAGACTGGGTCAATAACCACTAGAAATGTAAAAACACAACAGAAGCAGAATCCATAAGAGAGTGTACAGACTGGGTCAATAACCACTAGAAATGTAAAAACACAACAGAAGCAGAATCCATAAGAGAGTGTACAGACTGGGTCAATAACCACTAGAAATGTAAAAACACAACAGAAGCAGAATCCATAAGAGAGTGTACAGACTGGGTCAATAACCACTAGAAATGTAAAAACACAACAGAAGCAGAATCCATAAGAGAGTGTACAGACTGGGTCAATAACCACTAGAAATGTAAAAACACAACAGAAGCAGAATCCATAAGAGAGTGTACAGACTGGGTCAATAACCACTAGAAATGTAAAAACACAACAGAAGCAGAATCCATAAGAGAGTGTACAGACTGGGTCAATAACCACTAGAAATGTAAAACCACAACAGAAGCAGAATCCATAAGAGAGTGTACAGACTGGGTCAATAACCACTAGAAATGTAAAACCACAACAGAAGCAGAATCCATAAGAGTGTACAGACTGGGTCAATAACCACTAGAAATGTAAAACCACAACAGAAGCAGAATCCATAAGAGAGTGTACAGACTGGGTCAATAACCACTAGAAATGTAAAACCACAACAGAAGCAGAATCCATAAGAGAGTGTACAGACTGGGTCAATAACCATAAAATGTAAAAACACAGCAGAATCCATAAGAGTGTACAGACTGGGTCAATAACCACTAGAAAAATGTAAACCACAACAGAAGCAGAATCCATAAGAGAGTGTACAGACTGGGTCAATAACCACTAGAAATGTAAAAACACAACAGAAGCAGAATCCATAAGAGAGTGTACAGACTGGGTCAATAACCACTAGAAATGTAAAACACAACAGAAGCAGAATCCATAAGAGAGTGTACAGACTGGGTCAATAACCACTAGAAATGTAAAAACACAACAGAAGCAGAATCCATAAGAGAGTGTACAGACTGGGTCAATAACCACTAGAAATGTAAAAACACAACAGAAGCAGAATCCATAAGAGAGTGTACAGACTGGGTCAATAACCACTAGAAATGTAAAAACACAACAGAAGCAGAATCCATAAGAGAGTGTACAGACTGGGTCAATAACCACTAGAAATGTAAAAACACAACAGAAGCAGAATCCATAAGAGAGTGTACAGACTGGGTCAATAACCACTAGAAATGTAAAAACACAACAGAAGCAGAATCCATAAGAGAGTGTACAGACTGGGTCAATAACCACTAGAAATGTAAAAACACAACAGAAGCAGAATCCATAAGAGAGTGTACAGACTGGGTCAATAACCACTAGAAATGTAAAACACAACAGAAGCAGAATCCATAAGAGAGTGTACAGACTGGGTCAATAACCACTAGAAATGTAAAACCACAACAGAAGCAGAATCCATAAGAGAGTGTACAGACTGGGTCAATAACCACTAGAAATGTAAAACCACAACAGAAGCAGAATCCATAAGAGAGTGTACAGACTGGGTCAATAACCACTAGAAATGTAAAAACACAACAGAAGCAGAATCCATAAGAGAGTGTAATAACAGAAATGGGTCAATAACCACTAGAAATGTAAAAACACAACAGAAGCAGAATCCATAAGAGAGTGTACAGACTGGGTCAATAACCACTAGAAATGTAAAAACACAACAGAAGCAGAATCCATAAGAGAGTGTACAGACTGGGTCAATAACCACTAGAAATGTAAAAACACAACAGAAGCAGAATCCATAAGAGAGTGTACAGACTGGGTCAATAACCACTAGAAATGTAAAAACACAACATAAGCAGAATCCATAAGAGAGTGTACAGACTGGGTCAATAACCACTAGAAATGTAAAAACACAACAGAAGCAGAATCCATAAGAGTGTACAGACTGGGTCAATAACAACTAGAAATGTAAAAACACAACAGAAGCAGAATCCACAAGAGAGTGTACAGACTGGGTCAATAACCACTAGAAATGTAAAAACACAACAGAAGCAGAATCCATAAGAGAGTGTACAGACTGGGTCAATAACCACTAGAAATGTAAAAACACAACAGAAGCAGAATCCATAAGAGAGTGTACAGACTGGGTCAATAACCACTAGAAATGTAAAAACACAACAGAAGCAGAATCCATAAGAGAGTGTACAGACTGGGTCAATAACCACTAGAAATGTAAAAACAACAGAAGCAGAATCCATAAGAAGTGTACAGAATAACCATAAGAGATGTGTACAGACTGGGTCAATAACCACTAGAAATGTAAAAACACAACAGAAGCAGAATCCATAAGAGAGTGTACAGACTGGGTCAATAACCACTAGAAATGTAAAAACACAACATAAGCAGAATCCATAAGAGAGTGTACAGACTGGGTCAATAACCACTAGAAATGTAAAAACACAACAGAAGCAGAATCCATAAGAGAGTGTACAGACTGGGTCAATAACCACTAGAAATGTAAAAACACAAAGCAGAAGCAGAAATGTAAAAACCATCCATAAGAGAGTACAGACTGGGTCAATAACCACTAGAAATGTAAAAACACAACAGAAGCAGAATCCATAAGAGAGTGTACAGACTGGGTCAATAACCACTAGAAATGTAAAAGTGTACACAACACTAGAAATGCAGAATCCATAAGAGAGTGTACAGACTGGGTCAATAACCACTAGAAATGTAAAAACACAACAGAAGCAGAATCCATAAGAGAGTGTACAGACTGGGTCAATAACCACTAGAAATGTAAAAACACAACAGAAGCAGAATCCATAAGAGAGTGTACAGACTGGGTCAATAACCACTAGAAATGTAAAAACACAACAAGCAGAATCCATAAGAGAGTGTACAGACTGGGTCAATAACCACTAGAAATGTAAAAACACAACAGAAGCAGAATCCATAAGAGAGTGTACAGACTGGGTCAATAACCACTAGAAATGTAAAAACACAACAGAAGCAGAATCCATAAGAGAGTGTACAGACTGGGTCAATAACCACTAGAAATGTAAAAACACAACAGAAGCAGAATCCATAAGAGAGTGTACAGACTGGGTCAATAACCACTAGAAATGTAAAAACACAACAGAAGCAGAATCCATAAGAGAGTGTACAGACTGGGTCAATAACCACTAGAAATGTAAAAACACAGACTGGGTCAATAACCACTAGCAGCAGAATCCATAAGAGAGTGTACAGACTGGGTCAATAACCACTAGAAATGTAAAACACAACAGAAGCAGAATCCATAAGAGTGTACAGACTGGGTCAATAACCACTAGAAATGTAAAAACACAACAGAAGCAGAATCCATAAGAGAGTGTACAGACTGGGTCAATAACCACTAGAAATGTAAAAACACAACAGAAGCAGAATCCATAAGAGAGTGTACAGACTGGGTCCAATAACCACTACTAGAAATGTAAAACACAACAGAAGCAGAATCCATAAGAGAGTGTACAGACTGGGTCAATAACCACTAGAAATGTAAAAACACAACAGAAGCAGAATCCATAAGAGAGTGTACAGACTGGGTCAATAACCACTAGAAATGTAAAAACACAACAGAAGCAGAATCCATAAGAGAGTACAGACTGGGTCAATAACCACTAGAAATGTAAAAACACAACAGAAGCAGAATCCATAAGAGAGTGTAAAGACTGGGTCAATAACCACTAGAAATGTAAAAACACAACAGAAGCAGAATCCATAAGAGAGTGTACAGACTGGGTCAATAACCACTAGAAATGTAAAAACAGAAGCAGAATCCATAAGAGAGTGTACAGACTGGGTCAATAACCACTAGAAATGTAAAAACACAGAAGCAGAATCCATAAGAGTGTACAGACTGGGTCAATAACCACTAGAAATGTAAAAACACAACAGAAGCAGAATCCATAAGAGAGTGTACAGACTGGGTCAATAACCACTAGAAATGTAAAAACACAACAGAAGCAGAATCCATAAGAGAGTGTACAGACTGGGTCAATAACCACTAGAAATGTAAAAACACAACAGAAGCAGAATCCATAAGAGAGTGTACAGACTGGGTCAATAACCACTAGAAATGTAAAAACACAACAGAAGCAGAATCCATAAGAGAGTGTACAGACTGGGTCAATAACCACTAGAAATGTAAAAACACAACAGAAGCAGAATCCATAAGAGAGTGTACAGACTGGGTCAATAACCACTAGAAATGTAAAAACACAACAGAAGCAGAATCCATAAGAGAGTGTACAGACTGGGTCAATAACCACTAGAAATGTAAAAACACAACAGAAGCAGAATCCATAAGAGAGTGTACAGACTGGGTCAATAACCACTAGAAATGTAAAAACACAGAAGCAGAATCCATAAGAGAGTGTACAGACTGGGTCAATAACCACTAGAAATGTAAAAACACAGAAGCAGAATCCATAAGAGTGTACAGACTGGGTCAATAACCACTAGAAATGTAAAAACACAACAGAAGCAGAATCCATAAGAGAGTGTACAGACTGGGTCAATAACCACTAGAAATGTAAAAACACAACAGAAGCAGAATCCATAAGAGAGTGTACAGACTGGGTCAATAACCACTAGAAATGTAAAAACACAACAGAAGCAGAATCCATAAGAGAGTGTACAGACTGGGTCAATAACCACTAGAAATGTAAAAACACAACAGAAGCAGAATCCATAAGAGAGTGTACAGACTGGGTCAATAACCACTAGAAATGTAAAAACACAACAGAAGCAGAATCCATAAGAGAGTGTACAGACTGGGTCAATAACCACTAGAAATGTAAAAACACTAGAAATGTAAAACACAACAGAAGCAGAATCCATAAGAGAGTACAGACTGGGTCAATAACCACTAGAAATGTAAAAACACAACAGAAGCAGAATCCATAAGAGAGTGTACAGACTGGGTCAATAACCACTAGAAATGTAAAAACACAACAGAAGCAGAATCCATAAGAGAGTGTACAGACTGGGTCAATAACCACTAGAAATGTAAAACACAACAGAAGCAGAATCCATAAGAGAGTGTACAGACTGGGTCAATAACCACTAGAAATGTAAAAACACAACAGAAGCAGAATCCATAAGAGAGTGTACAGACTGGGTCAATAACCACTAGAAATGTAAAAACACAACAGAAGCAGAATCCATAAGAGAGTGTACAGACTGGGTCAATAACCACTAGAAATGTAAAAACACAACAGAAGCAGAATCCATAAGAGAGTGTACAGACTGGGTCAATAACCACTAGAAATGTAAAAACACAACAGAAGCAGAATCCATAAGAGAGTGACTACAGAAATGTAAAAACTGGCAGAATCAATAACTGGGTCAATAACCACTAGAAATGTAAAAACACAACAGAAGCAGAATCCATAAGAGAGTGTACAGACTGGGTCAATAACCACTAGAAATGTAAAAACACAACAGAAGCAGAATCCATAAAAACACAACAGAGAGTGTACAGACTGGGTCAATAACCACTAGAAATGTAAAAACACAACAGAAGCAGAATCCATAAGAGAGTGTACAGACTGGGTCAATAACCACTAGAAATGTAAAAACACAAATCCATAGAAGCAGAATCCAATAACCACTAGAAATGTAAAAACACAACAGAAGCAGAATCCATAAGAGAGTGTACAGACTGGGTCAATAACCACTAGAAATGTAAAAACACAACAGAAGCAGAATCCATAAGAGAGTGTACAGACTGGGTCAATAACCACTAGAAATGTAAAAACACAACAGAAGCAGAATCCATAAGAGAGTGTACAGACTGGGTCAATAACCACTAGAAATGTAAAAACACAACAGAAGCAGAATCCATAAGAGAGTGTACAGACTGGGTCAATAACCACTAGAAATGTAAAAACACAACAGAAGCAGAATCCATAAGAGAGTGTACAGACTGGGTCAATAACCACTAGAAATGTAAAAACACAACAGAAGCAGAATCCATAAGAGAGTGTACAGACTGGGTCAATAACCACTAGAAATGTAAAACACAACAGAAGCAGAATCCATAAGAGAGTGTACAGACTGGGTCAATAACCACTAGAAATGTAAAAACACAACAGAAGCAGAATCCATAAGAGAGTGTACAGACTGGGTCAATAACCACTAGAAATGTAAAAACACAACAGAAGCAGAATCCATAAGAGAGTGTACAGACTGGGTCAATAACCACTAGAAATGTAAAAACACAACAGAAGCAGAATCCATAAGAGAGTGTACAGACTGGGTCAATAACCACTAGAAATGTAAAAACACAACAGAAGCAGAATCCATAAGAGAGTGTACAGACTGGGTCAATAACCACTAGAAATGTAAAAACAGAAGCAGAATCATCCATAAGAGAGTGTACAGACTGGGTCAATAACCACTAGAAATGTAAAAACACAATCCAAGCAGAATCCATAAGAATGTACAGACTGGGTCAATAACCACTAGAAATGTAAAAACACAACAGAAGCAGAATCCATAAGAGAGTGTACAGACTGGGTCAATAACCACTAGAAATGTAAAAACACAACAGAAGCAGAATCCATAAGAGAGTGTACAGACTGGGTCAATAACCACTAGAAATGTAAAAACACAACAGAAGCAGAATCCATAAGAGAGTGTACAGACTGGGTCAATAACCACTAGAAATGTAAAAACACAACAGAAGCAGAATCCATAAGAGAGTGTACAGACTGGGTCAATAACCACTAGAAATGTAAAACCACAACAGAAGCAGAATCCATAAGAGAGTGTACAGACTGGGTCAATAACCACTAGAAATGTAAAAAAAAACACAACAGAAGCAGAATCCATAAGAGAGTGTACAGACTGGGTCAATAACCACTAGAAATGTAAAAACACAACAGATGCAGAATCCAAGAGAGTGTACAGACTGGGTCAATAACCACTAGAAATGTAAAAACACAACAGAAGCAGAATCCATAAGAGAGTGTACAGACTGGGTCAATAACCACTAGAAATGTAAAAACACAACAGAAGCAGAATCCATAAGAGAGTGTACAGACTGGGTCAATAACCACTAGAAATGTAAAAACACAACAGAAGCAGAATCCATAAGAGAGTGTACAGACTGGGTCAATAACCACTAGAAATGTAAAAATAACCACAGAAATGTAAAAACAGAAGCAGAATCCATAAGAGAGTGTACAGACTGGGTCAATAACCACTAGAAATGTAAAAACACAACAGAAGCAGAATCCATAAGAGAGTGTACAGACTGGGTCAATAACCACTAGAAATGTAAAAACACAACAGAAGCAGAATCCATAAGAGAGTGTACAGACTGGGTCAATAACCACTAGAAATGTAAAAACACAACAGAAGCAGAATCCATAAGAGAGTGTACAGACTGGGTCAATAACCACTAGAAATGTAAAAACACAACAGAAGCAGAATCCATAAGAGAGTGTACAGACTGGGTCAATAACCACTAGAAATGTAAAAACACAACAGAAGCAGAATCCATAAGAGAGTGTACAGACTGGGTCAATAACCACTAGAAATGTAAAAACACAACAGAAGCAGAATCCATAAGAGAGTGTACAGACTGGGTCAATAACCACTAGAAATGTAAAAACACAACAGAAGCAGAATCCATAAGAGAGTGTACAGACTGGGTCAATAACCACTAGAAATGTAAAAACACAACAGAAGCAGAATCCATAAGAGAGTGTACAGACTGGGTCAATAACCACTAGAAATGTAAAAACACAACAGAAGCAGAATCCATAAGAGAGTGTACAGACTGGGTCAATAACCACTAGAAATGTAAAAACACAACAGAAGCAGAATCCATAAGAGTGTACAGACTGGGTCAATAACCACTAGAAATGTAAAAACACAACAGAAGCAGAATCCATAAGAGAGTGTACAGACTGGGTCAATAACCACTAGAAATGTAAAAACACAGAAGCAGAATCCATAAGAGAGTGTACAGACTGGGTCAATAACCACTAGAGTGTACAGACTGGGTCAATAAAAACACCACTAGAAATGTAAAACCACAACAGAAGCAGAATGTACCATAAGAGAAGCAGAATCCATAAGAGAGTACAGACTGGGTCAATAACCACTAGAAATGTAAAAACACAACAGAAGCAGAATCCATAAGAGAGTGTACAGACTGGGTCAATAACCACTAGAAATGTAAAAACACAACAGAAGCAGAATCCATAAGAGAGTGTACAGACTGGGTCAATAACCACTAGAAATGTAAAACACAACAGAAGCAGAATCCATAAGAGAGTGTACAGACTGGGTCAATAACCACTAGAAATGTAAAAACACAACAGAAGCAGAATCCATAAGAGAGTGTACAGACTGGGTCAATAACCACTAGAAATGTAAAAACACAACAGAAGCAGAATCCATAAGAGAGTGTACAGACTGGGTCAATAACCACTAGAAATGTAAAAACACAACAGAAGCAGAATCCATAAGAGAGTGTACAGACTGGGTCAATAACCACTAGAAATGTAAAAACACAACAGAAGCAGAATCCATAAGAGAGTGTACAGACTGGGTCAATAACCACTAGAAATGTAAAAACACAGAAGCAGAATCCATAACCACTAGAAATGTAAAAACACAACAGAAGCAGAATGTACAGACTGGGTCAATAACCACTAGAAATGTAAAAACACAACAGAAGCAGAATCCATAAGAGAGTGTACAGACTGGGTCAATAACCACTAGAAATGTAAAAACACAACAGAAGCAGAATCCATAAGAGAGTGTACAGACTGGGTCAATAACCACTAGAAATGTAAAAACACAACAGAAGCAGAATCCATAAGAGAGTGTACAGACTGGGTCAATAACCACTAGAAATGTAAAAACACAACAGAAGCAGAATCCATAAGAGAGTGTACAGACTGGGTCAATAACCACTAGAAATGTAAAAACACAACAGAAGCAGAATCCATAAGAGAGTGTAATAGACTGGAAATGTCAAAACCACTAGAAATGTAAAAATACACTAGAAATGTAAAAACACAACAGAAGCAGAATCCATAAGAGAGTGTACAGACTGGGTCAATAACCACTAGAAATGTAAAAACACAACAGAAGCAGAATCCATAAGAGTGTACAGACTGGGTCAATAACCACTAGAAATGTAAAAATAACCACACAACAGAAGCAGAATCCATAAGAGAGTGTACAGACTGGGTCAATAACCACTAGAAATGTAAAAACACAACAGAAGCAGAATCCATAAGAGAGTGTACAGACTGGGTCAATAACCACTAGAAATGTAAAAACACAACAGAAGCAGAATCCATAAGAGAGTGTACAGACTGGGTCAATAACCACTAGAAATGTAAAAACACAACAGAAGCAGAATCCATAAGAGAGTGTACAGACTGGGTCAATAACCACTAGAAATGTAAAAACACAACAGAAGCAGAATCCATAAGAGAGTGTACAGACTGGGTCAATAACCACTAGAAATGTAAAAACACAACAGAAGCAGAATCCATAAGAGAGTGTACAGACTGGGTCAATAACCACTAGAAATGTAAAAACACAACAGAAGCAGAATCCATAAGAGAGTGTACAGACTGGGTCAATAACCACTAGAAATGTAAAAACACAACAGAAGCAGAATCCATAAGAGAGTGTACAGACTGGGTCAATAACCACTAGAAATGTAAAAACACAACAGAAGCAGAATCCATAAGAGAGTGTACAGACTGGGTCAATAACCACTAGAAATGTAAAAACACAACAGAAGAGAGTGTACAGAATCCATAAAATGAAAAACACAACAGAAGCAGAATGAGAGTACAGACTGGGTCAATAACCACTAGAAATGTAAAAACACAACAGAAATCCATAAGAATCCATAAGAAAAACACAACAGAAGTGTACAGACTGGGTCAATAACCACTAGAAATGTAAAAACACAACAGAAGCAGAATCCATAAGAGAGTGTACAGACTGGGTCAATAACCACTAGAAATGTAAAAACACAGAAGCAGAATCCATAAGAGAGTGTACAGACTGGGTCAATAACCACTAGAAATGTAAAAACACAACAGAAGCAGAATCCATAAGAGAGTGTACAGACTGGGTCAATAACCACTAGAAATGTAAAAACACAACAGAAGCAGAATCCATAAGAGAGTGTACAGACTGGGTCAATAACCACTAGAAATGTAAAAACACAACAGAAGCAGAATCCATAAGAGAGTGTACAGACTGGGTCAATAACCACTAGAAATGTAAAAACACAGAAGCAGAATCCATAAGAGAGTGTACAGACTGGGTCAATAATCACTAGAAATGTAAAACCACAACAGAAGCAGAATCCATAAGAGAGTGTACAGACTGGGTCAATAACCACTAGAAATGTAAAACCACAACAGAAGCAGAATCCATAAGAGAGTGTACAGACTGGGTCAATAACCACTAGAAATGTAAAAACAACAGAAGCAGAATCCATAAGAGAGTGTACAGACTGGGTCAATAACCACTAGAAATGTAAAAACACAACAGAAGCAGAATCCATAAGAGAGTGTACAGACTGGGTCAATAACCACTAGAAATGTAAAAACACAACAGAAGCAGAATCCATAAGAGTGTACAGACTGGGTCAATAACCACTAGAAATGTAAAAACACAACAGAAGAGAATCTGGAGTGTACAGAATCAAATGTACAGACTGGGTCAATAACCACTAGAAATGTAAAAACACAACAGAAGCAGAATCCATAAGAGAGTGTACAGACTGGGTCAATAACCACTAGAAATGTAAAAACACAACAGAAGCAGAATCCTGGGTCATAACCACTAGAAATGTAAAAACACAACAGAAGCAGAATGAGAGTACAGACTGGGTCAATAACCACTAGAAATGTAAAACACAACAGAAGCAGAATCCATAAGAGAGTGTACAGACTGGGTCAATAACCACTAGAAATGTAAAAACACAACAGAAGCAGAATCCATAAGAGAGTGTACAGACTGGGTCAATAACCACTAGAAATGTAAAAACACAACAGAAGCAGAATCCATAAGAGAGTGTACAGACTGGGTCAATAACCACTAGAAATGTAAAAACACAACAGAAGCAGAATCCATAAGAGAGTGTACAGACTGGGTCAATAACCACTAGAAATGTAAAAACACAGAAGCAGAATCCATAAGAGAGTGTACAGACTGGGTCAATAACCACTAGAAATGTAAAAACACAGAAGCAGAATCCATAAGAGAGTGTACAGACTGGGTCAATAACCACTAGAAATGTAAAAACACAACAGAAGCAGAATCCATAAGAGAGTGTACAGACTGGGTCAATAACCACTAGAAATGTAAAAACACAACAGAAGCAGAATCCATAAGAGAGTGTACAGACTGGGTCAATAACCACTAGAAATGTAAAAACACAACAGAAGCAGAATCCATAAGAGAGTGTACAGACTGGGTCAATAACCACTAGAAATGTAAAACACAACAGAAGCAGAATCCATAAGAGAGTGTACAGACTGGGTCAATAACCACTAGAAATGTAAAAACAACAGAAGCAGAATCCATAAGAGAGTGTACAGACTGGGTCAATAACCACTAGAAATGTAAAAACACAACAGAAGCAGAATCCATAAGAGAGTGTACAGACTGGGTCAATAACCACTAGAAATGTAAAAACACAACAGAAGCAGAATCCATAAGAGAGTGTACAGACTGGGTCAATAACCACTAGAAATGTAAAAACACAACAAAAGCAGAATCCATAAGAGAGTACAGACTGGGTCAATAACCACTAGAAATGTAAAAACACAACAGAAGCAGAATCCATAAGAGAGTGTACAGACTGGGTCAATAACCACTAGAAATGTAAAAACACAGAAGCAGAATCCATAAGAGAGTGTACAGACTGGGTCAATAACCACTAGAAATGTAAAAACACAACAGAAGCAGAATCCATAAGAGAGTGTAAAGACTGGGTCAATAACCACTAGAAATGTAAAAACAGAAGCAGAATCCATAAGAGAGTGTACAGACTGGGTCAATAACCACTAGAAATGTAAAAACACAGAAGCAGAATCCATAAGAGAGTGTACAGACTGGGTCAATAACCACTAGAAATGTAAAAACACAGAAGCAGAATCCATAAGAGAGTGTACAGACTGGGTCAATAACCACTAGAAATGTAAAAACAGAAGCAGAATCCATAAGAGAGTGTACAGACTGGGTCAATAACCACTAGAAATGTAAAAACACAGAAGCAGAATCCATAAGAGAGTGTACAGACTGGGTCAATAACCACTAGAAATGTAAAAACACAACAGAAGCAGAATCCATAAGAGTGTACAGACTGGGTCAATAACCACTAGAAATGTAAAAACACAACAGAAGCAGAATCCATAAGAGAGTGTACAGACTGGGTCAATAACCACTAGAAATGTAAAAACACAGAAGCAGAATCCATAAGAGAGTGTACAGACTGGGTCAATAACCACTAGAAATGTAAAAACACAACAGAAGCAGAATCCATAAGAGAGTGTACAGACTGGGTCAATAACCACTAGAAATGTAAAACCACAACAGAAGCAGAATCCATAAGAGAGTGTACAGACTGGGTCAATAACCACTAGAAATGTAAAACACAACAGAAGCAGAATCCATAAGAGAGTGTACAGACTGGGTCAATAACCACTAGAAATGTAAAACCACAACAGAAGCAGAATCCATAAGAGAGTGTACAGACTGGGTCAATAACCACTAGAAATGTAAAAACACAACAGAAGCAGAATCCATAAGAGAGTGTACAGACTGGGTCAATAACCACTAGAAATGTAAAAACACAACAGAAGCAGAATCCATAAGAGAGTGTACAGACTGGGTCAATAACCACTAGAAATGTAAAAACACAACAGAAGCAGAATCCATAAGAGAGTACAGACTGGGTCAATAACCACTAGAAATGTAAAAACACAACAGAAGCAGAATCCATAAGAGAGTGTACAGACTGGGTCAATAACCACTAGAAATGTAAAAACACAACAGAAGCAGAATCCATAAGAGAGTGTACAGACTGGGTCAATAACCACTAGAAATGTAAAAACACAACAGAAGCAGAATCCATAAAATGAGAGTGTACAGACTGGGTCAATAACCACTAGAAATGTAAAAACACAACAGAAGCAGAATCCATAAGAGAGTGTACAGACTGGGTCAATAACCACTAGAAATGTAAAAACACAACAGAAGCAGAATCCATAAGAGAGTGTACAGACTGGGTCAATAACCACTAGAAATGTAAAAACACAACAGAAGCAGAATCCATAAGAGAGTGTACAGACTGGGTCAATAACCACTAGAAATGTAAAAACACAACAAAAGCAGAATCCATAAGAGAGTACAGACTGGGTCAATAACCACTAGAAATGTAAAAACACAACAGAAGCAGAATCCATAAGAGAGTGTACAGACTGGGTCAATAACCACTAGAAATGTAAAAACACAACAGAAGCAGAATCCATAAGAGAGTGTACAGACTGGGTCAATAACCACTAGAAATGTAAAAACACAACAGAAGCAGAATCCATAAGAGAGTGTACAGACTGGGTCAATAACCACTAGAAATGTAAAAACAGAAGCAGAATCCATAAGAGAGTGTACAGACTGGGTCAATAACCACTAGAAATGTAAAAACACAGAAGCAGAATCCATAAGAGAGTGTACAGACTGGGTCAATAACCACTAGAAATGTAAAAACACAACAGAAGCAGAATCCATAAGAGTGTACAGACTGGGTCAATAACCACTAGAAATGTAAAAACACAACAGAAGCAGAATCCATAAGAGAGTGTACAGACTGGGTCAATAACCACTAGAAATGTAAAAACACAACAAAAGCAGAATCCATAAGAGAGTACAGACTGGGTCAATAACCACTAGAAATGTAAAAACACAACAGAAGCAGAATCCATAAGAGAGTGTACAGACTGGGTCAATAACCACTAGAAATGTAAAAACACAACAGAAGCAGAATCCATAAGAGAGTGTACAGACTGGGTCAATAACCACTAGAAATGTAAAAACACAACAGAAGCAGAATCCATAAGAGAGTGTACAGACTGGGTCAATAACCACTAGAAATGTAAAAACACAACAGAAGCAGAATCCATGAGAGTGTACAGACTGGGTCAATAACCACTAGAAATGTAAAACCACAACAGAAGCAGAATCCATAAGAGAGTGTACAGACTGGGTCAATAACCACTAGAAATGTAAAACCACAACAGAAGCAGAATCCATAAGAGTGTACAGACTGGGTCAATAACCACTAGAAATGTAAAACCACAACAGAAGCAGAATCCATAAGAGAGTGTACAGACTGGGTCAATAACCACTAGAAATGTAAAACCACAACAGAAGCAGAATCCATAAGAGAGTGTACAGACTGGGTCAATAACCACTAGAAATGTAAAACCACAACAGAAGCAGAATCCATAAGAGAGTGTACAGACTGGGTCAATAACCACTAGAAATGTAAAAACACAACAGAAGCAGAATCCATAAGAGAGTGTAAAGACTGGGTCAATAACCACTAGAAATGTAAAAACACAACAGAAGCAGAATCCATAAGAGAGTGTACAGACTGGGTCAATAACCACTAGAAATGTAAAACCACAACAGAAGCAGAATCCATAAGAGAGTGTACAGACTGGGTCAATAACCACTAGAAATGTAAAACCACAACAGAAGCAGAATCCATAAGAGAGTGTACAGACTGGGTCAATAACCACTAGAAATGTAAAAACACAACAGAAGCAGAATCCATAAGAGAGTGTACAGACTGGGTCAATAACCACTAGAAATGTAAAAACACAACAGAAGCAGAATCCATAAGAGAGTGTACAGACTGGGTCAATAACCACTAGAAATGTAAAACCACAACAGAAGCAGAATCCATAAGAGTGTACAGACTGGGTCAATAACCACTAGAAATGTAAAAACACAACAGAAGCAGAATCCATAAGAGAGTGTACAGACTGGGTCAATAACCACTAGAAATGTAAAAACACAACAGAAGCAGAATCCATAAGAGAGTGTACAGACTGGGTCAATAACCACTAGAAATGTAAAAACACAACAGAAGCAGAATCCATAAGAGAGTGTACAGACTGGGTCAATAACCACTAGAAATGTAAAAACACAACAGAAGCAGAATCCATAAGAGAGTGTACAGACTGGGTCAATAACCACTAGAAATGTAAAAACAACAGAAGCAGAATCCATAAGAGAGTGTACAGACTGGGTCAATAACCACTAGAAATGTAAAAACACAACAGAAGCAGAAAATGTAAAATAATCCGTGGTTGTACTAATCAAGTATTATTAGAAAAACACTTATACTGGGAAAGTATATATGCAATAAATGTATTATTCTTTAGATGAACACTATGGCGCCGCCACCAATATAATCTAAACTGAAGCAGATGTGGGCGTTAACAAGCAAGAATTGAGACAAAATATTGGTGGCTCAAAGCCAAGGGGAGTTAATTATCTACATAGAGAAGAGTGACTGTGTTATTTGAAGGTGGAAACCTACAAAGCCTGAGGTCTGTAACAAGAAAAGTCAGTTCAATGGAATTCCTCAGCTCTGTTACTTTGTAATAAAGTGTATTTGAATTTACAACTTCCGGTATCTGAGCAATATTTGATTCAATATTTCCACAAACTTCCATTCAGCCACAAGAGCATTAGTGAGGTCAGGCACTGATGTTGGGCAATTAGACCTGGCTCGCAGTCGACATTCCAATTCATCTCAACGGTATATGATGGGGTTGAAGTCAGGGCTGTGTGCAGGCCAGTCAAGTTCTTACACACCGATCAACAAACCATTTCTGTATGGACCTCGCTTTGTGCACAGAAATAGGAAAGGTTCTTCCCCAAACTGTTTCAATAAAGTCAGAAGCACAGAATTTGTAGAATGTTATTGTGTGCTGTAGCATTACAATTTCCCTTTACTGGAACCAAGGGGCCTAGCCCGAACCATGACAAAAAGCACCAGACCATTATTCCTCTTATAAACTTTACAGTTAGCACTATGCAGTCGGGCAGGTATCGTTCTCCGGTATCTGCCAAACCCAGATGGTGAAGCGCGTTCATCACTCCAGAGAACACGTTTCCACTGCTCCAGAGTCCAATGGCGGTGAGCTTTACACCACTCCAGCAGACGCTTGGCATTGCGCATGGCTTGTTTGCAGCTGCTCGGCCATGGAAACCCATTTCATGAAGCTCCCAACGAACAGTTATTGTGCTTACATTGCTTCCAAGAGGCAGTTTGGAACTCAGTAATGACTGTTGCAATCGAGGACAGAAGATGTTTTACACGCTTCAGCAATAAGCGGTCCCATTCTGTGCGCTTGTGTGGCTTCCACTTCGAGGCTGAGCCGTTGTTGCTCCTAGACTACACATTTCCACTTTACAATCACAGCACTTCCAGTTTCCCGGGGTAGCTCCAGCAGGGCAGAAATTTGACGAAATGACTTTTTGGAAAGATGGCATCCTGTGACAGTGTCATGTTGAAAGTCACTGAGCTTTTCATGAAGGCCATTCTACTGCCAGTGTTTGTCTATGGCGATTGCATGGATGTGTGCTGGAATTTATACACCTGCCAGCAACAGGTGTGTCTGAAAAATCAGAATCCACTAAAGGGTGTCCACATACTTCTGTATATATAGTGTATATGTAGATATCGTTAGAAAGAATACTACATTTCCCTTGACGTAGTGATGCTGAATGTTAAAAAAATGGCTCAACATACTCCACTCTCACCTATGTAATTTCATTCAGGTCAGACATGTTTTATGCAAACAGAAAAGGAGCGGACATGATTGACACCAACACATCCAGCTGAAATTAAACCAAAAATGGCACCATAATGTCCTAACAAACATTTAAATACCCATATAAGGTTCTGAGAACAAAATGACAATAATAGGCCAACACATAATGGTCTCCACATACAAATAGACTTACTAGAATAGGAAAAGACCCCATAAACACTATTTCTATGTTTCTCCCACTAAGAGATCGTCATTGGCGTGGAAACCCAGGGTTTAAAGGATCATCCTAATGACACCCTAGGTACTGTGTGGCATCCTTTATTTGGAGTAGAACTTTATTAAAAAATAAACACTTCATTGAGAAAGTAGTTCCCCGTGTTAGTGGAGTCGGTGACATTGGATGTAAACAAGAGAACTACAGGTGAAATGCACTCACGCCGTAACAGGATGAACACATTTAGACAAAAGCACCACGAACACCTGGGAGGAATGCAAAAAAAAAAATACAAAAAAAAAAGTGGGTGGGTGTCAGCATGTAATAAGACAGAAAAGACATTCAGGCGGTGGTAAAATACAATCCTGTTCTAGTCTTTCTGTAAGGCATCTCTATTCTGGGCTCCGCTTCAGAAGAAGTCTGTATTGTTAACATGAAGGGCAGTGGGATGAACTGAGACGTGTGGGGGAGATCCTCTGGGAGATGGGGCACAGATCAGAGACCAGCGTGGGAGTTGTCCTGGCTGAACCGCACTGATCTAGGACCAGATTCCCCTACCACACAGTCCTACACAAGCATTAGGAGAATGGAAACTATGGCCTTAGAGGAAAGTTGTACCTATACCAATCAGAACTGGTGAAAGGATTGTGGTATGATGAGTTGTACCATCTACCTGTGTACCTCCTTATTCTGCATGTCAGAGATGCATGTTTGTTTTTTGAACATTCCAAAACAATGAGTCCTGTTGAACATGCCCCAGGTGAACAAGCACCAATTGCAAACAAATAAAATAATTTTGCAGATTAAATTTAAATGTAAACAATTGTTCAATTTCAAATAAGATGATTCATTTATCAACTTAAAAAAGATCTACATACTTGATTTGGTTTAAACTGGCACTGTGGTACTTTTGGGGCACAGGTCTTAGAAAAACTATTTCTCCCAGAAACTATATTGCATTGAAATGAAGAAATTATTTGAACCATTACCTTCTAAACACTGGACAGTATCGTGACAGGTGACACGCAGAAGGAATAAAGCCATGTATACTTCACTGAACCATTACCTTCTAAACACTGGACAGTATCGTGACAGGTGACACGCAGAAGGAATAAAGCCATGTATACTTCACTGAACCATTACCTTCTAAACACTGGACAGTATCGTGACAGGTGACACGCAGAAGGAATAAAGCCATGTATACTTCACTGAACCATTACCTTCTAAACACTGGACAGTATTGTGACAGGTGACACGCAGAAGGAATAAAGCCATGTATACTTCACTGCAGTTGCTGAGAGTCACAGGAAGTCTTTGGTTCCAACATTTGAGGAGGTAGCTGGCCTGAAGTCCAACAGCGGTGAATAATACATATAACCTCGTCTCTGTCGACAAGAAAGGTAACTTAAAATGAGTTTTGTTGATAGAGTTGTGTGTGTGAAAACGAGCTTGTGTAAATGCACAGTGTGATACAACAAATAAAAGTGCATCCAATACCGTACAGATAAACCAGCAGAAGAAAGTGACCAGAGATGTCAAAGCTTCTCCGGGGCATAAAATGGCATTTAACTACTGTACAACATGTCTCCCTATTTAGAAATGCAACATCTGTCCCACATGCTCCAGCTACAGCGCTCACTTAAGACTACGTATGGGTCCATGTTACACATTCTAGAAAGATGCTTAATGTAACAACCAGGCCCATTCCAATCACAAAATGTAACCTTAATTGCCTCAGTTAATCAGCATCCTGGTGCTAAACAAGGACGACACTTTAAAAGCAAAATAAAACTAAAATAATTGCCTATAGTCAAATAACTATGGCTGACGAGATATACTTTTGCACTTAATATATGCTATAAGCGGAAATAGTGTGTACTTAAAATTGTAATGTAACAGCCATTCTGTTACGTGGGCTATACTACTAATAAATAACCAGGTATCAAACATTGAGTACCAGTGACATTAGTCTTTGCACTTTTATGAAGTCCAGAACATTTCTATACAAATGCAGAGCACGTAAGAAAATGAGATTAGGAAATTATAAAATTGTGAACCAAAAAAAGAAAATGAATAAAAGTCACAGGCACAGTGCATTACCCTGGTTACATCTCTCAGTAATAAACTGGAAACACACAAGTACCAGTGTTATAGTACAAGTGCCCTTTCAAAAGGCCCCGCCCCCACTGTCCAAACAAAGGGCAGTTTTTTTAGAGAGGCCAGGGCCAACCCACATACTCCAGCCATAAGTCATTAAACAGCTTATTACAAAAACAATTACATTTATTACAGAAATAAAATTAACTGACTTGTAAATGATACAACAGCATCATATTACTGCTTGAGATGGTGAACAGTGATGTTTTTGACTGACTGTTCGACAACCAAACTACTCTGCGTAATCTCTTGCCCTTCCACTCTCGTTCCCATTCCCTGAATTTATCAGAAAGCACACCAATAAAAAAACAAACCAAAACAGAGTCAGTGGTCAGTCCTCTCTCTCCCCCTCTTGGAGTGGGTGGGAGGGATCCATCGGGGGTCTGGGTCTCGTTTCCGGGGGTGAGTGTGTGTGTGGTGGTTGAAGGCTGTAGCACTGTAGCAATTATAGTCTCTCTGACTGGGGTCCCTCGGTGGTCTGTTGACTCCATCTCCTGGGTATGGCGCGGTGATTGGTGAACGGTGTTGCTCTCTGTCCCTCTCCCTGACAGCCCATCTCTGGTTTTGGTACCCAGTTGGGTGACGCTGTTCTGGGCTGTTGCATCCTCGTGGATCCCTCTCAGCTCGTGGGTCTCTTCTGATCTCGGCTTGTGGGAGCCTGATTCTTTCAGCTCCCGGATTCCAGTCTGGTCTATGCTGGGGTGTCTGGACTACCAGACGGGGGTCTCTGGGCCTGTCAGCGTCCTGGGGAGGGGATGCCGACCAGGGCTGCTGGGGGGAGTCCCTGCCCTGGGCGAACAGGGCTGGCTCAGAAGAGCGGCGTAGCTGGAAGGGAGCAGGCCTGGGGGGATCGGCGTTGGGACAGGGGGCAGCAGAGGGAGGGCCTGGTTCTCTGAGGGGGTAAGACGAGCTCCTGGTCAGCTCCTTTTTGAAGATCTTCCTGGCGTCCGTCTTGAAGGTCATCTCATTCGTTGATATAATGACGTCTCGTGTCGCAGCATCCTTGATGAGCGCACCCCAGTCTTGGTTTTCCTAGGACAGACACACAATCAACACGAGGCTGGAAAAGGAAATGCAACCAGACACAGGCCTCCATACAGATACAGGAGGTGGAGCCAATTACCTGGAGTGTCCGTAGATGGCCCAGAATGAACAGGCTAAACTTGGCCCGGGTGATGGTCACATTCAACCTCTGGCGATTCCCCAGGAATCTGGGGGGGGGGGTCCAGCATAGATCAGAAACTATACCCATACCCCAGGTAAGCACAGTACTCGTAGTATGAATACTACTTTACGTAAAGCGTTACATAAATCCAATTTGTTATATCATTACCAAGTATACGGCCTGGTCACATGACCTTACCAGGAAAGCTTGTACACTCACCCAATGCCGCCCTGCTCGTGGCTCGCCCTGACGCAGGAGACAATGACACAGTCCATCTCTCGGCCCTGGAAGCCTTCCACAGTGTCAACGTCCACCCTGGAATACAATTTTTCTTTTGGTCATTCTAGAGTCCCTTCACACTGCTAGCGGGGAACAACTACAGCAGAAAGGAAGCCATTTCTTTTGGTCATTCTAGAGTCCCTTCACACTGCTAGCGGGGAACAACTACAGCAGAAAGGAAGCCATTTCTTTTGGTCATTCTAGAGTCCCTTCACACTGCTAGCGGGGAACAACTACAGCAGAAAGGAAGCCATTTCTTTTGGTCATTCTAGAGTCCCTTCACACTGCTAGCGGGGAACAACTACAGCAGAAAGGAAGCCATTTCTTTTGGTCATTCTAGAGTCCCTTCACACTGCTAGCGGGGAACAACTACAGCAGAAAGGCCATTTCTTTTGGTCATTCTAGAGTCCCTTCACACTGCTAGCGGGGAACAACTACAGCAGAAAGGCCATTTCTTTTGGTCATTCTAGAGTCCCTTCACACTGCTAGCGAGGAACAACTACAGCAGAAAGGCCATTTCTTTTGGTCATTCTAGAGTCCCTTCACACTGCTAGCGGGGAACAACTACAGCAGAAAGGAAGCCATTTCTTTTGGTCATTCTAGAGTCCCTTCACACTGCTAGCGAGGAACAACTACAGCAGAAAGGAAGGCATTTCTTTTGGTCATTCTAGAGTCCCTTCACACTGCTAGCGAGGAACAACTACAGCAGAAAGGCCATTTCTTTTGGTCATTCTAGAGTCCCTTCACACTGCTAGCGGGGAACAACTACAGCAGAAAGGCCATTTCTTTTGGTCATTCTAGAGTCCCTTCACACTGCTAGCGGGGAACAACTACAGCAGAAAGGAAGCCATTTCTTTTGGTCATTCTAGAGTCCCTTCACACTGCTAGCGAGGAACAACTACAGCAGAAAGGAAGGCATTTCTTTTGGTCATTCTAGAGTCCCTTCACACTGCTAGCGAGGAACAACTACAGCAGAAAGGCCATTTCTTTTGGTCATTCTAGAGTCCCTTCACACTGCTAGCGGGGAACAACTACAGCAGAAAGGCCATTTCTTTTGGTCATTCTAGAGTCCCTTCACACTGCTAGCGGGGAACAACTACAGCAGAAAGGCCATTTCTTTTGGTCATTCTAGAGTCCCTTCACACTGCTAGCGGGAACAACTACAGCAGAAAGGAAGCCATTTCTTTTGGTCATTCTAGAGTCCCTTCACACTGCTAGCGGGGAACAACTACAGCAGAAAGGAAGCCATTTCTTTTGGTCATTCTAGAGTCCCTTCACACTGCTAGCGGGGAACAACTACAGCAGAAAGGAAGCCATTTCTTTTGGTCATTCTAGAGTCCCTTCACACTGCTAGCGAGGAACAACTACAGCAGAAAGGAAGCCATTTCTTTTGGTCATTCTAGAGTCCCTTCACACTGCTATCTCCAACTACAGCAGAAAGGAAGCCATTTCTTTTGGTCATTCTAGAGTCCCTTCACACTGCTAGCGGGGAACAACTACAGCAGAAAGGAAGCCATTTCTTTTGGTCATTCTAGAGTCCCTTCACACTGCTAGCGGGGAACAACTACAGCAGAAAGGAAGCCATTTCTTTTGGTCATTCTAGAGTCCCTTCACACTGCTAGCGGGGAACAACTACAGCAGAAAGGCCATTTCTTTTGGTCATTCTAGAGTCCCTTCACACTGCTAGCGGGGAACAACTACAGCAGAAAGGCCATTTCTTTTGGTCATTCTAGAGTCCCTTCACACTGCTAGCGAGGAACAACTACAGCAGAAAGGAAGCCATTTCTTTTGGTCATTCTAGAGTCCCTTCACACTGCTAGCGGGGAACAACTACAGCAGAAAGGAAGCCATTTCTTTTGGTCATTCTAGAGTCCCTTCACACTGCTAGCGGGGAACAACTACAGCAGAAAGGAAGCCATTTCTTTTGGTCATTCTAGAGTCCCTTCACACTGCTAGCGGGGAACAACTACAGCAGAAAGGAAGCCATTTCTTTTGGTCATTCTAGAGTCCCTTCACACTGCTAGCGAGGAACAACTACAGCAGAAAGGAAGCCATTTCTTTTGGTCATTCTAGAGTCCCTTCACACTGCTAGCGAGGAACAACTACAGCAGAAAGGAAGCCATTTCTTTTGGTCATTCTAGAGTCCCTTCACACTGCTAGCGAGGAACAACTACAGCAGAAAGGAAGCCATTTCTTTTGGTCATTCTAGAGTCCCTTCACACTGCTAGCGAGGAACAACTACAGCAGAAAGGAAGCCATTTCTTTTGGTCATTCTAGAGTCCCTTCACACTGCTAGCGGGGAACAACTACAGCAGAAAGGAAGCCATTTCTTTTGGTCATTCTAGAGTCCCTTCACACTGCTAGCGGGGAACAACTACAGCAGAAAGGAAGCCATTTCTTTTGGTCATTCTAGAGTCCCTTCACACTGCTAGCGGGGAACAACTACAGCAGAAAGGAAGCCATTTCTTTTGGTCATTCTAGAGTCCCTTCACACTGCTAGCGGGAACAACTACAGCAGAAAGGAAGCCATTTCTTTTGGTCATTCTAGAGTCCCTTCACACTGCTAGCGAGGAACAACTACAGCAGAAAGGAAGCCATTTCTTTTGGTCATTCTAGAGTCCATTCACACTGCTAGCGGGGAACAACTACAGCAGAAAGGAAGCCATTTCTTTTGGTCATTCTAGAGTCCATTCACACTGCTAGCGGGGAACAACTACAGCAGAAAGGAAGCCATTTCTTTTGGTCATTCTAGAGTCCCTTCACACTGCTAGCGGGGAACAACTACAGCAGAAAGGAAGCCATTTCTTTTGGTCATTCTAGAGTCCCTTCACACTGCTAGCGAGGAACAACTACAGCAGAAAGGCCATTTCTTTTGGTCATTCTAGAGTCCCTTCACACTGCTAGCGAGGAACAACTACAGCAGAAAGGAAGCCATTTCTTTTGGTCATTCTAGAGTCCCTTCACACTGCTAGCGAGGAACAACTACAGCAGAAAGGAAGGCATTTCTTTTGGTCATTCTAGAGTCCCTTCACACTGCTAGCGAGGAACAACTACAGCAGAAAGGAAGCCATTTCTTTTGGTCATTCTAGAGTCCCTTCACACTGCTAGCGGGGAACAACTACAGCAGAAAGGAAGCCATTTCTTTTGGTCATTCTAGAGTCCCTTCACACTGCTAGCGAGGAACAACTACAGCAGAAAGGAAGCCATTTCTTTTGGTCATTCTAGAGTCCCTTCACACTGCTAGCGAGGAACAACTACAGCAGAAAGGAAGCCATTTCTTTTGGTCATTCTAGAGTCCCTTCACACTGCTAGCGGGGAACAACTACAGCAGAAAGGAAGCCATTTCTTTTGGTCATTCTAGAGTCCCTTCACACTGCTAGCGAGGAACAACTACAGCAGAAAGGAAGCCATTTCTTTTGGTCATTCTAGAGTCCCTTCACACTGCTAGCGAGGAACAACTACAGCAGAAAGGAAGCCATTTCTTTTGGTCATTCTAGAGTCCCTTCACACTGCTAGCGGGGAACA
This sequence comes from Oncorhynchus keta, assembly GCF_023373465.1. Taxonomy (NCBI): domain Eukaryota; kingdom Metazoa; phylum Chordata; class Actinopteri; order Salmoniformes; family Salmonidae; genus Oncorhynchus; species Oncorhynchus keta. The sequence continues at coordinate 17,148,978 of NC_068429.1, forward strand.
ACTACAGCAGAAAGGAAGCCATTTCTTTTGGTCATTCTAGAGTCCCTTCACACTGCTAGCGGGGAACAACTACAGCAGAAAGGAAGGCATTTCTTTTGGTCATTCTAGAGTCCCTTCACACTGCTAGCGAGGAACAACTACAGCAGAAAGGAAGGCATTTCTTTTGGTCATTCTAGAGTCCCTTCACACTGCTAGCGGGGAACAACTACAGCAGAAAGGAAGCCATTTCTTTTGGTCATTCTAGAGTCCCTTCACACTGCTAGCGGGGAACAACTACAGCAGAAAGGAAGGCATTTCTTTTGGTCATTCTAGAGTCCCTTCACACTGCTAGCGGGGAACAACTACAGCAGAAAGGAAGCCATTTCTTTTGGTCATTCTAGAGTCCCTTCACACTGCTAGCGAGGAACAACTACAGCAGAAAGGAAGCCATTTCTTTTGGTCATTCTAGAGTCCCTTCACACTGCTAGCGGGGAACAACTACAGCAGAAAGGCCATTTCTTTTGGCTCTAATGATTCTGCAAGCTAAGACTACTGAAATGGCTTCCTTTTCTGGCAAATGGTTTCTTTTTACACCAGCAGTGCGAACGGACCCTGGCAATCTACTAACCCCAATGAGAATGCACATTTATGGTGCAGCACCTGACTCACGTGAGGTTCTTGTTGACCACCTTGGCCATCTCGCGGTTGATGCGGTCCTTCTGGGCATTGTACGGCGTGATGACCCCCACCTTGACCTGCTGCTTCTCAGCCATCAGCCTCAGCAGGAACACTACCAGCTGCACCTCTTTCAGGTTGCTGAACGACCTGGTGACCAGCCAGACGGCAATCAAACAGTCATTCAACATGTATTCAGTCACAAGCACTTTTTCGCAATGTCACTAAAGGGATTGTTCAGCAAGAGGTTGGGAATTGGACCAAAAATGGTTTACAATTGTTGGCCGTGGCTAGTTTAACAAAATCAAAGTGTGGATCGCAGTCACTCCCTGTCCCTAGACCAGGGGTATTCAACTCTTACCCTACGAGGTCCGGAGCCTGCTGGTTTTCTGTTCTACCCGAGAATGAATTGCACCCACCTGGTACGCCAGGTCTAAATAGGTCTCGGATTACAGGGGAATAATGAAAACAAGCAGTGGAACTGGCTTCAAGGTCCAGAGTTGAGTTTGAAGGCCCTAGATCAAATGTGTCAAACTTATTCCATGGAGGGCCGAGTGTCGGGGTTTTCACTCCTCCTTTGTACTTTAAGGTCACCAATTAGTTAAGGAACTCCACACACCTGGTCGTCTAGGGCTTAATTGAAAAGAAAAAACAAACACACTCTGCCCTCCATGGAATGATTTTTATGTGCCCTAGAATGTTGGAGATAAGAAACCAAATGTCTAAATCATGCAAAGTCACTGAACTATCCCTTTAACATGAAGCCTACAGTAGAATGAATTAAATGGGAGAAGTCATAGGAACATGATCCAGAGCATTTCTTACGCTCCCTCCTTGACCTCCTGACCGTCGGTCACGTCAAACACACGGTAGGGCAGGAGAGGCCAGCCAATGTTCCCCCTCCTCTCTGCAGTCTCACTGAAGACAGGAACACACACACAAATGATAGTGATGGTTAAAGCGTTGGGCCAGTAACCGAAAAGTTAGACAAAGTAAAACTCTGTCCTTCTGTCACCGAACAAGGCAGTTAACCTACTGTTCCCCGGTAGGCCATCATTGTAAATAAGAATTTGTTGTTAACTGACTTGCCTAGTTAAATCAAGGATAAATAAATAAAAAAATTCACATGCAATGCTAAACACTTAAAAAGGAGAATTCCCGCAATTCACACCCTCATTTCTTGTTGTGCAGTATCAGGGCACGCAAAGGACATTAAAAGATCAAAGACCCAAAAACATCCTTATAGAAACTGACATGGTCTCAGTATTGTGATGTACAGCACCAGTCAAAAGTTGACACCTACTCATTCCAGGGTTTACATTTTAAAAAACTATTTTCTACAATATAGAATAATAGTGAAGACTATGAAATAACATACATACACACAAAAAAAGTGTTAAACAAAATATGAAGCCACCCTTTGCCTTGACAGCTTTGCACACTTGTAATTCTCTCAACCTGCTTCATGAGGTAATCACCTAGAATTTAAATTAACAGGTGTGCCTTGTGAATTTGTAGAATTTCTTTCTTTATTGCGTTTGAGCCAATCAATTGTGCTGTGACAAGGTAAAGGTGGTATACAGAACTCTGAAAGGTTTCTTCTAGTGCAGTCGCAAAAACCATCAAGTGCTATGATGAAACCAGCTCTCATGAGGACCGCTACAGGAAATAATCTAAGTAAAATACATTTGGATTTGTTTAACACTTTTTTTGGTTACTATATGATTCCATGTGTTATTTCATAGATTTGATGTCTTAACTATTAACTCTTGAGGATAGGGAGACGCTAGCATCTCAACTGGCCAATTGCCAGGGGAAATGCAGATAAAATGCTATAAAATTCAAACTTTCATTAAATCACACATGTAAGATACTCAATTAAACCTACACTCGTTGTGAATCCAGCCAACATGTCAGATTTTAAAAATGCTTTTCGGCGAAAGCAGAAGAAGCTATTATCTGATAGCATGCACCAATCTGCACCAGTAGTAAACAAAAGGGCTAGTGTAGCAGGCGCTACACAAAATGCTGAAATAAAATATAAAATATGCATTACCTTTGACGAGCTTCTTTTGGTGGCACTCCAATATGTCCCATAAACATCACAATTGGTCCTTTTGTACGATTAATTCCGTCCATATATATCGAAAATGGCCATTTATAAAGCCCGTTTGATCCATAAAAAAAACAGCTGAGAAAAACGCAACGTCACTACAAAATATTTCAAAAGTTGCCTATAAAAACTTTGCCAAAATATTTCAAACTACTTTTGTAATACAACTGTAGGTATTTTTAAACATTAATAATCGATCAAATTGTAGACGGGGCAATTTGTATTCAATGCATGAATGAAAAGAAAACTCTGCTCATCACGTCTTGTGCAACTCACAAAAGGGTCCCCCGTTCTGAGTTGGCCTACTTGGCCGACAAATAAATAACCTCAGCCATATTCCAAACACTGGCGACTTCGTGTGGAAGATGTAGGAACTGAAAGTATATTTGGAATATGATAAAAAAATAAAAACATTAAAAAAATGGGGGGGAAAAAAATGGGGGAAAAAATTCTGAACAGTTAGTCCTCAATGTTTTGCCTGCTACATAAGTTCTGTTATACTCACAGACACGATTCAAACCGTTTTAGAAACTTCAGAGTGTTTTCTATCCAAATCTATGAATAATATGCATATCTTATATTCTTGGCATGAGTAGCAGGAAGTTGAAATTGGGCACGCTATTTATCCTGCCCCCTAGCTTTCAGCTACAACGTAGAACAAAATACAAATAAAGGAAAGCCCTTGAAATTAGGTGTCTGAACTTTTGACTTGTACTGTTGGTCATTCTGAACATTCTCCGCAACATAATCAATGTTCCCTCTAAGCCGCGCTCAGTCGTACAATATCCCCGACATTGCCGCGCAGCTCCCTGGGACTGCTGCGCATTAGAAATATCAGCCCACGGAAAGCAGCACGAGATTGAACTTCGACGTAACTCTAGAGTTCTCCCTGTTAACACAATCAACGTTTCCCTTTAATGTGGCAATTGTGATAAAATCAACACTATCAAATCAAATATTTGTCACCTCAGTGAAATGCTTACTTACAAGCCCTTCAACAACGCAGCAATACCCCCCCCCCCCAAAAAAAATTATAATATATAAATAAGTTAAGAGCAGCAGTAAAATAACAATAGCGAGGCTATATACAGGGGGGGTCCAGGTTAGTCGAGGTAATATGTACACTATTGTTCATAAGTTGAGGTCGCTTAGAAATGTTATTGTTTTTCAAAGGAAAGCACATTTGGGGCGGCAGGGTAGCCTAGTGGTTAGAGCGTTGGACTAGTAACCGAAAGGTTGCAAGTTCGAATCCACGAGCTGACAAGGTACAAATCTGTCGTTCTGCCCCTGAACAGACTGTTCCTAGGCAGTCATTGAAAATAAGAATTTGTTCTTAACTGACTTGCCTAGTAAAATAAAGGTACAATTTAAAATTTGCTTCCATTAAAATATAAAATTGATCAGAAATACAGTGTAGACATTGTTAATGTTGTAAATGACTATAGTATCTGAAAACGGCTGGTTTTTATTGGAAAATCTACACAAGTGTACAGAGGCCAGCAACCATCACTCCTGTGTTCTAATGGCAACATTGTGTTAGCTAATCCAAGTTGATCATTTTAAAAAGGCTAATTGATCTTTAGAAAACCCTTTTGCAATTATGTGAGCACAGCTGAAAACTGCTGTGCTGATATTAAAGAAGCAATAAAACTGGCCTTCTTTAGACTTGTTGAATATCTGGAGCATCGATTGCAGGCTCAAAATGGCCAGAAACAAATTAACTTTCTTCTGAAACTCATCAGTCTTGTTCTGAGAAATGAAGGCTATGCCATGTGAAAAATTGCCAATAAACTGAAGATCTCGTACAACGCTGTGTACTACTCCCTTCACAGAACAGCGCAAACTGGATCGAACCAGAATAGAAAGAGTGGGAGGCTCCGTGCACAACTGAGCAGGAGGACAAGTACATTAGTCTCTAGTTTGAGAAACAGACACCTCAACTGGCAGCTTTATTAATAGTACCCGCAAAACACCAGTCTCCACGTCAACAGTGAAGAGGCAACTCCGGGATGCTGGACTAATTTTATGTTATTTTAAATGGACAAAATGGGCTTTCTTTCAAAAACAAGGACATTTCTAAGTGACCCCCAACTTAACGGTAGTGTACATGTAGTTATTAGAGTTATTAGACCGACTATGCATAGATAAGAGAGTAGCAGCAGCTTAAAAGGTCAATGCAAATAGTCTGGGTAGTCATTTGATTAGATGTTCAGGAGTCTTATGGCTTGGTGGTAGAAGCTGTTAAGAAGCCTCGGACTTGGCACTCCGGCACTGCTTGCCATGCGGAAGCAGAGAAAACAGTCTATGACTGGGGTGGCTGGAGTGACGATTTTTAGGGCCTTCCTCTGACACTGCCTGGTATAGAAGTCCTGGACGGCAGGAAGCTTGGCCCCATTCGCGCCACCCTATTTAGTGCCTTGCGGTCGGAGGCCGAGCAGCTGCCATACCAGGTGGCGATGCACCTATTGAACCTTTTGGAGGATCAGAGGACCCATGCCAAATCTTTTCAGTCTCCTGATGGGGAATAGGTTGTGTCATATCCTGTTCACGACTGTCTTGGTGTGTTTGGACCATGTTAGTTTGTGACGTGGACGCCAAGGAACTTGAAGCCCTCAACCTGATCCACTACAGTCCTATCAATGAGAATGGGGGAATGTTCATGTAGTCCACAATCATCTCCTCTGTCTTGGTCACATTGAGGGAGAGGTTGTTGTCCTTGCACCACACGGTCAGGTCTCTGACCACCTCCCATTAGGCTATTTCACCACTGTTGTGTCATCGGCCAACTTGATGATTGTGTGCGAGTCATGCCCTGGCCGTGCAGTCATGAGTGAACCGGGAGTACAGGAGGGGGCTGAGCACACATCCCTGGGGGGCCCCCGTGTTGAGGATCAGCGTGGCGGATGTGATTGTTACCTACCCTTACCACATGGGGGCAGCCCGTCAGGAAGTCCAGGATCCAGTTGCAGAGGAAGGTGTTTAGTCCAGGGTCCTTAGCTTGTTGATGAGCTTTGAAGGCACTATGGTGTTGAATGCTGAGCTGTTGTCAATGAACAGCATTCTCACGTAGGTGTTCCTTTTGCCCAGGTGTTTAAGGGCAGTGAGGAGTGCAATAGAGATTGCATCATCTGTGGATCTGTTGGGGCGGTATGCAAATTGGAGTGGGTCTAGGGTTTCTGGGATAATGGTGTTGTGAGCCATGACCAGCCTTTCACACAGTCGAGCGGAACAGCTCATGCTCACATGCATGTTTCAGTGTTTCTTGCCTCGAAGTGAGCATAGAAGTTAGTTAGCTCGTCTGGTATGCTCGGGTCACTGGGCAGCTCACAGCTGTGCTGCCCTTTGTAATCTAATAGTTTGCAAGCCCTGCCACATCCGACGAGCGTTGGAGACGGTGTAGTACGATTCGTTCTTAGTCCTGTATTGACGCTTTGCCTGTTTGATGGTTCGGAGGAGGGAATAGAGGGATTTTTTATAAGCTTCCGGGTTAGAGTCCCGCTCCTTGAAAGCGGCAGCTCCACTATTTAGCTAAGTGTGGATGTTGCCTGTAATCCATGGCTTCTGGTTGGGGTATATACATAATATTAGCCACTTTCAAAGCAACATACTGAAACAAAAAATAACTATGCAGGAGATTTTGTTGTAGGCCAAATTCAGTGTAGGATTCTATTGCAATTCTAACTCAGCCGGTACTCACAGACCTGAGCGGCATAACCAAATCAGAGCTGCGATAGGCCACTATGCAAAAAGACCTTTGTCATATATGGATCTGTGCCATTTATGTTGAACTGGACGGTGTTTACAGCATGAGCAGTCGTGAGGAGATGCACTTGTTTTGAGATCAAAGCCAGAGCTGCATGTAGCCATGTGTGCAAATATTTTTCATTTCCTTTGCGAGTTAGTGAGTTACTATCCCAGTTATAGATAATTTGTAGGCAGCAATAGGGGAGTGATTGCTTCCTCCAAAAGCTATTTGAAAAGCAAGTCAAGTAAAGAACATTTTTGTCTTGAAGGGGCAGTGTTGTATTTTGAGACAGGCTTGAATAAGCCAAGTAGCCAATAGGCAGAGGGTAGCATAATTTGTCTGATTCTCTGTAATAAGGCTATTGGAATAATAATGCATTTATTTTGTTAAGTGGTTTCTTGCATCAAACAACATTTTCAGTCACCTTGTCTGAAGGACAAGTGGATAAACAGGTTAACGTCAACTGAAAAGTGGTGATACATATGTATTCACCAATTTTGCTATGAAGCCCCTAAATAAGATCTGCCACAACCAATAACCTTAACTTGTTAATCCTACCCCCTACTTTTTCGAACATTCTGTTAAAAATCGCGCAACATTTCAGCGCCCTGCTACTCATGCCAGGAATATAGTATATGCATATGATTAGTATGTGTGGATAGAAAACTCAGACGTTTATAAAACTGGTTAAATCACGGCTGTGACTATAACAGAACGTGCGTTTCATCGAAAAGCGCAGGAAAATCTGATCACTGAAAATGGAAATATATATCCATGCGCGACTTGAACCCATTGATAAAGGTGAACCACATTTAATGGGGCTGAGGTTGCAATACCTACAGCTTCCACACGTTGTCTAGAGTCGTGTCATTTGCCTAGGCTTTGTTTCTTGGTCAAACAGACGCAAGGCAACGCATTTCCTCCGGTCTCCGACCGGATATTTTGGTTGAGAATTACCCGGACATTTTTTCCAGACGGACAGCTAAAGAATATACTTCGCCTCGTGATCAATTTGATCACTTATTAAGTCACATAATTAGTTAAATAAAGTCCACCTGTGTGCAATCTACGTGTCACATGATCTGTCACATGATCTCAGTATATATACACACACGTTCTGAAAGGCCCCAGAGTCTGCAACACCAAGCAAGCGGCACTATGAAGACCAAGGAACTCTCCAAACAGGTCAGGGACAAAGTTGTGGACAAGTACAGATCAGGGTTAGGTTCTTAATTTTTTTTTGCGAACTGAACATCCTACGGAGCACCATTAAAATGGAAAGAATATGGCGCCACAAACCTGCCAAGCGAGGGCCGCCCACCAAAACTCACAGACCAGGGAAGGAGGGCATTAATCAGAGGCAACAAAGAGACCAAAGATAACCCTGAAGGAGCTGAAAAGACCCACAGTGGAGACTGGAGGATCTGTCCATAGGACCACTTTAAGCCATACACTCCACAGAGCTGGGATTTACAGAAGAGTGTCAAAAAACACATTTGGTGTTTGCCAAAAAGGCATATGGGGAAACTCCCCAAACATATGGAATGTACTCTGGTCAGATGAGACTAAAATTGAGCTTTTTGGCTATCAAGGAAAATGCTATGTCTGGTGCAAACCCAACACCTCTCATTACCCAAGAACAGCATCCCCACAGTGAAGCACAGTGGTGGCAGCATCTAGCTGTGGGGATGTTATCCATCGGTAGGGACTGGGAAACTGGTCATAATTGAAGGAATGATGGATGGCGCTAAATACAGGGAAATTCCTGAGGGAAACCTGTTTCAGTCTTCCAGAGATTTGAGACTGGGACAGAGGTTCACCTTCCAGCAGGACAATGACCATAAGCATACTGCTAAAGTAACACTTGAGTGGTGTAAGGGGACACGTTTAAATGTCTTGGAATGGCCTAGTCAAAGCCCAGAACTCAATTCAATTGAGAATCTGTGGTATGACTTAAAGATTGCTGTACACCAGTAGAACCCATCCAACTTAAAGGAGCTGGACCAGTTTTGCCTTGAAGAATGGACAAAAATCCCAGTGTCTAGATGTGCCAAACTTACAGATACATACCCCAAGAGACTTGCAGCTGTAATTGCTACAAAAGGTGGCTCTACAAAGTGTTGACTTTTTGTTTGGGGGTTGATTAGTTATGCACGCTCAAGTTCTGTTTTTCTGGTCTTATTTCTTATTTCCACCAAAGTGGTAGGCATGTTGAGTAAATCAAATGATACAAAACATTTTTACATTTAATTCCAGGTAGTAAGGAAACAAAATAGAAAAAATGCCAAGGGGGTGAATACTTTCACAAGACACTATATGTGTACAACATTAAAGACCTACATCACTATACCGTGTGTCAGTTTCAAAAATGTAGTTTGCATGCCCTGATACTGCACAATGACTAAGTGAATTGCGGCTGGGGTAGGTTTCTCAAAAACGAGACAAAACTAGAAATAAAATAAAGAAAGTGTCTGGAAACCTCCATAGCATTAACATAAAAAAACAGTCACCATTAATAATGCAGCACTGTGCACACCACTATACTAAAACAAATTGTGTTCAATGATCGGTGCATTAAGTTGTAATTAAATATTTGCTCACAATCTCTCTAGCTTTAGGAACATGAAAACCATAACTAGACAATTCATTCCTACTGAATCAAGTCCGTGTGTCTTAAAGGCGTGGGCAGGGAGGGAACATACCTGTCAGTTTTAAGGGCCTTGCAGTAGATGTGCTTGGAGGGGAACTCGCAGATTTCGGGGTGCATGCGGTACTGGCAGCTAAGGAAGACCACAGGGCTGGGCTTCTTGTTCTCCTTACAGTAGCGAGCCAGGTTCTTCACCAGCCGAGCCATCAGGGACTGGCCGTACTTCAACTCCTTCGCTTTCTGACAGAAGACAAATCACATTTAAATGCAACACTTAATCTACCTAACACTAAACCTTTTAATGTACAGTACCAGTCAAAAGTTGACACCTACTCATTGGAGGATTTCTTTATTTTTTCTACATTGTAGAATAATAGTGAAGACATCAAAACTATGAAATAACACATGCAGTAACCAAAAGTTTTCAATCAAAATATATTTGGGATTCTTCAAATTAGCCACCCTTTGCCATGACGACAGCTCAGCACTCTTGGTCTTCTCTCAACCAGATTCACGAGGTATGCATTTCAATTAACATGTGTGCCTTGTTAAAAGTTCATTTGTGGAATTTCTTTCCTTCTTAATACGTTTGAGCCAATCAGTGTTGTGACAAGGTAGGGGTGGTATACAGAAGATACCATCATATGGACTGGGTCTTATGGTGATAAGAACAGCTCAAATAAGCAAAGAGAAATGACATTCCATCATCACTTTAAGACATGAGGGTCATTCAACAATTTCCAAAACGTTGCAAATTTTCAAGCACACTTGCAAAATCCATCAAGCACTGATGAAGAACCTGGCTCTCATGAGGACCGCCACAGGAAAGGAAGACCCAGAGTTACTTCTGCTGCAGAGGATGAGTTCATTAAAGTTACCAGCCTCGGAAATTGAAGACTAAATAAATGCTTCAGAGTTCAAGTAACAATCAACTGTTCAGAGGAGACTTCGTAAGTCAGGCCTTCATGGTCAAATTGCTGCAAAGAAAATCACTATGTGACCAAGAAGGAGAGCAATGGAGTTTTGCATCAGATGACCTGGCCTCAATCCAATTCAGATGGTTTGGGTTGAGTTGGACCGCAGAATGAAGGTAAAGCAGCCAACAGGTGCTCATCATGTGGGAACTCCTTCAAGACTGTTGGAAAAGCGTTCCAGGTGAAAACCTCATGAAGCTGGCTGAGCGAAAGCAAAGCTGTCAAGGAAAAGGGTGGTTACATTGAAGTACTGCAAATATAAAATATATTTGGATTTGTTTAACACTTTTTTGGTTACTACATGATTCCATGTGTTATGTCATAGTTTTGATGTCTGTACTATTATTCTACAATGTAGAAAATAAAGAAAAACCCTTGAATGAGTAGGTGTCCAAACTTTTGACTGGTAATGGATATCTATATGGGGAGAAACAAGCAGCCAGGGGAACAATGAAAATACACAGTTTCTGTTTAATTGTTAGTCAGAATGATTGACCTGAGAAGTGTTGAAAGACTCACATGAGTAAGAAAAGGGGCGGCAGGTAGCCTAGTGGTCAGAGCGTTGGGCCAGTAAAGACCGACAAGGTAAAAATCTGTCCTTCTGCCCCAGAACAAGGCAGTTAACCCACTGTTCCCCAGTAGGCTGTCATTGTAAATAAGAATTTGTTCTTAACTGACTTGCCAAGTAAAATAAAAATCTCTTGCAGGTGTATTTTCAGGTAGTGACAGTGAGCTGCAGTACCTGAGAGATAACCGTAGGGGGCAGTTGATGGGGGTCTCCCACCAGGATGAGGGCGTTGCAATGGTAGAGCAAAGGGATGAGAGTCTCCGTCTCGGTGGCCTGCCCTGCCTGCACCACACAACGAAATGTGTTGGGGGGGGGAAATGCTCTTGGTTTCTCACATTCATACTGAGGCAGTGTGAAGGTGTTTTCATATAGTGCATTCAAAAAATATTCAGACCACTTGACTTTTTCCCACATTGCTACATTACAGCCTTACTCTAAAATTGTTTGGAAGTGTTTTTCCCCGCCTCAATCTACACACATCAATGACAAAACAAAAACAGGTAGATTTCTTGCAAATGTTTTAAATTATAAACTGAAAATTCACATTTACATAAGTATTCAGACCCTTTAATCAGTTGAAGCACCTTTGGCAGCAATTACAGTCTAGTATTCTTAGATATGACGCTACAAGCTTGACACGCCTGTATTTGGAGAGTTTCTCCCATTCTTCTCCGCAGTTCCTCTCAAGCTCTGTCAGGTTGCATGTGAAGGGACTGCACAGCTATTTTCATGGCCCCTCCAGAGATATTGGATCGGGTTCAAGTCCGGGATCTGGCTGGGCCACTCAAGGACAGAGACTGTCCCGAAGCCACTCCTGATTTGTCTTGGCTGTGTGCTTAGGGTCGTTGTCCTGTTGGAAGGTGAACCTTTGCCCCAGTCTGAGGTCCTGGGAGCTTTGGATGAGGTTTATAAATCAGGGATCTCTGTACTTTTCTCTGTTCATCTTTCCCGCAATCCTGACAAGTCTCCCAGTCTCTGACAACAAAAAACATCTCCACAGCATGATGTTTCCTCCAGACCTGACACTTGGCATTCAGGCCAAAGACCACAATATTGGCTTCTTCAGACCAGAGAATGTTTCTCATGGTCTGAGATTCAGGTTCTTGGTCACCTCCCTGACTAAGGCCCTTCTCCCCCGACTGCTCAGTTTGTATCATTCCTATAATTATAATAAGTATAATTCCTATAATAACTACAACCTAAAACGTCTTACCTGGGAATATTGAAGACTCATGTTAAAAGGAACCACCAGCTTTCATATGTTCTCATGTTCTGAGCAAGGAACTTAAACGTTAGCTTTCTTACATGGCACATATTGCACTTTTACTTTCTTCTCCAACACTTTGTTTTTGCATTATTTAACCAAATTGAACAGGTTTCATTATTTATTTGAGGCTAAATTGATTGATGTATTATATTAATATGGTCGAATCCGGAAACTTTCATTTCGAAAACAAAATGTTTATTCTTTCAGTGAAATACGGAACCGTTACATATTTTATCTAACAGGTGGCATCCCTAAGTCTAAATACTGCTGTTACATTTCACAACCTATGTTATGTCATAATTACGTAAAATTCGGGAAAATTAGTTCGCAACGAGCCAGGCGGCCCAAACTGTTGCATATACCCTGACTCTGCGTGCAATGAACGCAAGAGAAGTGACACAATTTCACCTGGTTAATATTGCCTGCTAAACTGGATTTATTTTAGCTAAATATGCAGGTTTAAAAATATATACTTCTGTGTATTGATTTTAAGAAAGGCATTGATGTTTATGGTTAGGTACACGTTGGAGCAACGACAGTCCTTTTTCGCGAATGTACACCGCATCGATTATATGCAATGCAGGACAAGCGAGATAAACTAGTAATATCATCTACCATTTGTAGTTAACCAGTGATTATGATAGATTTTTATAAGTTTAATGCTAGCTAGCAGCTTACCGCATTCGCGTAACAGGCAGTCTCCCCGTGAGGCAGGTGGTTAGAGCGTTGGCCTAGTTAACCGTAAGGTTGCAAGTTTGAATCCCCGAGCTGACATGGTAAAAAAATCTGTTGTTCTGCCTCTGAACAAGGCAGTTAACCCACTGTTCCTAGGCCGTCATTGAAAATAAGAATTTGTTCTTAACTGACTTGCCTAGTTAAATAAAGGTGTTAAAAGTATTTTTTTTATTTTTTTTATTTTTTATATATATATTTTTTTAAATCGGCATCCAAAAATACCAATTTCCGATTGTTATGAAAACTTGAAACCGGCCCTTCCGATTAATCGGTCAACCTTTAATATAGATAGTTGTTTGCCTTTCCAAATCCTGTCCAATCAATTGAATTTACCACAAGTGGACTCCAAGTTGTAGAAACATCAAGGATGATCAATGGAAACAGGATGCACCTAAGCTCAATTTCAAGTCTCATAATAAAAGGTCTGAATAATTACGTAAAACTGGCCCTTTAAGAGCTAGCAAATTATTTTGTACCGTGATATTCAAACCCCATAATCAGATAAATAGCCTATGAAGTTATTTTGTAGCCTCCACACATATTTTGGCATGTCTGTGTGTGAGTCCTTGACAATCACTAATCAATGTTCAAAAACGGCACAATTGATTTCTGCTTCTCATTTGTGGCACCAATGTGAGTTATGGGTGCTGCAGCAGCCTAGTGTGCTTGCACACCGTGAGTCTCCAGCACCACTTTGGTAGATGGAACAACTATTGAAATGCGGCCAAAGTATAAGAGCTCCAAAATCTGACCTCGTCCACGATGACGCAGCTAAAGGGTTTGTGTCCCAGGCGCCGGAACGCCGACTCCAGGACGGTGCTGCCGCTGGTGCTCAAGGTGCAGCAGACCATATGGGCATCTTGCAGTACCTGGGCCTGGGTTTCCTGCTTCCTAATACGAGACTGATAGTGGGAGGAAGAAGAGAGAAAAATGTAGAGAATGAGTTCGACAGACAGAGGGAAGAGAAAGCATGAGGGTTATGAGAGAAAGAAGCATTTCTAATTAGAAGTCTTTCCCATCAAATTAGTTTTTCTCCCTTTCTTTAATCCATCCTGAATAATAACGCCTCTAATGACCCCTTATACACATGACAACGTTGCTAAGGTCATCCATGTACACTACCGGTCATATTTAGAACACCTACTCATTCAAGGGTTTTTCTTTATTTTTACTATTTTCTACATTGTAGAATAATAGAAGACATCAAAACTATGAAATAACACAAGGAACCATGTAGTAAGCAAAACATTGAAATATATATTTTTAGATGAATCTTCAAAGTAGCCACCCTTTGCCTTGATGACAGCTTTACACACTTGGCATTCTCTCAACCAGTTTCACCTGGAATGCTTTTCCAAAATTCTTGAAGGAGTTCCCACATATGCTGAGCACTTGGCTGCTTTTCCTTAACTCGGTGGACCGACTCAGCCCAAACAATGTCACTTTCGTTGAGGTCGGGGGATTGTGGAGGCCAGGTCAGCTCTCCTTGGTCAAATAGCCCGTAGACAGCCTGGAGGTGTGTTGGGTTATTGTCCTGTTGAAAAACAAAACGATAGACCCACGTTGCGCAAACCATATGGGATGGCGTATTGCTTCAGAATGCTGTGGTAGCCATGCTGGTTAAGTGTGTCATGAATTCTAAATAACCTCCATGCTTTACGGTGGGAAATAGACATGCGGAGACCATCCATTCACCCACACCGCATCTCACAGACACAGCGGTTGGAACCAATAATCTCCAATTTGGACTCTAGAACAAAGGACAAATTCCCACCGGTCTAATGTCCACAGCACATGTTTCTTGGCCTAGGCAAGTCTCTTATTGGTGTCCTTCAATCATGGTTTCCTTGCAGCAATTCGACCATGAAGGCCTGATTCACGCAGTCTCCTCTGAACAGTTGATGTTGAGATGTGTCTGTTACTTGAACTCTGTAGCATTCATTTAACCTGCAATTTCTAAGGCTGGTAACTTTAATGAACTTATCCTCTGCAGCAGAGGAACTCTGGGTCTTCCATTCCTGTGGCGGTGCTCGTGAGAGCCAGATTCATCATAGCGCTTGACAGTTTCTGCAAATTCACTACAAGAAACTTTAAAAGTTCTTGAAATGTTCCACATTGATTGACCTTCATGTCTTAAAGGACTGTCATTCAACTTCGCTTATTTCAGATGTTCCTTCCATAATTTGGACTTGGTCTTTTACCAAATTGAACTTTCTTTTGTATACCCCCCTACCTTGTCACAACACAACTGATTGCCTCAAACACATTAAAGGAAGAAATTGCACAAATTAACAAGGCACACCTGTTAACTGAAATGCATTTCAGGTGACTACCACCTGAATCTGGTTGAGAAAGCCAAGAGTGTGCAAAGCTGTCATCAAGGCAAAGGGTGGCTATTTGAAGAAACTCTAATATATTTTGATTTAACACTTTTTTGGTTACTACATGATTCCATACGTGTTATTTCATAGTGTTGATATCTTCACTATTATTCTACAATGTAGAGAATCATAAACAAAGAAAAACCATTGAATGAGTAGGTGTTCTAAATCTTTTGACATGTAGTGTATATAATGGTCATGTGATTGAGGGCCTTACTTTTTTGAGTTGGAGGCTGAGTGTCTCTCTCTCTTGGAGCATTCTGGACTTCTGTGCTGCCAGCTCATGGTACTACACACAAGCCAATGGAAGACGCAGGAAGAGAAATCATGAAAAGCAGAAAAATGTAAAAACATGCCATTCCATCATATTTTTAAAGGTATTTTAAGGAGTGGGGCAATCCCACTCCTTTTGCAATTTCTAATTGAAGAGATAGTAAAGTGTTGGAAAGATAGGGGAGATTGAAAGAGGGTGAGTCAAAGGGCAGTGGGCTAGAATCGAACCCATGTCGACTGTAAACGCATCTGAACAGAGGCCCATAATTAAAGTAAGAGCCCAGAGTAGAACAGTAGGTGAGGCCAGCCTTCTGGTAGCCTCTGCTGGGTGAAGCATGCATGTACCATTTCCTCTTTCTTTTGCAGTTTTGGCAATATCTTGGAGATCTTGTCTATGTTCTCGTCCAGCTGTGCTCTGCGCCGGTGGATGTCTGAGTCCTGTGACATCTGGGCCCTTTCTGCAGGTGAAAAGGGACAACACACGTTTTTTATTGAAGTGATTTGAGGAAGGCGTGTGCATACTTGTGCCCGCGCACGCTCTCCAGACTCACGTGTTTTGTTTTTCACCTGACTGTCCAGGCTAAAAGGTTTTAAATTCTTGGAGATTGTCCTTTCGTTCCCAAGCCTCACCAGATTGATGTCCCCACAGTTACCTTTAAGAAAGCCATCCAGGACAATGTCAACTTCACATTTACATTTACATTTACATTTAAGTCATTTAGCAGACGCTCTTATCCATAGCAGTTCCGTGAAACAATCATTTGTGGTTGAATTGCCTTTTAACGTTTACCCATTAAAATTTTTCCAAATAGGCATATTTCATTAATCTATTTCAGTTTCCCAATTCATGAGGATTTCCATAGTTGAGGTAGCGTACCCTGGATGTTCCTGCACTTCTCCTTGAAGACCGGGATAATCTTCTTCATCAGGTTGTCGATGGCGGCGTTGGACGGGGCACACAGGAGGACCCTCATGCGTCGGGGTTCAGAATGTCTGTTTACTGGAGGAGTCATGCTCTGTACTCCCTGGATATGGTTATGAGAATGAGGGGAACACAGGGAATTATACGAAAGTTAGAATTTCACAATGCCCTTAAGCCGAGGTTATTCAATAGGAAATAAAAATAAACACTAAAGAACACGAGAGCAAAAGAAAAGTTCATTTTGGTTTTTGAAAATGTCTTGTGTTTAATGACCTTAGCCCAGGATTGAACAACAAAACAGTGCCCAGAAACAAGGCAAACAGCATACCTCAGAGAACAGCTTTTGCAGCATACCCACGATGGTTTTGCTCTTTCCCGTTCCTGGGGGTCCGTGTATCAGGCAGATTTTTGGGGTGAGTTGCTGGTTCCTGATGACAGACAAACCGGTTGTCACCGCCCTCATCTGGTCTAGGTTGTAATCCTGGGCCAAACACATCATACAGACATACTGTTTACATCTATACAAGGCCATTTTTACACATGTAAGGGCCACCTCAAATTAAACAAAAACAATTGGTCATGTCAGACTTAAAAGTAAAGTCACAAATCTTCAGCACTTGGTTATCCAATAGTTCCACAAAGGAATAACTTCACTTTTAAAACCCTAAACACTCCATACTCAAACGGTTTCTTACAGGCAGGTTGAGGCTGGGGATGACCTCCGGGCCAGGTTGGAAGTAGGAGACATGTGGGGCCAAGAGGGGCTTGCGCATAGAGCTGCCATTGAGCAGACAGATTGCCCTGAACTCCCTCATGGTGCTGACCAGGGAGCCCACCACATCACAGCGCACTGCCTGCTTGTTCGCCAACCTCACATTCCCCAGGGTCTTTATCATCAGGTTCAGAGTTGGGCACTGGCCTGAAGGGCAGCAGAGAAATACATCATATCCAGCATTGGATAAAGTACATTTAAAATTAAATCAACACTAACAGTAAAACACAGTATTGTATTAAAAATAATGAAATATTGTAAAATAATACATTGCATACTTAAGCAATAAGACCCGAGGGGGGTGTGGTATATGGCCAATAGAGCACGGCTAAGTGATGTTCTTAGGCGCAATGTGGAGTGCCTGGACACTGCCCTTAGCCGTGGTATATTGTTGATATATCACAAACCCCCGAGGTGCCTTATAGCAATTATAAACTGGTTACAAATGTAATTAGAGCAGTAAAACTAAATGGTTTTGTAATACCTGTGGTATACGGCCTGATATACCACAGCTGTCAGCCCAAAAATCAGCATTCAAGGTTTGAACCAACCAGTTTATATGCATATATGATGAGGATGAATGGACAAAAGGTAACTGAAGTTTAAAAAAACATGACTTATCAGCTATCCTCTAAAGGGATAGTGAGTGATTTTGGCAATTAAGCCCTTTTTCTACTTGTACAGTCAGATGAAGTCATGGATAACATTTTTATGTCTCTGCGTGCAGTTGAAGGAATTCAGCGCAATGACTGGAAGTCTCAGAGTTACCACTAGTTAGCAGTGGCTTGCTAAACTACCTTCAAAAACTGGTCCAGAGGGGTATACTACAAAGTTGGATAAAAGGAGGCAACCAGCTGAGGTTTACTAAATTATAAAAAATTGTGATCTCTTAAAAAAGTTTACCCTTTTCTCTCTCCAATTTCGTGGTTTCCAATTGGTAGTTACAATCTCGTTTTATCGCTGCAACCCCCGTACGGACTCTGGAGAGGCGAAGGTCGAGAGGCGTGCGTCCTCCAAAACACGACCAAACCAAGCCAGTGCCCGCTAAACCCTGAAGCCAGCCACACCAATGTGTCGGAGGAAACACCGTATACCTGGCGACCGTGTCAGCGTGCATGCGCCTGGCCCGCCACAGGAGTCGCAAGAGCACAATGGGACAAAGACAACCCTGCCGGCAAAAACCCTCCCTAACACGGACAACGCTGGGCCAATGGTGCGCCGCCCCATGGTTCCCCTGGTCGCGGAAGGCTGCGACAGATCCTGACTCGAACCAGCCTGGTCTCTAGTGGCACAGCTAGCACTGCCTTAGACCACTGCACCTCTCGGGAGGCCTTTTACTAAATATTCTGATATCTTTATATAAAATAAAGTTACGCTAGTGCTACTCTCTGCTCATCATATATGCATAGTCACTTCACCATATCTACATGTAGATACTACCTCAATCAGCCTCAATCAGTATGTAGCCTCGCTACTTTTATAGCCTCACTACTGTATGTAGCCTGTCTTTTTACTGTTTTATTTCTTTACTTAACTATTGTTCACCTCATACCTTTTTTTCACTATTGGTTAGAGCCTGTAAGTAAGCATTTCACTGTAAGGTCTACTACACCTGTTGTATTCGGCGCACGTGACAAACTTTGATTTTATATGGGCATGGTCTAATCGATTTAACGTACATAAAGACATCCAAGTTTAGCTTTTTTAAGGAACCATCAAATCAATAGTTATTTGCGGTTGCTTATGAAAGCTAGCTGGCTAACAATGATTCTCCTTTGTAGTATACCCCTCTGGGTAAAATGACTGGCCCCTCTAAATGAAGCCACAGAAGATCAAGGCATTATTAGTCATCAACTGGATCCCCATTATAGTGAATGGATAAATGGCTCTCATATACACACACAAATTGTGTCAGTCAAAAGTTTGGACACACCTATCTCATTCAAGGGTTTTTATATTTTTACTACTTTCTACATTGTAGAATAATAGTGAAGACATGAAAACTATGAAAGAACATATCGAATCATGTAGTAACCTCTACATTTTCTCAACCAGCTTCATGAGGTACTCACCTAGACTGCATTTCAATTAAACAGGCATGCCTTGTTAAAAGTTAATTTGTGAAATTTCTTTCCTAAATTTATTTGAGCCAATCAGTTGTTTTAGCCCTATTTGGTAAAATAACAAGTATTTTACCAAATAGTCTCAAATAAGCAAAGAGAAACAGTCCATCTTTATTTTAAGTCAGTCAATGCAGAAAATATCTTCAAGTGCAGTTGCAAAAACTAACAAGCACTATGAAGAAACTGGCTGCCATGAGGACCGTCACAGGAAAGGAAGACACAGCGTTACCTCTGCTGCAGAGGATAAGTTCATTAGAGTTACCAGCCTCAGAAATTGCAGCCCAAATAAATGCTAGAGTTCAAGTAACAGACATCAACATCAACTGTTCTGAGGAAACTGCGTGAAATCAGGCCTTCATGGGTCGAATTGCTGCAAAGAAACCACTACGGAAGGAAACACGAGGAATGGACATTAGACCAAAGCAAAGGGTGGCTACTTTGAAGAATAAACACTTTTTTGGTTACTACATGATTCCATGTGGGTTATTTCAACGCTTTGGTGTCTTCACTACTATTCTACAATGTAGAAATCTGTAAAATAAAGAAAAACCCTTGAATGAGTAGGTTTGTTCTAACATTTGACTGGTACTGTATACACACACAGAAAGTATTCAGACCCTTTTGACTTTTTCCACATATTCAAAAAAGGATTAAAATGTTTATTCCTCATCATTCTACACACAAAAGCCCATAATGATAAAGAAGAAACAGGTTTAGAAATGTTTAAATTTATTACAAATAAAAAAACGGAAATACATTTATATAAGTATTCAGACCCTTTACTCAATTATTTGTTGAAGCACCTTCGGAAATTTTAACAGCCTTAAGTTCTTGGGTAAAGGTAAAATGAAATCGATTGCAATAAATGCTATAAGCTTGGCACACCCTCTCAAGCTCATGTTGGATGGGGAGCGTCGCTGCATAGCTACAGTTGAAGTCGGAAGTTTACATACAACTGAGCCAAATACATTTTAAACTCAGTTTTTCACCATTTAATCCTAGTAAAAATGCCCTGTTTTAGGTCAGTTAGGATCCCCACTTAATTTTAAGAATGTGAACTGTCAGAAAAATAGTAGAGATTTATTTCTTTCATCACATTCCCAGTGGGTCAGAAGTTGACATACTCAGTTAGTATTTGGTAGCATTGCCTTTAAAATAGTTCAACTTCAGATGGCCCAAATGTTTTGGGTAGCCTTTCACAAGCTTCCCACAATAAGTTGGGTGAATTTTGGCCCATTCCTCCTGACAGAGCTAGAATAACTGAGTCAGGTTTGTAGGCCTCCTTGCTCTGAACACACTTTTTCAGTTGTACCCACAAATTTCCCAAAGGTTTGAGGTCCAGTGCTTTGTGATGGCCACTCCAATACCTTGACTTTGTTGTCCTTAAGTCATATTGCCACAACTTTGGAAGTATGCTTGGGGTCATTGTCCATTTAGAAGACACATTTGCGACCAAGCTTTAACCGATGTCTTGAGATGTTCCTTCAATATATCCACATAATTTTGCTTCCTCATGATTCCATCCATTTTGTGAAGTGCAGCAGTCCCTCCTGCAGCAAATCACCCCCATAACATGATGCTGCCACCCCAGTGCTTCACGGTTGGGATGGTGTTCTTCGGCTTACAAGCCTCCCCATTATTCCGCCAAACATAACGATGGTCATTATGGCCAAACAGTTCCATTTTTGTTTCATCAGACCAAAGGATATGTCTCCAAAAAGTGCAATCATTGTCCCCATGAGCAGTTGCAAACCGTAGTCTGGCATTTTTATGGCGGTTTGGAGCAGTGGCTTCTTCCTTGCTGAGCAGCCTTTCAGGATATGTCGATATTGGACTCATTTTACTGTGGATATAGATACTTTTGTACCGGTTTCCTGCAGCATCTTCACAAGGTCCTTTGCTGTTGTTGTGGGATTAATTTGTACTTTTCGCACTAAAGTACGTTCATCTCTAGGAGAGAGAATACGTCTCCTGAGTGGTATGACAGCTGCGTGGTCCCATGGTGTTTATACTTGTGTACTATTGTTTGTACAGATGAACATGGTACCTTCAGGCGTTTGGATATTGCTCCCAAGGATGAACCAGACTTGGAGGTCTACAATGTTTTTTCTATTCAACTTGTCTTTCCATAGCAATTACAACCCCCTTAACTTCTTAAGGTATCGGGGGAAGCATTTTCACTTTTGGATAAATAGCGTGCCCAATTTCAACTCCCTGCTACTCATGCCAGGAATATAAGATCTACTAAAAATATGCATATTTGGATAGAAAACATTCTGAAGTTTCTAAAACTGTTTGAATCATGTCTGAGTATAACAGAACTTATGTAGCAGGCAAAACCTGAAGACTAAACGTTCAGAATGTTTTATTTTTTTGGTCTCTGTCTGTGTTCTGAGTTTTCATTGGCAAATGATATTTCTTAGGAACGTGTTTTCAGTTCCTACCGCTTCCACTGGATGTCACCAGTCTTTGGAATTTGGTTGAGGTTATTCATTTGTGCAATGAAGACGTAGGCCATCTAGGAACTGGGTAATACTGTTGAGTTCGCAAGACGTGAAAAGTAGCGTTGGTTTGTTGTCTTCCTGTATTGAACACAGATAGACCCGTCTACAATTTGATCGATTATTAACATTTAAAAATACCTAAAGTTGTATTACAAAAGTAGTTTGAAATATTTTGGCAAAGTTTATAGGCAACTTTTGAAATATTTTGTAGTCATTGTGTTTTTTGGAAGCTGTTTTTTTCTGGATCAAAACGCGGACATTTGGATATATATGGACGGAATTAATCGAACAAAAGGACCAATTGTTATGTTTATGGGACATATTGGAGTGCCAACAAAAGAAGCTCGTCAAAGGTAATGCATGTTTTATATTTTATTTCTGTGTTTTGTGTAGCGCCTGCAGGGTTGAAATATGCTACCCTCTTTGTTTACTATTGTGCTATCATCAGATAATAGCTTCTTATGCTATCGCCAAAAAGCCTAAAAATCTGGTATGTTGGCTGGATTCACAACGAGTGTAGCTTTAATTGAGTATCTTACATGTGTGATTTAATGAAAGTTTGATTTTTATATCATTTTTATTTTACTTGCCGCGCTGCATTTTCCCTGTTTTTTGCCCAAGTGGGAAGCATCCGTCCCCTATACCATAAGAAGTTAATGTATCACTTCTTGGCCTCTTACACACAAATGTACTCACCCACGCCTCCGTTGCAGACATTGGATCTCTGCACATATCCAAATTGTTCTTGGGGATCCAAGAGGTCCTGCTCATGCCAAGAGTAAGCACCTCTATTCTGGGGCAGCCACAGAATGACCAGGTCCTCCTCCCGTGGGAACATCTGACGGGAGTCATCACTGGCAATAATGCTCGCTGACAAAAATAGGTTTGTTACGTGGCTCAGCTTTGGGACAACATCACAATTAACAATTGTTTACAGTATGTAGAGTCTAGTGCAAGCTTCAAGCATTGCTGTTTTTAAATGGTTAGCATACTCTATATAAAAAATTGGTTACTTAAGCTTACCTGTAAAGCTGACATTCCAAACACTGTGGCTGTACTCATGTGCGACAACTTTTAAATTCTGAGTTACCACCTTTCCCGATTCCTTGTTCTTTAGCCATTCACCTGCAAGCTTTGATGAGAAGAGAATTTGACCTTAATAGAAGACATCAACTCCAAGAGATCGCCATTAAAAACTATTTTGTGACTCATTACTCACCACTAAAATTTGCCAAAATGTAAATTCTTTGGAATGCTAGACTGGCCATTCTTTTCAGTTGCCTTCAGCCTAAATGCACCATAGCAGGACAAAAGTCACACCTAAACGAGTTACAATCTATTTTGTAACAAATTGACTACTGACCTCCTCAAAAGTGTTGGTGAGAAGCAGGGGGTAAAAGGTCTTGTAGTATTCATCATAAGAGCTGAAGCTGGATCCTACTTCCTTCAGTGGTAATTCGCATACCTCAGAGGGTATACCAAACTGCTTGTAGTTACTGAACATATCAAAGGTCCATTTCAGGATGTGTTGAACTAGGAAGCTGGTATCAAATCTGAAGCCAACCTCTGGGTTGGGTATCTGACTTCGGAAAGGGGCGTCATGCCTGGAGGTGGAGGGCTGGGGGGTGGAACATGTGTTGCTGTGCTGGACAGGGCGGAGGGGCAGGCAAGGTGGACGGGGGAGGTTTTGTTCAGGTCTGGGTGGTGGTTGTTTTGGTGGAATGGGTTTAGGTGGTGGTTGTGGTGCGATGGGTTTGTATAAGAGTCGATTCAGTGGAAGAGACTGACCAACCTCAAGATGAGGAGGAAGTTGTCGTACACAGGGACTTTGTGCATGCACGACTGGCAGGACTGGCACAACTGGCCGGGCAGGCACAACTGGCCGGGCAGGCCTACCTCTTCCAGCAGGTGCAGAAGAAGCCGAAAATGGAGCATTGGCAGTTCTCTCCATCTCTTGCACCAAGGAGGCACTCCTGGAGCTTGAGGTTGCGTAGATCTTGGTGGTGGACGGCTTGGCCTTTTTAACTGACATAGGAGACATTCCTGGTTTCAGGAACAAGCGCTCATCATCCTGAGTCAAGTTAGAGCGTGAGGGTGGCGGAGTAGCCGGTTTCTTAAAAGTCTGTGTGGCAAGTGGAGCCTCTTGACCTTCGTCTGCCTGTTTAAACCATGTCAAGTCTGAAGACCCTCCTTTATCCTCAAAGGGCCTCTGGCTGTCTGCGTCAATGTCCATGTCTACAGGGTCCCGCTGTGTGTAGAAGAAATCTTCTTCCTCCTCCAACTGCGTGCACATCTCCATTTCAGTTGGTTCCATTTGGGTGAGGTGCATCCAGTCTTCATCATCATCTTCACCTTCATTGCTATTGGGGACTTGACCAGAAGGTCCAGGTGTGACATCATTCCTTTGAAAGTATGGAGAGATCTGCCTGTCCATGTTAGACAACACACTACTCACTGTATTAGAGGATGCTGGTTTGTCCTCATTGGCTCTTTGAGAGCTGCGATTGAACGTCAGCTGTTCCTCATGACGGGCAGGATCTTGCTGGGAACACTGCAAGTCCTCGTCTTCATCGTCCTCCTCTGTAGCAAAACTGGGAGTTTGAATTTCATCAATCTTTTTCGGATTTCTCTTCATTGGCTCTGCCTTTTCAGAGATTCCGGCTCCCAATGCCTGCTTGCTCTGCCTGAAGAACTGGAACAGCTTATTGTTACTCCCTTTGACCACTCTCTTCTGAGGGAAGGTCACCTTCGACCTCTTGGTCTGTCGGGTCAGCTTCTTGGCCTGTGGGACATTGACTGTAGCGCCGTGGTGCCTCAGATCACCAACAGAATCACGTGATCCCTGGGAAAGATCAAAGGCCTTTCGCACCTTCTTCTTAAGGCCAAGCTTCTCAGCTGTGGACACAGGCTCTATGGCTTTTCTGACTTTTTTAGGAGGGACAATGGCTGGAGTTAATGACGTTTTGTGTGAGATAGCTGATGTGGTTAAGGAAGAGTGTGTCTCAGTTTCCAGTCTGTTTGAACGTACCGTTGAACTGCTTTTTCTCAATGGCGGTGTGACTGCATGGGGAGCATCCTTCACAGGCTCTTTGAATCGTTTTTCTACCACGGTAGGTTTCTTGCTCAGGCATTTGGAGGCCAATGGTTTTGCATCAACAAGAATATTTCTTTTTTTGACAACAATGGCCCGTTTGAGCCCTTGAGGTGGGGTCTTAGGCTTCTCAAGCTCCTTCTCAACCTGCTGACAGGCTCTTTCGATATCCTCGTCATAGATCGGTTGTGTATCACATTCCCAGCTTGATAAAGGCTCTCTTGAAGTTGGACTGACAGGGCTATCGTCTTTGGGCTTTTCGGGTGGCATGTTACTTTCCGAATCTCTTTTGGACCAGGCAGACACCATATCTTCCTGTGTTTCAAATTCAAACACCTGAGATTCACTCATGTCTCCATCGTAATCACGCCAGGGACTACGATTCTTGTCAGAGGCATCTGGTTCATTTTTAATTTGGTAGTTCTCAGACAAACACTCAGGCCTTCTTGCTCTACCAACATCTAATGTAGCCTCATCATCAGATATAACAATTACATCTGAAGTTGACTTTGGTGGGGATTGTGGTCGGTCAAATTGTCTCGAGTTTCCTTTACTCCGATCTCGTGAGGATTTGGAGCCTTTTTTCGCTTTAAGATTACTTTTTAAAACAGAGAGAGGCACATTGTCTATGGATTCTTGGAGGCATGGAGGGTGTCTGCTAATGCCTTGGAGGTTGGATGCCTCCTCTCTACGGCTGGTGAGCAGATTTTCAGGTTTCTCTTTACCGAATTCACTGAGCCCTACAGAGGGCCTCGCTCTCTCAGACTTGGACTTCTTGGTCATAAGCTGGCCGAGTCTGGATTTGATCACCTGTATTTTCTCTGGATCTGCCCTCAAGGAAGTTAAGTTGTCTTGGGTTGGTCTAGAATCATTAGTCGGCTCTAAAAACTCCTCTTCAGGCATTAGGGGCTCCTTTTTCACCAACGCTATGTTTATGTCCCACCCCCTCTGAACTCCAGAAAAATCCCCACCACCAGATGTACTGCCTTCGACATCATCCCACAACCCTTCCTGTTTTATAGGAGGGTTAAATTCAGCTAAGCTGCTAGGTCCCGAGGGGTCATTGCTTGACTGAAGTGGTAGTGTGGTTGGTGCCACAGGCCCTGCCTCAATGTCCAGCGGTTCAGGTGGAGAAGTACTTATGTTTGGCCTGTTCATCATCATCTTGACATAGTCCTTCAAACAGATCTGAAGCTCCTGAATCTCTGGCCTAATCAGCTTCCACTCCCTCTGTTGCCCGTCTCTGAGGTGCTTGTTCAGAAGGTTCAGGAAGTGGTGGCACTTGCTGTTGGGGTTCAACCTGGTCCCTTCCTTCAGCAGGGACCGGATGATATGCATGCATGCCTGTGGAACAGCCCTGCTAGTAGAGGCCTTTCGGGGCACACTGACCCTCAAGGAGGATGTGGAAGACACAGAGTGAGAAACTGGACATTCAGAGGTATGGACGAAAGCGTCACCAGGCAGGGTGGCACATTTCACTAACACGCCCACCCACTTGGGAGCGCAGTAATAGAGCATATTCATGCGGCCACTCCCCAGGTGCAATTCGATGATATGGACCAGAATAAGAGTGAAGAACTCTGTGACCTTGTCACATATGCGAACCTGGGGCTTCGGGAGGTCTGTGCTGATCTCCCCACATAGGTAGTGGACAACCTCAGTAATGTATAGGACGCTGTGTTCGTCAAGGTCCATAACAGATTTTACAAAGGGGATGAACCAGAGAAATGTGCTGTCGTGCACACGCAATGCCTGTCCAACGTCTGAATGCAGGAGGTTGACCAGAGAACTCATATCCTCATAGACCACATTGCTATCCACACCACGTGAGCGTCTGCTTCCCTACAAAATAAAATAGTAATACATATCATGGTATTACATAAGATTAGAGAAATGCATAGGAAGTTAACACACCTTCAACTCAATGTATTTTGTAATATGACATGTAATAAAACCATGTGTCACACCTGGAATGGCTCAATCAAACTAAAGGCCACTGCACAGAGATGTACCCCACATGTTTAACTCACTGCCTCCTACTCTGTCCCAGATGCTAATATATGCATATTATTATTATTATATAATTGGATGGAAAACACTGAAGTTTGTCTGAACTGTCTGAATTATGTCTGTTAGTATAACAGAACTCAAAGGGCAGGCAAACTTCCAAACAGGAAGTGGAAATTCTGGGGCTGGTTGATTTTCAACTCATCGCCTATTCACATCCAAATAAAATATGGATCTGTTCGCACTTCCTACGTCCTGGTTACGCATAGTAGTCATTATATCGCCTTGTGTTCCATTACTCTGTAGACAAAAACGAATGCTCCGGTTGGAACGTTATTGGATATATGATAATAACATCCTGAAGATTGATTCTCTACATAGTTTGACCAGTTTATTCGACCTGGAATATAACTTTTTGAAGTTTATCCGTGTTCGCCTGGACCAGTGCCAGCTTTTGGACATGTGAACTAAACGTGCTAGCAAAGTAGCTAATTGGACTCTTGTAATGGACATTATGGAACAAAACAACAATTTATTGCGGAACTAGGATTCCTTGCACTGCATTCTAATGAAAGATCATCAAAGGTAAGGGACTATTTATGATGTAATTTCGTATTTCTGTTGACTCCAATATGGCGGAGAAATATATTTACGTCTGAGCGCCGTCTCAGATTATTGCATGGTATGCTTTTTTCGTAACGTTTAAAAAAAATCTGACACAGTAGTTGCATTAAGAAACAGTGTATCTTTAATTATATGTAAAACATGCATCTTTCATCAAAGTTTATGATGAGTATTTCTGTTATGATGTAGCTCTCTGTAATTACTCCGGATATTTTAGAGGCATTTCTGAACATGGCGCCAATGTAAACCGAGATTTGTGGATATAAATATGCATATTATCGAACAAAACATGAATGTATTGTGTAACATGTCATATGAGTGTCATCTGAAGAAGACTATCAAAGGTTAGTGATTCATTTTATCTCCAATTCTGCTTTTGTGACTATCTTTGGCTGGGGAAAATGGCTGTGTTTTTTGGGATTTGGTGGTGATCTAACAAATATATGTTGTGTTTTCGCTGTAAAACTATTTTTTATTTATTATTATTATTATTTTTTTTTTTTAAATCGGACACGATGGGTAGATTAACAAGATGTGTCTCTTTCATTTGCTGTATTGGACTTGTTAAGACAGCTCGCAATAAATAACCTCAACACTGTCCCTGACTAGTGGACGCTCTTGACTGGTAGCACATGAAGCAAGCTTTCTTACAGAAGGATTCAAAGATGAGGGAGAAGAGCTTGAGAAGAGCTTGTTAAAGCGGTGTTCCGCATCGTGCTTTTTACTCTAAAGGTCATGTCCTGGGAAAGCTTCAAGTGCACAACACTAACCACAGATGTACAAAGAGGAATTAGATACAACTAATAATATACAAATGCAACAGATGGTTGTTATTACCTTGGTCACTTTGGTGTTACTGTCATATACCATCTGACTGCAGGTCACCATGTCATCATCATATGTAGTTTCTGTTTTAACCCGTGATCTACGGAGCAAAAGAAGAATAGTATCAACCATATTCTTAACTTGGAAGAAATAACAATATGAAATAATTCAAGGCAAGATAAAGAGTGAAACGTACATCATGGTTTGTTGTCGGATGCTTTCGAGCTCTCCAGAGTAGCTAGGGCTTTGTGTGATGGCCTGGAAGGCTTGGGATGGCTCAATCTGACCCCAAAACCTGGAGCCCAAACAATCCAAGATCACCATAAAACATTGCAAGACTGGCCAGAAGGGATCCATCTCGTTGGATGGTTCTTCATCTGGGGAAATAAACGTTAACATATTACTAGCTAAGTAATTTAGGAAGGTTCATTTTTATCTGTGTTGGACTATGGTTAAGCACAGGAACATACTTGAGTACAAGGCAGTGCTGGGCAACTCCCTACATATCTTTGCTCCCAACTAACATCACAATCCCACAGCCTATGCTCAGTCAGGGCTCTTTCGCAGTTCCTAGGGCTGAAATGTGCAAGAACAAAAAATATATATCCTATAACATTCTCTGGTGTTGGAACAAACTACGAAAGACTAAAAAAACTGGAGGAGACGTCGCTGTCAGTGTTGAAAACCCTGATACATTTTCTTCAAATTGACCATTGCAATTATTTTGAATGTATTACACACTGCTCAAAAAAATAAAGGGAACACTAAAATAACACATCCTAGATCTGAGTGAATGAAATATTCTTATTAAATACTTTCTTTACATAGTTGAATGTGCTGACAAAAATCACACAAAGATTATCAATGAAAATCAAATTTATCAACCCATGGAGGTCTCGATTTGGAGTCACACTCAAAAATTAAAGTGGAAAACCACACTACAGGCTGATCCAACTGATGGAATATCCTTAAAACAAGTCCAAATGAGGCTCAGTAGTGTGTGTCGCCTCCACGTGCCTGCATGACCTCCCTACAACGCCTGGGCATGCTCTTGATGAGGTGGAGGATGGTCTCCTGAGGGATCTCCTCCCAGACCTGGACTAACGCATCCACCAACTCCTGGACAGTCTGTGGTGCAATGTGGCGTTGGTGGATGGAGCGGGACATGATGTCCCAGATGTGCTCAATTGGATTCAGGTCTGGGGAACGGGCAGGCCAGTCCATAGCACCAATGCCTTCCTCTTGCAGGAACTGCTGACACACTACAGCCACATGAGGTCTAGCATTGTCTTGTATTAGGAGGAACCCAGGGCCAACCGCACCAGCATATGGTCTCACAAGGGGTCTGAGGATCTCATCTCGATACCTAATGGCAGTCAGGCTACCTCTGGCAAGCACATAGAGGGCTGTGCGGTCCCCCCAAAGAAATGCCACCCCACACCATGACTGACCCACCGCCAAACCGGTCATGCTGGAGGATGTTGCAGGCAGCAGAACGTTCTCCACGGCGTCTCCAGACTGTCACATGTGTCACATGTGCTCAGTGTGAACCTGCTTTCATCTGTGAAGAGCACAGGTCGCCAGTGGCGAATTTGCCAATCTTGGTGTTCTCTGGCAAATGTCAAACGTCCTGCACGGTGTTGGGCTGTAAGTACAACCCCCACCTGTGGACGTCGGGCCCTCATACCACCCTCATGGAGTCTGTTTCTGACCGTTTGAGCAGACACATGAACATTTGTGGCCTGCTGGAGGTCATTTTGCAGGGCTCTGGCAGTGCTCTTCCTGCTCCTCCTTGCACAAAGGCGGAGGTAGCGGTCCTGCTGCTGGGTTGTTGCCCTCCTACGGCCTCCTCCATGTCTCCTGATGTACTGGCCTGTCTCCTGGTAGCGCCTCCATGCTCTGGACACTACGCTGACAGACACAGCAAACCTTGCCATAGCTCGCATTGATGTGCCATCCTGGATGAGCTGCACTACCTGAGCCACTTTTGTGGGTTGTAGACTCCGTCTCATGCTACCACTAGAGTGAAAGCACCGCCAGCATTCAAAAGTGACCAAAACATCAGCCAGGAAGCATAGGAACTGAGAAGTGGGCTGTGGTTATCACCTGCAGAACCACTCCTTTATTGGGTGTCTTGCTAATTGCCTATAATTTCCATTTGTTGTCTATTCCATTTGCACAACATCATGTGAAATGTATTGTCAATCAGTGTTGCTTCCTAAGTGGACAGTTTGATTTCACAGAAGTGTGATTGACTTGGAGTTACATTGTGTTGGTTAAGTGTTCCCTTTATTTTTTTGAGCAGTGTATGTACATGCAGACTTCTTCCTACTGACCGCTTGCCAGGTCCCTATTGCAAAATAGGTTTCTAACCATTAAGGTCTTTTCCTGGTTAAATTAAAAGGTTACATTTACTACTTGCAAAGATGAAACTGAAGACTGCAAATTAGCTCTACTGACCAGCATTATGTTAATTTGGCACAATGGAAATAGGAAAACATTTTACGATAAGATATAAAGTAGCTATTCCTTTACCCTTCAAGGCATTAAGGATACAGAGCAGTATGTTGGCCTGTTTGTCTGGCCCCAGGAACAGGGAGTCCATAGCCTGGGCATCCAGCTGTGTCAGAAGCATACAGATACCTGGGGGTGGGGAGAGGGCATAAACTGATGCTTAATATTGACGCCATTACTCATGAACAAGTTCTCTATTCACATTCTGTACTGTTTACCCTGTTGCTCAATCAAATCTATACTGAACAAAACACATGTAAAGTGTTGGTCCCACATTTCATGAGCTGAAATTAAATCTCACCTAAAAATTTCCTTACGCACACAAGGCTTATTTCTCTAATGTTGTACAAAAACTTGTTGACATCCCTGTTAGTGAGCATTTCTCCTTTCCCAAGATAATCCATCCACCTGACAGGTGTGTCATATTAAAAGCATGATCATTACACAGTTGCACTTTGTACTAGGAACAATAAAAGGACACTACAACGTAGCCGTCACAACCCAATGACACAGATACCTCAAGTTGAGGGAGCATGCAATTGTCATGCTGACGGCAGGAATGTCCACCCGAGCTGTTGCCAGAGAACGTAATTTTTATTTCACTACCTAACACTAAAATTGAAACGTCCTCTCACTGTCAACTGCGATAATTTTCAGCAAACTTAAAGTGGAAATATTTATATGAACATAAGATTAAACAGACAAACTGAACAAGAAATGGAATAATGTGTCCCTGAACAAAAGTAACAGTGAGTACCTGGTGTGGCCACCAGCTGCATTAAGTACTGCCGTACATCTCCGCCTCATGGACTGCAACCAGATGTGCCAGTTCTTGCTGTGAGAGGTTACCCCACTCTCCCACCAAGGCAGCTGCAAGTTCCCGGGCAATCCTGGGGGGGTGGGGGGCTAGCCATCCGATCCAACAGGTCCCAGACGTGCTGAATGGGATTGAAATGCAGGGTCTTCGCTGGCCATGGCAGAACACTGACATTCCTGTCTTGCAGGAAATCACACACAGAACGAGCAGTATGGCTGGCGGCATTGTCATGCTGTGGGGTCATGTCAGGAGGAGCCTGCAGGAAGGGTACCACATGAGGGAGAAGGATATCTTCCCTGTAACGCACAGCGTTGAGATTGCCTGCAAAGACAAGCTCAGTCCGGTGATGCTGCAACACACCGCCCCACACCATGACAGACCCTCCACTTCAAAATGGATCCCGCTCCAGAGTAAAGACCTCAGTGTAACGCTCATTCCTTTGACGATAAACGTGAATCCGACCATCACCCCTGGTGAGACAAAACCGTGACACGTCGGTTATGAGCACTTTCTGCCAGTCCTGTCTTGCCCAGGGATGGTGGGTTTGTTCCCATAGGAAACGTTGTTGCCGGTGATGTCTGTTGAGGACCTGCCTTATAACAGGCCTACAAGCCCTCAGTCCACCTCTCTCAGCCTATTGAGGACAGTGTGAGCACTGATGGAGGGATTGTGCGTTCCTGGTCTAACGCGGGCAATTGTTGCCATCCTGCACCTGTAACGGAGGTGTGATGTTCAGATGTACCGATCTGTTGTTACACATGGTCTGCCACTGCGAGGATGATCAGCTGTCCGTCCTGCCTCCCTGTAGCGCTGTCTTAGACATCTCACTGTACGGACATTGCAATTTATTGCCCTGGCCACATCTGCATTCCTCATCCCTCCTTGTGGCATTCCTCATCACTCCTTGCAGCATGCCCAAGGCACGTTCACGCAGATGAGCAGGGACCCTGGGCATCTTTTTGTGTGTGTTTTGAGTCAGTAAAGGCCTCTTTAGTGTCCTAAGTTTTCATAACTGTGACCTTAATTGCCTACTGTCTGTAAGCTGTTTGTGTCTTAACTTTTTATGGCTGCAATCCGGAAAAGTGTCATCAACAACCACTGAATAGCATAGCGCTACATATAATAAATATATGAATATTCATGAAATCACAAGTGCAATATAGGAAAACACAGATTAGCCTTTTGTTAATCCACCTGTCGTCTCATTTTGAAATTATGCTTTACAGCGAAAGCAATCTAAGAGTTTGTAAATTTAGCGATCGCACGATAAAACATTAAGTACACATAGCTCAGTCACAAAAATCAGTAAAGTAATCAAATTAATCGTTTACCTTTGATGATCTTCGGATGTTTTCACTCACGAGACTCCCAGTTACATTTTGTTCCACAAAGATGATTTTTATATCCAAAATACCTCCGTTTGTTTGTCGCGTTCAGAAATCCACAGGAAAGAGTGGTCACGAGAACGCAGACAAAAATTCCAAAGTTTCCATAATGTCCACAGAAACATGAACGTTTTTTATAATCAATCCGCAGGTTGTTTTTAAAATATATAATTGTTGCAATCTCAACCACACTGCCCTAACCCATCTGGACAAGAGGAATACCTATGTGAGAATGCTGTTCATCGACTACAGCTCGGCATTCAACACCATAGTACCCTCCAAGCTCGAGACCCTGGGTCTCGACCCCGCCCTGTGCAACTGGGTACTGGACTTCCTGACGGGGCGCCCCCAGGTGGTGAGGGTAGGCAACAACATCTCCACCCCACTGATCCTCAACACTGGGGCCCCACAAGGGTGCGTTCTGAGCCCTCTCCTGTACTCCCTGTTCACCCACGACTGCGTGGCCACGCACGCCTCCAACTCAATCATCAAGTTTGCGGACGACACAACAGTGGTAGGCTTGATTACCAACAACGACGAGACGGCCTACAGGGAGGAGGTGAGGGCCCTCGGAGTGCGGTGTCAGGAAAATAACCTCACACTCAACGTCAACAAAACTAAGGAGATGATTGTGGACTTCAGGAAACAGCAGAGGGAACACCCCCCTATCCACATCGATGGAACAGTAAGTGGAGAGGGTAGTAAGTTAAGTTCCTCGGCATACACATCACAGACAAACTGAATTGGTCCACACACACAGACAGCATCGTGAAGAAGGCGCAGCAGCGCCTCTTCAACCTCAGGAGGCTGAAGAAATTTGGCTTGTCACCAAAAACACTCACAAACTTCTACAGATGCACAATCGAGAGCATCCTGGCGGGCTGTATCACCGCCTGGTACGGCAACTGCTCCGCCCAAAACCGTAAGGCTCTCCAGAGGGTAGTGAGGTCTGCACAACGCATCACCGGGGGCAAACTACCTGCCCTCCAGGACACCTACACCACCCGATGTCACAGGAAGGCCATAAAGATCATCAAGGACAACAACCCCCCGAGCCACTGCCTGTTCACCCCGCTATCATCCAGAAGGCGAGGTCAGTACAGGTGCATCAAAGCTGGGACCGTGAGACTAAAAACAGCTTCTATCTCAAGGCCATCAGACTGTTAAACAGTCACCACTAACATTGAGTGGCTGCTGCAAACACACTGACACTGACTCAACTCCAGCCACTTTAATAATGGGAATTGATGGGAAATGTAAAATGTATCACTAGCCACTTTAAACAATGCTACCTAATATAATGTTACATACCCTACATTATTAATCTCATATGCATACGTATATACTGTACTCTATATCTACTGCATCCTTATGTAATACATGTATCACTAGCCACTAAACTATGCCACTTTGTTTACATACTCATCTCATATGTATATACTGTACTCGATACCATCTACTGTATCTTGCCTATGCTGCTCTGTACCATCACTCATCCATATATCTTTATGTACATATTCTTTATCCTCTTACACTGTGTATAAGACAGTAGTTTTGGAATTGTTAGTTAGATTACTTGTTGGTTATTACTGCATTGTCGGAACTAGAAGCACAAGCATTTCGCTACACTCGCATTAACATCTGCTAACCATGTGTATGTGACAAATAAGATTTGATTTGATTTATCAATCAATGTCTTTCACAGTAGGAGAGGGAAAAACAATAGCTGTCCAAATTCTGTTGCGTGAGCAAAACTCATGTGACCACTTGACGCAATGTTATCGTTCTGGCTCATTTTTCAAAATAAAAGCCTGAAACTATGTCTGAAGACTTGACACCTTGACAGACAATATTTTGACTACTACTACTACTACTACTACTACTACTACTACTACTAATAATAAGATATTAGCAACAGACTGAGGAGCTGGCCGTTTACAATGGGCACCTTTTCATCCAAGCTACTCAATACTGCCCCTGCAGCCATAAAAAGTCATGAATTGTTTATGGTTCAATGAACAAGCATGGGAAACAGTGTTTAAACCCTTCACAATGAAGCTCTGTGAAGTTACAAATGATCTTTGAAATACAAGGTCCTGAAAAGTTGTTTCTTTTTTTGATGAGGTTGTAAGCCACCTCTTTCGTTTTAGAGACTTTGGCAGTAGGTCCAACCAATCTCACAGCCGCAGACCAAATGTAACCGCGCCAGCCCAGGACGTCCACATCTGACTTCATCACCTGCGGGATCGTCTGAGACCAGCCGCCCGGACAGACGATGAAACTGTGGGTTTGCACAACCACAAGAATTTCTGCACAAACTGTCAGAAACCGTCCCAGGGAAGTTTAAATTCTACCGGGCAGGTGGCAGACAGCGTCAAAGGCATCATGTGAGTGAGCGGTATGCTGATGTCAACATTGTAAGCAGAGTGCCTCATGGTTGCAGTGGGGTTATGGTATGGGCAGGCATAAGCTACAGACAACAAACACAAATGCATTTTATCTATGGCAATTTGACTGCACAGAGATAGCGTGATGCGATCCTGAGGCCCATTGTCGTGCCATTCATCCGCCGCCATCACCTCATGTTTCAGCATGATAATGCACAGCCCCATGTCGCAAGGATCTGCAGACAATTCCTAACAGCTGAAAATGTCCCAATTCTTCCATCGCCTGCATACTCACCAAACATGTCACCTATCGAGCATGTTTGGGATGTTCTGGATCAAAGTGTATGACGTGTTCCAGTTGCCTCCCAATATCCATCAACTTCGCACAGCCATTGAAGAGGAGTGGACTACATTCCACTGCGCATAATCAACAGCCTAATCCACACTATTTGAAGGAGTTGTGTCGCACTGCTTGAGGCAAATGGTGGTCACACCAGATACTGAATGATTCTGATACACAAAGACCAACAGATGGATATCTGTATTCCCAGTCATGTGAAATTCATAGATTAACCTTGTGACTAGTGGGCAGCATTTTCATTTTTGGAAAAATAACATTCCTGTAGTAAACGGGATATTTTGTCAGGACAAGATGCTAGAATATGCATATAATTGACAGCTTAGGATAGAAAACACTAAAGTTTCCAAAACTGTAAAAATATTGTCTGTGAGTATAACAGAACTGATATTGCAGAGGTGAAAGCCTGAGAAAAATCCAATCCGGAAGTGACTCATCTTTTGAAAGCTCTGCGTTCCAATTGAGCAGTGAATGGGCTATCAACCAGATTACTTTTTCTCCGTATTCCCCAAGGTGTCTACAGCATTGTGACGTAGTTTTACGCATTTATGTTGAAGAATACGCGTAAGCGGCTACATTGCGCAAGTGGTCCCCTGATGGCTCTCAGAGTGAGTCTCACGTAAAATACAGAGGTAGCCATTATTGCAATCGGTCCTACTGAAAAACCAATTGTCCCTGTGGATATATTATCGAATAGATATTTGAAAAACACCTTGAGGATTGATTATAAACAACGTTTGCCATGTTTCTGTCGATATTATGGAGCTAATTTGGAATATTTTACCGTGTTTGTGACTGCAATTTCCGGGCGATTTCTCAGCCAAACGTGAAGAACAAACGGAGCTATTTCGCCTACAAAAATAATATTTTTGGAAAAAAAGGAACATTGGCTATCTAACTGGGAGTCTCGTGAGTGAAAACATCCGAAGCTCAAAGGTAAACGATTTAATTTGATTGCTTTTCTGATTTCCGTGACCAAGTTACCTGCTGCTAGCTAGACAAAATGCTATGCTAGGCTATCGATAAACTAAACAAATGCTTGTCTAGCTTTGGCTTTAAAGCATATATTGAAAATCTGAGATGACAGGGTGATTAACCAAATGCTAAGCTGTGTGTCAATATATTTCACTTGTGATTTTCATGAATAGGAATATTTATGTCCGTTGCGTTATGCTAATTAGTGTCAGTCGATGATTACGCTCCCGGACCAGGGATGGGGAGTTAGAGATGAAGGCCTAATTTATTTATTTCAATTGATTGAGTCCTTATATGAACTGTAATAGTAAAATCTTTAGCGTTAATATATTTTGTTCGGTGTATAAAACACTGCTGTGGATCATATAACGGGTTTAGTAGTTGTTTGCACTTTAGAAATGGTTAACTTAACGTCAAGCATTTATCAATTGTTTCACAAAAAACATACTCTTGGAGAAAGGTCTGGAAGACCCCAAAATGTGAACACAGGGCAAAGAAACATACCCAACCAGTAGTTTTTTGCATTTTTGGAATCGTAAAGATGCGGTTGCAGCAATGTCATCTTAGTCGTCGGATCATAGGACGTATCCATGTCTGGGAAGTTCTGGGGGATTCTCAGCTCGACAATGTAGAACATGCAGGTGAAGATGTCCTGAAGGTCATAAAAGTCGTCTCGGTCCACCTTACCTAAAGACCTTGCAGCACCAATTGCCCACCGCCTAACCTGAAAGAAAAAAACAGCAGAAGTTATGACCGTAGAGACTTCGAGAAGCTTTTGTGACCATGTCAGACAGACGAGAGCCTTAACCTGCTACTCCTACCCCCTACTTTTTCGAACATTCTGTTAAAAATCGCGCAACATTTCAGCGCCCTGCTACTCATGCCAGGAATATAGTATATGCATATGATTAGTATGTGTGGATAGAAAACTCAGAAGTTTATAAAACTGGTTAAATCACAGCTGTGACTATAACAGAACGTGCGTTTCATCGAAAAGCGCAGGAAAATCTGATCACTGAAAATGGGAAAATATATCCATGCGCCACTTGAACCCATTGTTGAATGTGAACCACATTAAATGGGGCCGAGGTTGCAATACCTACAGCTTCCACACGATGTCAACAGTCTTGTCATTTGCCTAGGATTTGTTTCTTGGTCAAACGGACACGAGGCAGCGCATTTCTTTCCGGTCTCCGACCGGATATTTTGGTTGAGATTTACCCGGACATTATTTCCAGACGTACAGCTATAGAATATACATCGCCTCGTGATCAATTTGATCGATTATTAACGTTTACTAATACCTAAAGTTGCATTACAAAAGTATTTCGATGTGTTTTGTGAAAGTTTATCGTCAACTTTTTTAATTTTAAAAAATGACGTTGCGTTAAAAAAACAATGTTTTTTTTCCTTGATCACACAGTCTTCATAGATCGATATCTAGGCTATATATGGACCGATTTAAAACGGGGGAAAAAAACCCAATAGTGATGTTTATGGGACATCTAGGAGTGCCAACAAAGAAGATTGTCAAAGGTAATGAATGTTTCATATTTTATTTGTGCGTTTTGTGTAGCGCCGACTATGCTAATTATTTTGTTTACGTCCCCTACGGGTCTTTTGGGGTGTTACATGCTATCAGATAATAGCTTCTCATGCTTTCGCCGAAAAAGCATTTTAAAAATCTGACTTGTTGGCTGGATTCACAACGAGTGTAGCTATAATTCAGTACCCTGCATGTGTATTTTAATGTACGTTTGAGTTTTAACGAGTGCTGTTAGCATTTAGCGTAGCGCATTTGCATTTCCAGATGTCTAGATGGGACACCTGCGTGTCGGGTAGGAGTAAGAGGTTAAGCTCTTTAGCAAATATAAAGACGTGTTAGATAAACCAAATGTATATATTTTTTGTTTTATTACCATCAAACCATAAAAGTCCACATTTGTTTTTTGTAACAATTCAGCAAGTTATTACCGTCTCGTTGGGGTGGACGAGGAGGAGGTAGATCCCTGGATCTTTAGAACACACCCGGAAGGAGTTATATTCCTCCATCTTACAAATTGCCTCAACACACATTTCACCTGGAAAAGAGAACATCTGATGAATTTATTCCCACCAAGAACACAGTCCAGGACTTAATCAAGCATGTTTCATTCCTACATTTGGTTTGGGGGCATTTATAGGGAATTCATCACCCAAATTGAAATGAAAGAGTACTCACTCAATTCAGGGGATGCCAGCAGGTAGGGGTATTTGAGGACCTCTGACAGGGGAACCCCAAGACGGTCCTCGTACACTGCGGGGCTGATGTTTGACACTCCGATTTCCCGGCCGTCCTCTTCTACATAGCTGAGGTCCTTTGCCGGCTGTGCGTCTTTTGCTGCATGTGAAAACAAGTCCAGGAGCCTGGACGTCTCCAACTCCCATAGACTCTGTGTGGGAGAGAGTTTTTTGAGGGGGGGGATAAGTGAGTGAGAGGGGGAGAAAGAGCAAGAGATCAAAGGGGTTGTGTTGAGGAAAGGAGTAGATAAAAACATAGGGAAAGTATGTGGACACTGACTAGAGTATTTCAAGTAAGTGCCTTTTGTGATCACACCTGCCTCTCCATATTGTGGTCTTATTTTAATACTCATCTTTGTGGATTAATCTACCACAAACCATAGAGGTTCCTGTTATGAAAAATGACTCAATTATGTATACATTTAACGTAGAACTATAACTAACAGAATTCTACCCTGTCACTGTACGATTGTATGAAATTCATTAGAATCATAAATCTAGTCAGAATTAGAACTATGACTTTTTATTCCTTTTTAGTATGTAAGCAGGGTGCAAGAGTGAAACAAATGATAAGAGGAGCTATTGACAGACAAGCTGTACTACTGTGTTACTTACATGACATTCTCTCCCCACCCAGGGAGGGGAGAGACCTTGGGCTTGTAGTAAATTGTATAACAGGTGGCAGACAATGTGTGAGAAGGAGAAGACTTGTGAACTATATTGTCATTGTCTCAGAGGAGGAGGGACATTTATGACAAAATGTGAGGTATATAGACCAATGTACAGGAAATGATAGGCAGAGCTCTCATAAATAAACATTCATGACTATTGTAGACTGGCCTCTGTCAGTCTACAATATCCTACAAATCCTGATATAGCAGACAGTAGTTTAATTGAATTGGTTAATTAACATGAGAACTTAATTCTCTTAACAGTTCCTCCTTTAAAAGTTGTGCGGGCTGCTGCAGAATTCTATGGCACATGATTTAATTGTCAGACATTTTTACCACCAGAGAGAATCTTCGAGAAGCATTTGATAGTCTTTAAAATTGGCATTACAAGAGAATTTAAAACCTTTTTGTAAGAACATAGATTGATTACCACATTTTTCTTAATTTGATGAACATTCTGTCGTTACTATTCCAAAAAAAACGAAACCCTCTGGGTTTCTGTTCGGATGGAACCCGAAGGTATGGCGCTGTACAATATGACGATCGGGAGTAGGCTACAGTACTAAGAGCATAAGCCTTATGTCGGTGCCGGGGCTATATGACTGTGCCATCAACTTGATCAACTTTATATATATGAAAATAAAATATATTTGAGATGACTTCATTTTTCAAAAAAGTGAGTGATTGTAATTTGAATAAAGGGCAAAATATTTATGTTTTTAGAGGGAGAGAAATGTCCAAATGGGACTCCCAATCAAACCTGATGGGTCATTTCGCGGGATGTATTGACTGAAAGAAGCCGATTTGAAGACAAGTAATGACATCATTGTGCACCAATGATTTGCCCTCTGTTTCGTTGATTGACTATTTTAACCCAATGACAACTGATCGTCTTGAAATCTAGCTGGGTAGATAGCCAATGAGCTGAGGTAAACGGCAATAGGTCATGTTTATGTGTTGCAAGACCAAC
Organism: Oncorhynchus keta; assembly: GCF_023373465.1. NCBI lineage: Eukaryota > Metazoa > Chordata > Actinopteri > Salmoniformes > Salmonidae > Oncorhynchus > Oncorhynchus keta. The sequence continues at coordinate 17,189,560 of NC_068429.1, forward strand.
CCATGTAGTAAGCTCTGGCGTAAAGAGAGTAATTCGCTATTGAAGTTTCATACCGGAAGGAGCAACACAGATTACGCACAGCGTTGTTTCGCATATTCAGCTATTTGTATCTCAATCATTATGGCGACTACGTCAGGGAAAGCTAAATCTAAATATGTACACACAATTTTAGAATAGATTGATTGGGAAAGTGAGAGATTGTTGTAGGACGATTCATTTTGCGATTCCCAAGTGGAGGAATATTTTTTTGAACGAGAGAGGACATAGTTTTGGACTGGTAAGTTATTCTCATGCTAATGCACTTGGTTTGAAATTAATAATATAAAATGTGATTTTTATTTTTTAGAAGCAATATTTCAACATGTAATGTCATGAAATGTGAGATGCGTGTGTCTGCTGCCCCACCCCAACCCACATGATATAGCCTATTTGAGGCTGTTGAGGGGAAGGCATTGCCCACAATAATGGCCAAAGTGAAATGGAGAAAGTAGATACAGCTGGTCCGTTGTAATATAATAAAGACAGTAGATCTAGCTGATCTGTCATAATACACTGCTCAAAAAAATAAAGGGAACACTAAAATAACATCCTAGATCTGAATGAATGAAATATTCTTATTAAATACTTTCTTTACATAGTTGAATGTGCTGACAAATCACAAATCATCAATGGAAATCAAATGTATCAACCCACGGAGGTCTGGATTTGAAGTCACACTCAAAATTAAACTGAAAAACCACACTACAGGCTGATCCAACTTTGATGTAATGTCCTTAAAACAAGAGGTCACACATGAGGTCTAGCATTGTCTTGCATTAGGAGGAACCCAGGGCCAACCGCATCAGCATATGGTCTCACAAGGGGTCTGAGGATTTCATCTCGGTACCTAATGGCAGTCAGGCTACCTCTGGCGAGCACATGGAGGGCTGTGTGCCCCCCCCCAAAGAAATGCCACCCCACTGACTGACCCACCGCTAAACCGGTCATGCTGGAGGATGTTGCAGGCAGCAGAACGTTCTCCACGACGTCTCCAGACTGTCACGTCTGTCACATGTGCTCAGTGTGAACCTGCTTTCATCTGTGAAGAGCACAGGACGCCAGTGGCGAATTTGCCAATCTTGGTGTTCTCTGGCAAATGCCAAAAGTCCTGCACGGTGTTGGGCTGTAAGCACAACCCCCACCTGTGGACGTCGGGCCCTCATACCACACTCATGGAGTCTGTTTCTGACCGTTTGAGCAGACATGCACATTTGTGGCCTGCTGGAGGTCATTTTGCAGGGCTCTGGCAGTGCTCCTCCTTGCACAAAGGCAGGAGTAGCGGTCCTGCTGCTGGGTTGTTGCCCTCCTACGCCCTCCATGTCTCCTGATGTACTGGCCTGTCTCCTGGTAGCGCCTCCATGCTCTGGACACTACGCCGACAAACACAGCAAACCTTCTTGCCACAGCTCGCATTGATGTTGCATCCTGGATGAGCTGCACTACCTGAGCCACGTGTGGGTTGTAGACTCCGTCTCATGCTACCACTAGAGTGAAAGCACCGCCAGCATTCAAGTGACCAAAACATCAGCCAGGAAGCATAGCAACTGAGAAGTTGTCATCACCTTGCTAATTGCCTATAATTTCCAACTGTTGTCTATTCCATTTGCACAACAGCATGTGAAATTTATTGTCAGTATTGCTTCCTAAGTGGGCAGTTTGACTTCACAGAAGTGTGATTGACTTAGAGTTACATTGTGTTTAAGTGTTCTTTATTTTTTTGAGCAGTGTATATTCAACCTAATAATAATAATAATAATAATAAATATATATAATAATAAATATATATATATATAATAATAAATATATATATATAATAAATATATATAATAATAATAATACATATATATAATAAATATATATAATAATAATAAATATATATATATAATAAATATATATATAATAATAAATATATATATATAATAATAATAAAATATATATATATATATTATTTCTGCAGGCATGGATGTGCCTCAGTGCCAAAAGGGCACAGCATGGAGGCGTCGCTGTGTTCTTTGCTAAATGAAGTCCTCCAACTGCGCCACATTCTTTACAGCAGAAAGAGACCGCTATGGCACCTGGCATCAGCAGCACAATATTGTGTAGAGCTTTGGCAAAGTGGGTGGGGTTACATCCTGCCTGTTTGGCCCTATCCGGGGGTCTCATCGGATGGGGCCACAGTGTCTCCTGACCTCTCCGGTCTCAGCCTCCAGTATTTATGCTGCAGTAATTTGTGTCAGGGTGCTAGGGTCAGTTTGTTATATCTGGAGTACTTCTTCTGTCTTATCCGGAGTCCTGTGAATTTAAGTATGCTCTCTAATTTTCTCTCTCTCGGAGGACCTGAGCCCTATAGGACCATGCGTCAGGACTACCTGGCATGATGACTCCTTGCTGTCCCCAGTCCACCTGGCCTGGCTGCTGTTCCAATTTCAACTGTTCTGCCTGCGGCTATGGAACCCTAAACTGTTCATATTTACTCTTGAGGTGCTGTCCTGTTGCATCCTCTACAACTACTGTGATTATTATTATTATTATTGTTATTATTATCCTACTGGTCATCTATGAATGGTTGAAAATCTCAGCCATGTTCTGTTCTCTGTGGAGATTATGACTGGCCATCCCTCAGCCTGGTTCGTCTAGGTTTCTTCCTAGGTTTTGGCATTTCTAGGGAGTTTTTCCAAGCCACCATGCTTCTACACCTGCATTGCTTGCTGTTTGGAGTTCTAGGCTGAGTTTATGTACAGCACTTTGAGATATTAAGCTGATGTACAAAGGGCTATATAAATACATTTGATTTGATAGAGGACTGAGGGTCTTCCAAATATTTAAAGTGTGTAAATAGTTACTCATGTTATTTTGTAAATGTATATATACTTTTTCCCCCATATTTTTTTCTCAATTTTTGGGGGAGGGAGAGGGTGTTAGAATACCATTTGGGTATTTTGTATATTGTTATTGGTTTCAAAACGTATACCTTCACCAATTTAGCCACTTGGGTACATTTGGGCTACTTGTGTGGGACACCTGGGTGACTTCATGATAAATGTCACGTAACACACTCATTTTGGAAGTTATCATTCTGAAACTTTGCACAAGTACTGTTGCCCTCTTATAATTTTTCACTGAAATTGTCCCCATCATCCTGAATGTTTGTTTCATCTTGTTCATTTTAGAAGATACAAAAAAGAAAAAATGTATGGTTTTTCATTGTATTATCTAAACCATATTTATTGTGTTATATTCTCCAACATTCAATTCACATTTACACAAACTTCAGTGTTTTCTTTCAAATGGTCCCAAGAATATGCATATCCTTGGTTCTGTGCCTGAGCTACAGGCTGTTAGATTTGGGTATGTCTTCAGGCGGAAATTTAAAAAAGTAGGGGGGTAGTAGCTCTAAGAGGTTTTAACCTTTTGCGACTAGCAATCCCGTATCCGGGAGCGTAATCATAGCCTCAAACGCATTAGCATAAGCTAAGCCTTTTGTTAACACTCATCTCAGATTTTCAAAATATGCGTTACAGCCAACACTAGACAAGCATTTGTGTAAGTTTATCATGGCATAATGCTATGCTAGGCTCTGCTGACAGCAGGCAACATTTTCACTAAAATAAGAAAAGCAACCAAATTAAATAATTTACCTTTGAAGAACTTCAGATGCTTTCACTCAGGAGACTTCCAGTTAGATCGCAACTGTTCCTTTTTCCGAAAAATATGATTTTTGTAGGCGAAAAAGCTCCCGTTTCTTAATCATCCTTGGCTGAGAAATCGACCGGAAAATGCTACTACTACAACGCCAAACTTTTTTCAAAATTAGCTACATTGACAGAAACACGGCAAACGTGGTTTAGGATCCATCCTCAAGGTGTTTAACATATATTCGATAATATATCCGTCGAGGCAATTGGTTTCTCATAAGAAGCGATTGGAAAAATGGCTACCTCAGTATTTTACGCAAGATTTTCTGCGGGAGACACATGTGACCACTTGCTATATATGGTCCCTTACAGCCATTCTTCAATGGAAATGCCTAAAAAGATGCTGTACACACCTTGGGGAATACGTGGAAAACGTAAGCTCATTCGTAGCTCATTCACAGCCATATAAGGGGTCATTGGCATGAGGCGGTTTCAAAAAATGCGGCACTTCCTGGTTGGATTTTTATCTGGGTTTCGCCTGTAACATCAGTTCTGTGGCACTCAGACAATATCTTTGCAGTTTTGGAAACGTCAGAGTGTTTTCTTTCCAAAGCTGTCAATTATATGCATAGCCGAGCATCTTTGTGACAAAATATCTTGTTTAAAACGGGAAAATTTTAATATGTTGCAATTGTGATTTAACTTGTGAATTAGAGCAAAACTGTTGGAAATAGAATGACTATTCTAATTCTATTGTTAGAATATAATAGTGGGCACTTTGAATATAGTGTTGTAACTTGAATGGGTTACAGAGTTAATGTTTACAGTTACAGCTCAATGAAGTATCTAAAGATATTTTCTTTAAAGTTATTTACATATGTAACTGTATTAGAATTTGTGTGTTGGAGATTGCGAGAACTACATACAACAAAATATGTATTGGATTACGCTTTTGACTGCAAGTTCCAGAATGCCTTGCGACCGGAAGTAGAGAGAGAACTCTGCAGTTATGAACAAGTGATTATCCTGACTCTCGCAGGCAACTTTGTTTTGTTGAATCTAAAGTTGTTAAGTGACGTGAACAAGTAGTATAACTAAAAGAAGCTTTCATTTCAAACCCGACGTCCCAACCCCGATGTTCCGAGTCATTACTTTGAAGATAGTTATTCTATATACAATGTTTGATATGACAACAAATTAAAATGCCAGGCAGTTATTGAGACAGAGGATTACAAACTAAAGTGTTGATAAGTGTTTCCAGTAGGGGACCCTATACAGCTTTAAGGCTTGACATTGCATGTTCTCTCTATTCAGCTACTGTTGCACAAACATGCTGATTTAGGTCTGTGATGCAACGTCACTGGTATTATGTCAAAGGCTGAATCTCACTTGAAGCTCTGACCTAAACGTTTGCTCTTAACCACTGGGTGTAGTGTCAGTACATTTATTAGCTAGCTAGCTATTAGCAGATAACAATTAGTGTCTCAAGTTTCCTGGCAAGCAGGGAGAGAGCACTTGCAAGATCATGCAACCAACAGAAAAGACAAACAAGTCATGCGAAAACAAAAAAGTTTGCTGATGCACACATCCAGCCAGAAAACAAACTGATAGTGTCATTATATTGTTATACGCAAAGAGAGATTGTTTGTATGTTTATTAAAATTCTGTAAACAAAGATGAAAACAGCATTGTTATCATCAACATTGTTTCTGCAGATGTGCTGCATTGACCATGCAGACTGACAAACAGCAAGTGGGGAAGGCGGCAGGGTAGCCTTGCTTACTAGATGGACTAGTTTGGACTAGTAACCCAGTAAATTAGTTGCACTCAGTTCAAATCCCTCTGAGCTGACAAGGTACAAAATCTGCCGTTCTGCCCCTGAACAGGCAGTTAACCTCTCAATAGAAAGGGACTGCAGCTTGCAGACCCGGGATGACAATGATCCTGTCCCATCTAGACATCTGGCAAATGCAAGTGGAGCGACTGCGCTACGCTAAATGCTAATAGCACTGCATGTTAAAACTCAAACACGTTCATTAAAACACACATGCAGGGTACTGAATTAAAGCTACACTCGTTGTGAATCCAGCCAACAAGTCAGATTTTTAAAATGCTTTTATGGCAGAGGACGAAAGCATGAGAAGCTATTATCTGATAGCATGCAACACCCCAAAAGATCCGCAGGGGACGTAAACAAAATAATTAGCATAGTCGGCGCTACACAAAACGCAGAAATAAAATATAAAACTTCATTACCTTTGACAATCTTCTTTGTTGGCACTCCTAGATGTCGCATAAGCACTATTGGGTCTTTTTTTCAATTAAATCGGTCCATATATAGCCTAGATATCGATCTATGAAGACTGTGATCAAGGAAAACAACAGCGTTTTAACGCAACGTCATTTTTTTTAATTAAAAAAGTCGACGATAAACTTTCACAAAACACTTTGAAAAACTTTTGTAATGCAACTTTAGGTATTAGTAAACGTTAATAATCTATCAAATTGATCACAAACAACCTGGGACCACACTGGAAAAGAAGACAAACAGATGTATATTCAATAGCTCGCACGTCTTTGTCTAATCATTTTCAGACATTTCTACTCCAAAACATCCTGTCGGAGACAAGGTTCGGAGGAAATGCAGAACTTAAGTCCAGTCGCCAGGTTACTGTACAACTCGCCGCACAGACATCCTGACTTCGTTTGACCAAACTGAAACAAAGCCTAGGCAATTGACAAGACTGGTGACATTGTGATGAAATGTTTGAAGCTGTAGGAACAAGAGTTGCAATCAAACTCGGCTCCAGGTAATGTGGTTTCCATTCAACAATACATACAAGTGGCGCATTGATATATTTTCCAATTTTCAGTGATCAGATCTTCCTGCGCTTTGGTAAGATGTATAGTGTGCGATGAAACGCACGTTCTGTTATAGTCACAGCCGTGATTTAACCAGTTTTAGAAACGTCTGAGTGTTTTCTATCCACACATACTAATCATATGCATATACTATATTCCTGGCATGAGTAGCAGGGCGCTGAAATGTTGCGAGATTTTTAACAGAATGTTCGAAAAAGTAGGGGGTAGGATTAACAGGTTAACCCACTGTTCCTAGGCCGTCATTGAAAATAAGAATTTGTTCTTAACTGACTTGCCTAGTAAAATAAAAGGTAAAATAAAAATAAAGTGTCTCGTGGTTGAGGAACATCAAATGGCCTCCTTGAGTGACCGGGGTCATGGCTAGGTCAGTGTGGAAAGTGGCATGGAGAGAGAGCGATGACTCAAGTAGCAAATTAAACTATAAAAATTGACATTACACATGGCATATCACCTTTAACAAACCAAACATTCAAATACCATTAAGTTTATTTTTGAGGGGGCAGTTACCTTTTGCAAGTCAGTTAAGAACAAATTTTTATTTTCAATGACAGCCTACGAACAGTGCCTTGTTCAGGGGCAGAACGACAGATTTGTACCTTGTCAGCTTGGGGATTTGATCTTGCAACCTTTCGGTTACTAGTCCAATGCTCTAACCACTAGGCTACGCTGCCGCCCATCTTGGCTCTGCCTGTCGGAAGTGGAGTTCCAGAGCTCACAGGTGTGCCTGGCATAGATTGTGACTCCATTTTGTTCCTTGCCCTCTTCGACGCGTGACTCTCCGCCAACGACGCGTGACTCTCCGCCAACGACGCGTGACTCTCCGCCAACGACGCGTGACTCTCCGCCAACGACGCGTGACTCTCCGCCAACGACGCGTGACTCTCCGCCAACGACGCGTGACTCTCCGCCAACGCATTAGCTTTCGCCTGTATTTTCTGCCCTCGGATAATGCTTCTCTTTCTACTGGTCTGCCTTCAAGGACTTGATCTCGGTCTTCAAAGTTTGAATCTGATCCATGTGCACCTTCATCAGATGACCTAAATAGTACCGCCCTGAGCCCCCATCGATTACAGCAGCCCATGATAGAAATGGTAGATCAATCCAGTTCGGATTTAAGTAGATCTTTTGACTGACGCCTTTAGTGACAGGTCTAATGCTCTAATATTTAATAATTTCTGCCCTCTGAGTTCATATCTAAGGGGCATTTTTCACACCATTATTAGTTTCATTGCAAGTTCACACTAAAACAAACCGGCACCTAGTCAGCGCCATTATTACTGCAATGCCCCTTAAAATGTTGCTCTGTGCTACCCAGTGGGAAGGGGGTCCACCCCGCCACCCTCCTCCTCCCTTCTCCATGGGCTAGGTCAGTCTTGTGTGCTGCTCTGCCGCCCGTTCCGTGCCTCCTGCACTTGTGCCTTGAACCTTGTGCGCCTACCGCTATCTCAGTGGATAAAGCTGGAGAACTGCAAGGCAATTTCATTGTGCACCACTCAGGAGCCATGACCAATATATATTGTCCTGCTAGAAACATTGTTTGCAGAATTCACAGCCTGCTACACTTGTGAAAAAGGTTGGTAATATGAGAATATTTAAGGGGCTTTTATATAATTCTAAAATGAATAGCTTTGTTATAAAAATTACGATATTTTAGAGATTATTTTGTTTTCAAATAACGTAAAGTGAGTGGGGAAAAACCCATTCTTGAACATGGGGTGAGACATTGTTACTCATTTTTAAATAAAGCCAGTTTGTTATATAGAATTATTTATTTCTGGTTTTAGAGGGAGAGAACCAGCATCTGTAGCAACACAGTTTGCACTGCGATGCAGTGTCTTAGACCACTGCGCCCCTCGGGGGCTGTACAACGTGACCGGTCAGGAGTACGCTACAGTACTACTGTAGGAGCAAAATAATCCTAACATTTCAACACCCTAATTGTAATCCAAGTTTCTCTTAGAATAAAAACCTTAGAGTAACAGTTTTATTAAGTAATACTGACAAGTAGTAACAAAAATGATAAGATGGCGCCAGTGCAGAAGGCAGATGTTTTTCGTGTCCCCATCCGATAGTGTTTTTTGTTCGTAACTTATTTATTTTACTCTTTTTGTACATAATGTTGCCGCTACCGTCTCTTATGACCGAAAATATTTTTTAGACATCAGGACTGCGATTACTCAGACTAGCAGAGTCCTTTTTCTTCTTTCATGACTTTGACGAGCCAGAGGATATACAGCTCCCTCGGGAACAGGCCCCGACCCCAGTGATCTGCTTGAAGAGGCGGAGAAAGAGGCCAGCGAAAAAACCCTCACTCCCCTCAATTCTGCTCACAAACATGCAATCTTTGGACAAAATGGACGAGTTATTGGGAAGATTAATGCAGGCACTAAAACTGCACTCAGTGAGATGTATACCGCAATTAGCAAACAGGAAAACGCTCATCCAGAGGCGGCGCTCCTAGTAGCCAAGGACTTTAACCACTGAACCACCCATCCCGGATCCGGTATAATTGTCATCAGCAACGCTGATTAGCATAGCACCACAGTCAAATAATATTACTAGAAAATATTCATATTCATGAAATCACAAGTGCAATATTGCAAAACACAGCTTAGCCTTTTGTTAATCCACCTGTCGTCTCAGATTGAAATGATGCTTTACAGCAAACGCAATACAAGCGTTTGTGTAAGTCTATCGGTCGCTCGACAAAACAATAAGTACACTTAGCATCAGGTAACTTGGTCACAAAAATCAGAAAAGCAATCAAATTAATAGTTTACCTTTGATGATCTTCAGATGTTTTCACTCACGAGACTCCCAGTTAGACAACAAATGTTCCTTTTGTTCCATAAAGATATTTTTTATATCCAAATATCTGTTAGTTTGGTGCGTTATGCCCAGGAATCCACCGGAAAGAGCGGTCACGACAACGCAGACAAAAATTCCAAATTATATCCATAATGTCCACAGAAAAATGTCAAACGGTTTTCATAATCAATCCTCAGGGTGTTTTTCAAATATCTATTCGATAATATATCAACCGGGACAGTTGGCTTTTCACTAGGACCGGGAGTAACAATAGCCACCTTTCTCTTTTGCGCACAACACTCCGAGAGCCCCCACCTATCCACTTACGCAATGTGGTCGTTCACGCTCATTCTTCAAAATAAAAGCCTGAAACTATGTCTAAAGGCTTTTGACACCTTAGGGAAGCCATAGAAAAAGGAATCTGGTTGATATCCCTTTAAAATGGGGAATAGGGATGATTAAGAACAGAAGTTTCAAAAACAGGGGCACTTCCTGATTGGATTTTCCTCCGGTTTAGGTGCAATATCAGTTCTGTTTAACTCAGACGGCATTTTGACAGTTTTGGAAACTTTAGAGTGTTTACTATCCTAATGTGTCAATTATATGCATATTCTAGCACCTGGTCCTGAGAAATAGGCCGTTTACTTTGGGAACGTTACTTTTCCAAACATAAAAACAGTGCCCCCTAGCTTCAAGAGGTTAATGCAGGGAAACTTAAATATTTTTTACCTCATTTCTATCAACAAGTTAAAATGTGCAACCAGGGGGAAAAGAACTCTGGACCATCTTTACTCCACACACAGATGCATACAAAGCTCTCCCTTAGCCTCCATTTGGCAAATCTGACCATAATTCCATCCTCCTGATTCCTGCTTACAAGCAAAAATTAAAGCAGGAAGCAACAGTGACTAGATAAAAATAAAAAGTGAGATGAATCAGATGCTAAACGACAGGACTGTTTTGCTATCACAGACTGGAATATTTTCCCGGGATTCCCCCAATGGCATTGAGGAGTACACTACATCTGTCATTGGCTTCATCAATAAGTGCATCGATGACATCGTCCTCACAGTGACAGTACGTACAGAAGTCTAAAGTGTTCATACACCTTAGTCAAATATATTTTAAACTCAGTTTCCTGACATTTAATCTGAGTCAAAATTCCCTGTCGTAGGTCAGTTAGGATCATCACTTTATTTTAAGATTGTGAAAATGTCAGAATAGAGAATTATTTATTTCAGCTTTTATTTCTTTCCTCACATTCCCATCGGGTCAAAAGTTTACATACACTCAATTAGTATTTGGTAACATTGCCTTTAAATTGTTTAAGTTGGGTCAAACATTTTTGGTAGCCTTCCCACAATAAGTTGGGTGAATTTTTGCCCATTCCTCCTGACAGAGCTGAAATAACTGAGTGAGGTTTATAGGCCTCCTTGCTTGCACAAGCTTTTTCAGTTCTGCCCACAAATTTTCTATAGGTTTGAGGTCAGTGCTTTGTGATGGCCACTCCAATACCTCGACTTTGTTGTCCTTAAGCCATTTTGCCACAACTTTGAAAGTATGCTTGTCCATTTGGAAGACCCATTTGCGACCAAGCTTTAACTTGGCTGCCTGACTGATGTCTTGAGATGTTGCTTCAATGTATCCACATAATTTCTCCTCATGATGCCATCCATTTTGTGAAGTGCAGCAGTCCCTCCAGCAGCAAAGCACATCCACAGCATGATGCTGCCACCCCTGTGCTTCACAGTTGGGATGGTGTTCTCCAGTTTCAACTGTTCTGCCTTATTATTATTCAACCATGCTGGTTATTTATGAACATTTGAACATCTTGGCCATGTTCTGTTATAATCTCCACCCGGCACAGCCAGAAGAGGACTGGCCACCCCACATAGCCTGGTTCCTCTCTAGGTTTCTTCCTAGGTTTTGGCCTTTCTAGGGAGTTTTTCCTAGCCACCGTGCTTTTACACCTGCATTGCTTGCTGTTTGGGGTTTTAGGCTGGGTTTCTGTACAGCACTTTGAGATATCAGCTGATGTACGAAGGGCTATATAAATACATTTGATTTGATCTGATCTTTGGCTTGCAAGCCTCCCCTTTTTCCTCCAAACATAACAATGGTCATTATGGCCAAACAGTTCTATTCTTCTTTCATCAGACCAGAGGACATTTCTCCAAAAAGTCAGATCTTTGTCCCCATGTAGTTGCAAACCGTAGTCTGGCATTTTTATGGCGGTTTTGGAGCAGTGGCTTCTTCCTTGCTGAGCGGCATTTCAGGTTATGTCGATAAAGGACTTGTTTTACTGTGGATATAGATGCTGGTGGAAACGGGTACAAAAGTATCTTCACAAGGTCCTTTGCTGTTGTTCTGGGATTGATTTGCACTTTCCACACCAAAGTACGTTCATCTCTAGGAAACAGAACGCGTTTCCTTCCTGAGCGGTATGACTGCTGTATGGTCCCATGGTGTTTATACTTGCGTCCTATTGTTTGTACAGATGAACGTGGTACCTTCAGGCTTTTGGAAATTGCTACGAAGGATGAACCAGACTTCTGGAGGTCTACAATTGTTATTCTAAGGTCTTAGCTGATTTCTTTTGATTATCCAATGATGTCAAGCAAAGAGGCACTGAGTTTGTAGGTAGGCCTTGAAATACATCCATAGGTACACCTCCAATTGACTCAAATTAGGTCAATTTGCCTATCAGAAGTTTCTAAAGCCATGATGTCATTTTCTGGAATTATCCAAGTTGTTTAAAGGCACAGTCAACTTAGCGGAGGTAAAATTCTGACCCTCTGGAATTGTCATACAGTGAATTAAGTGAAATAATAGGTCTAAACAATTGTTGGAAAACTGACTTGTATCATGCACAAAGTAGATGTCCTAACCGACTAGCAAAAACTATCGTTTGTTAACAAGACATTTGTGGAGTGGTTGAAAAACTAGTTTTAATGACTCCAACCTAAGTGTATGTAAACTTCCGACTTCAACTGTACATACTTGAGGTTGACCAATTAATCAGCATTTTTGGAAGCCGATTATTTAGATTTTTTTATTCCACCTTTATTTAACCAGGTAGGCTAGTTGAGAACAAGTTCTCATTTGCAACTGCGACCTGGCCAAGATAAAGCATAGCAGTGTGAACAGACAACAGAGTTACACATGGAGTAAACAATTAACAAGTCAGTAACACAGTAGAAAAAAAAGAAAAAGTCTATATACATAGTGTGCAAAAGGCATGAGGAGGTAGGAGAATAATTACAATTTAGCAGATTAACACTGGAGTGTTAAATGATCAGATGGTCATGTACAGGTATAGATATTGGTGTGCAAAAGAGCAGAAAAGTAAATAAATATAAACAGTATGGGGATGAGGTAGGTAAAATTGGGTGGGCTATTTACCGATAGACTATGTACAGTTGCAGCGATCGGTTAGCTACTCAGATAGCAGATGTTTGAAGTTGGTGAGGGAGAGAAAAGTATCCAACTTCAGCGATTTTTGCAATTCGTTCCAGTCACAGGCAGCAGAGAACTGGAACGAAAGGTGGCCAAATGAGGTGTTGGCTTTAGGGATAATCAGTGAGATACACCTGCTGGAGCGCGTGCTACGGGTGGGTGTTGCCATCGTGACCAGTGAGGTATTGAGGTAAGGCGGAGCTTTACCTAGCATGGACTTGTAGATGACCTGGAGCCAGTAGGTCTGGCGACGAATATGTAGCGAGGGCCAGCCGACTAGAGCATACAGGTCGCAGTGGTGGGTGGTATAAGGTGCTTTAGTAACAAAATGGATGGCACTGTGATAAACTGCATCCAGTTTGCTGAGTAGAGTATTGGAAGCTATTTTGTAGATGACATCGCCGAAGTCGAGGATCGGTAGGATAGTCAGTTTTACTAGGGTAAATTTGGCGGCGTGAGTGAAGGAGGCTTTGTTGCGGAATAGAAAGCAGACTCTAGATTTGATTTTGGATTGGAGATGTTTGATATGAGTCTGGAAGGAGAGTTTACAGTCTAGCCAGACACCTAGGTACCTATAGATGTCCACATATTCTAGGTCCGAACCATCCAGGGTGGTGATGCTAGTCGGGCGTGCGGGTGCAGGCAGCGTTTGAAAAGCATGCATTTGGTTTTACTAGTATTTAAGAGCAGTTGGAGGCCACGGAAGGAGTGTTGTATGGCATTGAAGCTCGTTTGGAGGTTAGATAGCACAGTGTCCAAGGAAGGGCCAGAAGAATACAGAATGGTGTCGTCTGCGTAGAGGTGGATCAGGGAATCGCCCGCAGCAAGAGCAACACCATTGATATATACAGAGAAAAGAGTCAGCCCGAGAATTTAACCCTGTGGCACTCCCATAGAGACAGCCAGAGGATCGGACAGCATGCCCTCCGATTTGACACACTGAACTCTGTCTGCAAAGTAGTTGGTGAACCAGGCAAGGCAGTCATCAGAAAAACAGAGGCTACTGAGTCTGCCGATAAGAATATGGTGATTGACAGAGTCGAAAGCCTTGGCCAGGTCGATGAAGACTGCTGCACAGTACTGTCTTTTATCGATGGCGGTTATGATATCGTTTAGTACCTTGAGCGTGGCTGAGGTGCACCCGTGACCGGCTCGGACACCAGATTGCACAGCAGAGAAGGTACGGTGGGATTCGAGATGGTCAGTGACCTGTTTGTTGACTTAGCTTTCGAAGACCTTAGATAGGCAGGGCAGGATGGATATAAGTCTGTAACAGTTTGGCCGTTTACATTGCGTTCCACGAGCACTGCGTGGCAGGCTGACCACCTGTTACGTGAGTACAGTAAGGTGCCACGGTAAGTTGCTAGCTAGCATTAAACTTATCTTATAAAAAACAATCAATCTTCACATAACCTAGTAAAATCAACCATGTGTAGTTAACTAGCTTGTCCTGCGTTGCATATATTCAATGCTGTGCCTGTTAATTTATCATCGAATCACAGCCTACTTCGCCAAACGGGGGATGAGTTAACAAAAGCAAACATTGCACGAATGTACCTAACCATAAACCACACGGCAAGCGGTACCAGAGCACCGAGTCTAGGTCCAAGAGGCTTCTAAACAGCTTCTACCCTCAAGCCATAAGACTCCTGAACATCTTGTCAAATGGCAAACCAGACTATTTGCATTGCCACCCCCTCCCTTCACCACTGCCAATCTCTGTTGCCATCTATGCATAGTCACTTTAATAACTCTACCTACATGTACATACTACCTCAACTAACCGGCACCCCCCTGTATGTATGTGTGCAAATAATATTTTTTTTTACTGCTGCTCTAATCACTTCTCTCATTTTTATCCATATATTTTTAAACCACACTGTTGGTTAGGGGATTGTATGTAAGCATTTCACTATAAGGTCTTACACCTGCCATATTTGGCACATGTGACTAATAAAATTTTATTTGAAAAAAAATCTGTGTATTTATCTGGGTGTGAGCTGCAGGACAGAGGATTAGCAATTCTTACAGTATTGTTCTAAATTCAATCACCTTCATCCTCATTCAGTTTATTGAAATTCAATTTTTGAAGACACGCACCATTATCAGTTTCTATTTGGTTTATGTCGCCAATTCACTGTCAGGTTGACAAAGTAGCACCTTGGGACCCAAAATCATAATCAGTGCTCTAACTCCCCCTTGCGCTGCTCTGGAGCAATGAAGTAGTGATGCAGAGTACCGTACTAAACCACAAATTACTTTGAAGTCACGCAGTATAACAAAACTTTCAGTTGAGCAACCACTGTTTGGTTCATCCTTACCCGGTGCAGTCCAGGTAACTCCTCCTTCGCCCGATGGTACGCTACCACACACTCCAGGCACTTGTCGAGGTCATCGTTGAGTGCCACCTTCTCGTTGACTGCCTCCTCATCCTCTGCTAACCAAGACAGATCCCAGTACCTCTGGAGCAGTTTTGCAACATCGTCACCCAAAGACGTGCACCAACGGCACATGCTCATCTACAAGGGACAAGATGAGAGTGTTGCTAGACCTTGTGATCATTTGACATCCAACATGCAAGAATGTACTGCTTTGAGGACAATGAACTCGTTGGTTCTGCTTACACACATCCACTTTATCAATGAGCAGCATTGGCCACCTAAATCAAATCTGTAGAAATGTATTTGGTGCTACAAACTGGTAAATGTTTATGACACTGGGATTTGGCTGAGCAGTCACAATAGTTAAGTGGATAGTACAGCAAGGTCACAAGTTCCCATTCAAGAAACAAGTACCCCAGGAAGCCTTATCCAACATAAACAATCCCATTGAGTTGGGTGTGAAACCCTGGCCGGGAGGTGAGAAAACTGGCAGAAGACAGGCACTTCAAGCTTACTTTGTCTCAAACACCATGGTTTGAAACCACAGTTTGAGACTATTTTTTATTTAACTAGGCAAGCCAGTTAAGAACAAATTCTTATTTTACAATGACGGCCTAGGAACAGTGGTTTAACTGCCCTGATCCGGGGCAGATCGATAGATTTGTACCTTGTTAGCTCAGGGAGTCAATCTTGCAACCTTTCGGTTACTTGGCCCAAAACTCTAAACAATTGGAGGTGTCAGGTACAAATATTAACTTTAACAGCAGTTACGGTCCCAAAAACTACCGTCAAATAATAAAAGGCCTACTTCCTGTATTTTAGCTAGTTAGAACAAGGCCTAATTACTGTACATTTAGTTAGCTGGCTAAAGTACAGTAAACAGGGCTTGATATAGCTAGCTAAATTACAGTAAGTATGCCTTTTTATTTTAAGGTAGTTTTTGGTACCGTAACGTAACTGCTGTTAAAGTGAATATGCCAACTTGAAATCTTATATAACTAGTAGAAAAAGCTTGAGAAAAATTTTATGTTGACACATGCGAAAGTTGTAACCAAGTTACCGTTACTACGAGCATTTAGTAATAACATTACTAGGCCGTCTACTGTACTACCAACACCGTTTACAGTGACATAGGCCATATCTAGTTGGCCTAGCAGTGTCAGGCCCCATTTCACCAACAAAAGACCTCCAATATCGCTAATATTCCATATGTTGGTGTGCGTGACTGTCTAAATGTTGTTTTAAATCTGCAAATCATCAAGTGATTCGTCAAGTGGCTGGTTAGGTAGTTAGCAACTAGCAGCGCAAATTGTAGCTAGTTACCTGGCTAACGCACCGTTAGCTTCAGCTAGATGCACAACAAACAGGAACATTTTAAATGTAACTAACTTAACTAGCTAGATATGACGCCAACTTGAATAGTTAGCTAGCTACTTCTTTTCCTTATCAGCAAATGTCACGACATTCAAATTGTTGGCGATTTTAGAGACGTTTGTAGTCTAGCTTCCAGTTGTGTCGACAAAGTTGTCTGGTGAAAGCAAGGATGTAAACCTGGTGGCATGAGTCGAACCCTGCCGCGGTCTGGAAAGTCGTTAGCTGGCTACAAATTCGCGTATTGTTTAACCAGAACTCACCATGTTGAACAAGTGCTTAATCCAAACGTTGCACTAATTTATTTCATCTTGGTAGATATATAGATTCCCAATATAACGAACATTAAATGACATTTCTCGCTAACGTGCTGTTTACACTGCAAACACACGCGGTCATTCAAGAACAAAACCTCCTCTGAGCCAAACCAGTGATGTTCTCACTCCCCTTGTCCCCTGCTAATTTACTTATTACTTCTTCTTTGGGATTTGGTTGGCAGATCGCATCCAACATTTAGGTGCATACACCGCCACCTACTGTACTGGTGTGTGAGGCCTTTCACGGCATACCTACATTATAATCTCAGACACAAAATTAGGAAAAGGATAAGGAAAATTACCCAACCACATATTAGCCCCATCTAAAAATAAAAAAACACCACCCATCCACTATTTAACCCCACCTAGATCTACTCCAGACCAGGTCTGAGAGGATATCACTACCACTCAACACCTACTGCAGCTGTTCTGCAGTAAATTCTCACAATCCCAAGTACTTCTCTTCTGCTGAACCCACATGTTAGACGAGAGAGTGAGTATTTCACTCTTGGATTCTAAAAGGCTACATCAGGCACACTTCTCTCTAAAATAGGTCCACTTCTCAGTAAGTAAGGAATGTGGACCTACTCCAGACCAGGTCTGAGAGGATATCACTACCACTCAACACCTACTGCAGCTGTTCTGCAGTAAATTCTCACAATCCCAAGTACTTCTCTTCTCTCTATTTTCTGTGAATTAAGATACATTTCTGCAGTACAACTAACATCTCCCTCCTACACACTGCTGTAATATGCCCATAACCCTGACACCTAAAACAACGTAATATTTTCATCGCAGCATAACTCTCACGGGATAACTGACACTTCCTGCCTTGACCTTATCTAGTAATGATTCTGCATCAAAACTCAGCATGACAGATAATGTCTTCTCAATTTCCCTACCGGATCTACGTCTTATCAAGTTGCGGGTGTCATAGACACCGGCAATCTTCCATTTCAATTGCTCTTCCTCAGCACTTATTAATGCCACCCCTGTTATCATTCCTTTCAACGGCACCCTGCTCCGGAGAGCAAAGCATGTCACAATTATTATCCCTAATCTCGTAATCTGGAGCGCCCTCTCCTCTGAGCATTTGGAAACACAATAAATCATCACAAGTGCACTCCGAGTTACCTTCACCAACTCAACAAATAATAATAATAATAAAATAAAAATAATATGCCATTTAGTAGACGCTTTTATCCAAAGCGACTTACAGTCATGTGTGCATACATTCTACGTATGGGTGGTCCCGGGAATCGAACCCACTACCCTGGCGTTACAAGCGCCACGCTCTACCAACTGAGCTACAGAAGGACCAACAGTCCCCAACCTCTCCTCCACCCAACTTGACACCACATATGAATCAACCAAACAGCAAGGATCCATTATCTCTACAAATCTCACTCCCACTGGGCCAAAATCATCCTGATCTTCCTTGGGACTAGGCCCAAACTCGGCAATCACACTCAACAAGTTCCATCTCTGAACTACTGGAGCACATATCCCTGTTTTTGCACTTGACGCCGACTTTCTTCACCACGCTACTTCCCTCTACACTCAACTTCTTCTCGGCAGTCATCACTGCACCTGCAACTACATTTAAATGTATCCTCACTCTCATCCTGTCCCAATTCCTCCCCAAGCTCTTCGAAAAATTCTGTGCAATCCTCCATTCCATACTCACTCAAAAAATATTCTGTCTCTCCTTTTTTTCTTGTTCATCATCTTCTCCTTCACCAGATATTTCAGAAGGCCTGTGTAATCCCCCACTCATTTAGTCAGAATATACTCCACTTTCTTGCTTATTTCCTTTTTCGCCATCTTCCCCACAGCGGCCTTCGTCCAACACCCCACCACCTCTCCGCCATCTTCCTTCTGCAAGGGAGGCTCTTTCCACATTCCTTACTTACTGAGAAGTGGACCTATTTTAGAGAGAAGTGTGCCTGATGTAGCCTTTTAGAATCGAAGAGTGAAATACTCACTCTCTCGTCTAACATGTGGGTTCAGCATTTTTGAACAAGTTAGAATGTTGAACAAATGTTCTTTCAACTTACTTCACCTGTTGTCCACAGATTTTGTCCCTATGTCTGAGTTAATCAGATACAAAATATCTACAGGGAAGCGTTATCAACCTAACCTTCAGTACACTGGTTTGCATATCAGTTTGTATTTCCGGTTTTTATTTTCAATACTGATGCAATCCACATGTGACAAACACTTGCACAATATGGCTCCAAACACTTCCAGCTGATTGCCAGTGGGTGTGTTTCGGTTGACTATGTTTGGTTACATTCGGTTATTATTTACGTATTGCAAGAGATGGAAAATAAGCGATGCTACAGAACCTACTGGTGCTGTAAAAAGTTGGGCGAACAAGGGTATCCACTGGAAAATCTTGTTTACTCATCTCCACCTGCTACCGCCAAAAGGACCAACAGCATGTACAACTGGTAGAGTCGGTTAAAATGTAATTATATTCAACATTCTGACTTGTAAAGACTCCTGCTTCAGTCAGACTGTAATTCTAACAGTCTGTTTTTAGGTAAGGCCTGACATAGTACTCCGACTCAGGGACTAGTTATTTATTACACAAATAAACACACAGGGAAACTAACTCAGTTGAATGAATATCATTAATGATGATATGTAGTAATAATAATACATAACAATCATTTTTAATGTCAGTACTATCTAAACATTTAGATAGAGATAGAGCTTACATATAGGATAAGTTTCTTAATTTGTAGCGGTGCGTGCCGATTTCCATATATTCTTATTGCAGAGATCAGCACAGCAGGGCTGCTGGCAAACGTACGGCTAGCTGACATTTTCCCCAGCACTTTTGACACAAAAGCGTTGAAAAGCAGAAAAAAGTACTGTTGTTTAGACTGATTTGCCACAGGATTTATCTAATCATGCACAATTAATCTGTGCTTCAATATGATCAACCGATAACAACCACAGCTGCAGATAGCCCAGAGAAGCCTATACGCTCGGATCCCCTATGGCCAGGGGAAACAAAGTGGTAGCGTTGAAATATGTATAGCCTACACTAGGTATTTAAAGCCTAAAATAGGCCCATTTTTTTGTGTTAAGGAAAAATGTGAATGTGATCAAATTTGGTATATATTCAAGCTTCAGGTTGCTAGTCTACCTAGACCTTTTCAATCCAAAACAAGGAAACAGTAAATATGTTGTCCCCCACGAATGATGTACATACCGGATGTCTATGGCAAGACGCATCATTCACCCGAGTTTTGTAAAAGTCAGTCCAGTGGTGTTTGAGATATCGTGTGGGTTAGCTAGACTCATATCCCTGAGCATGTGTGACAAATTTCATACAGACCAAGAGATAAACATGATTGTTCTCGCATATGTTGAGTCTTGACAGTGTTAGCAACATGTGTACCAAATTGTGTTACAATATGAGTGTCTTTGACTGACATACAGTACATTCGGAAAGTATTCAGAACCCTTCTCTTTTTTCACATTTTGTTACCATTGCAGCCTTATTCTAAATTACATTATTTATTTTCATCAATCTACACACAAGACACCATAATGACAAAAGCAAAAACACGTTTTTAGAAATTTGGCAAATGTATTTAAAATTTAAAAAACAGAAATAACTTATTTACATAACTATTCAGACACTGCTATGATACTCGAAACTGAGCTCAGGTGCATCCTGTTTCCATTGATCATCCTTGAGATGTTTCTACAACTTGATTGGAGTCCACCTGTGGTAAATTCAATTGATTAGACATGATTTGGAAAGGCACACACCTGTCTATATAAAGGTCCCACAGTTGGCAGTGCATGTCAGAGCAAAAACCAAGCCATGAGGTAGAAGGAATTGTCCGTAGAGCTCCGAGACAGGATTGTGACAAGGCACAGATCTGGGGAAGGGTGCCAAAAAATGTCTGCAGCATTGAAGGTCCCCAAGAACACAGTGGCCTCCATCATTCTTACCTGGAAGAAGTTTGGAACCACCAAGACAATTCCTAGAGCTGAGCAATCGGGGGAGAAGGGCCTTGGTCGGTCAGGGAGGTGACCAAGAACCCGATGATCACTCTGACAGAGCTCCAGATTTCCTCTGTGGAGAACCTTCCAGAAGGACAACCATCTCTACAACACTCCACCAATCAAGCCTTTATGGTAGTGGCCAGATGGAAGCCACTCTTCAGTGGCAGGTACTGGGACACTAGTCAGGATCGAGGGAAAGATGAACAGAGCCAAGTACGGAGAGCTTCTTGATGAAAGGTTCACCCTCCAACAGGACAACAACCCCAATTATACAGCTAAGACAATGCAGGAGTGGCATCGGGACAAGTCTCTGAAAGTCCTTGAGTGGCCCAGCCAGAGCCTGATCGAACATCTCTAGAAAGACCTGAAAATAGCTGTGCAGCGATGCTCCCCATCCAACTTGACAGAGCTCGAGAGGATCTGCAGAGAAGAATGGGAGAAACTCCCCAAATACAGGTGTGCCAGGCTTGTAGCGTCATACCCAAATCAAATCAAATTGTACTGGTCACATACACGTGATTAGCAGATGTTATTGCGGGTGTAGCGAAATGCTTGTGCTTCTAGCTCTGACAGTGCAGTAATAGGGCACTGCGTTCATCCACCTCTGGCCTGCTCGCCTCCCTACCACTGAGGAAGTACAGTTCCCACTCAGCCCAGTCAAAACTGTAAGCTGCTCTGGCCCCCCAATGGTGGAACAAACTCCCTCACGACGCCAGGACAGCGGAGTCAATCACCACCTTCCGGAGACACCTGAAACCCCACCTCTTTAAGGAATACCTAGGATAGGATAAAGTAATCCTTCTCACCCCCCCCCCCTTAAAAGATTTAGATGCACTATTGTAAAGTGGCTGTTCCACTCGATGTCATAAGGTGAATGCACCAATTTGTAAGTCGCTCTGGATAAGAGCGTCTGCTAAATGACTTAAAAACTTTTGGCCACAACTGTACATTGGAGATGAGTAATGGCAGATATGTAAACATTATTAAAGTGACTGGTGTTCCATTCCTTGAACTGCCCAGTGATTTCTAGTCTATGCATACTGGCAGCAGCCTCTAATGTACTAGTGATGGCTGTTTAACAGTCTGATGGCCTTGAGATAGAAGCTGTTTTTCACTCTCTCAGTCCCATCTTTGATGCACCTGTACTGACCTCGCATTCTGGATGATAGCGGGGGGAACAGGCAGTGGCTCAGGTGGTTGATGTCGGTGATGATCTTTTTGGCCTCCTTGTGACATAGGGTGCTGCAGTTGCCGTACCAGGTGGTGATACAGCCCGACAGGATGCTTTCAATTGTGCATCTTTAAAGGTTTGTGAGGGTTTTAGGTGACAGGCCAAAATTATTTAGCCTCCTGAGGTTGAAGAGGCTCTGTTGTGCCTTCTTCACATCACTGTCTTTGTGGGTAGTCCATTTCAGTTTGTCAGTGGTGTGAATGCCAAGGAACTTGAAGCTTTCCACCTTCTCCACTGCGGTCCCCCCATTGTACCTGTATATAAGGGTGTGCACCCTCTGCTGTTTCCTGAAGTCCACGAAAAGACAAGTTCCACCTGTCTTTTCACCACTGCACAACCCCCATATGCCACACCATCGGCGTCCCCACAGTTACATCACTTTAAAATCACCAAGGTAAAGTTGGTTTTATATTCACACATTCGGACAGTCAACAGACAGCCAACGGACAGTCAACAGACAGTCAACAGACAGTCGCCAAAAGCCATTTAAAATGGTAAAAATCTAAACTAATGAATTGATTGTAACAGAAACATAAAATAAATTAATTATGGTTTATTCTATAAATGTCTTGCATAATTTTCCAACCTTTGTTTTGAATACAAATTTTTGTTTTGATTTCATATAAATACATAAAATCTATAAAATGCCATTTAAAGCGGTAAAAATCAATAATGTTTGTTTTTCTATGATTTTTTTAACTGACAATCACCCACAAACAAACAGTGAAACCCAGGCTACCTAAGTATGATTCTCAATCAGAGACAACTAATGATATCTGCCTCTGATTGAGAACCATACTAGGCCGAAACATAGAGATCCCAAAATCATAGAAAAACAAACATAGACTGCCCAACCCAACTCACGCCCTGACCATACTAAATAATGACAAAACAAAGGAAATAAAGATCAGAATGGGACAATAATTCTTAACAGCATTTTTTTGTTAGTAGAGTGTTTAATTGTCTTAAAATATAGTTCAATTTATTTTTGTAAGGTAAGGAAATGTGGTGTTTTGTTTGTAAATGTACATTTGTGAATATGAAATTTGGCCAAAAGAATAATGAAATTAATTACATAAAATTGTTTCAGCTTATTTCTAATCATAGGTAAGGAATCCAAGCAATACATCTCTAAAATCTTCATAAATGTGTTCAATTATAAATCTACTAATGTCTTGCCACAGTTTCCTTACATGAATACAATGCCAAAAAAGAAGCAACACCGTTTCTGGGTGGTCATTACAAAAGGTACAATTTGAGTTTATGTTTTTCTTTTGTAAACCTTGCTTTGAATAGAAATTCCAGTTATGATTTGACAGAAATCTCACCACTCCTCCCTCTGTACTGGTATAAGTGGTGAGAGTAGTAGAGCGGCGTGGTAACAGGCAACAGCAGCAGGAGCAACGCACGAAGGAGGAATGGACATGGAAGGACGTTTTGGACGGCAAGGGTTGCTACACATGGGAGGAGATCCTGGCGGGAAAGGATCGCCTCCCTTGGGAGCAGGTGGAGGCAGCTAGGAGAGCAGAGGCAGCCGGAGAGAGGAACCGGCGATACCAGGGAACACTGCTGGTTAGGAAGCCCGAGAGGCAGCCCCAAAAATGTATTGGGGGGTGGGCACACGGGGAGTGTGGCCAAGGCAGGTAGGATTATACTGGTCAGGCACCGCGTTATGCTGTGGAGCGCACGGTGTCCCCAGTGCGGGTGCATAGCCCGGTGCGGTACATCCCAGCTCCTCGTATCGGCCGGGCTAGGTTGAGCATCGAGCCAGGTGCCATGAAGCCGGCTCTACGCATCTGGTCTCCAGTGCGTCTCCTTGGGCCGGCATACATGGCACCAGCCTTACGCATGGTGTCCCCGGTTCGCCTGCACAGCCCAGTGCGGGCTATTCCACCTTGCCTCACTGGGCGGGCTACGGCGAGCATTCAACCAGGTAAGGTTGGGCAGGTTCGGTGCTCGAGACCTCCAGTACGCCTTCTCGGGCCGGTCTATCCAGTGCCACCTCCACGCACCAGCCCTCCGGTGGAAGCTCCCCGCACCAGGCATCCTGTGTGTGTCCAGAGCCCAGTACTTCCTGTTTCTTCTCCTCGCACTCGCCCTGAGGTGCGTGTCCTCGGCCCAGTACCACCAGTGCCGGCACCACGCACCATGCCTACAG
This sequence comes from Oncorhynchus keta, assembly GCF_023373465.1. NCBI lineage: Eukaryota > Metazoa > Chordata > Actinopteri > Salmoniformes > Salmonidae > Oncorhynchus > Oncorhynchus keta. The sequence goes on from NC_068429.1 coordinate 17,213,868, forward strand.
TGCACCTCGTCTCTCCAGCGCCGCCAGAGCCTTCCTCCTCTCCAGCGCCGCCAGAGCCTTCCTCCTCTCCAGCGCCGCCAGAGCCTTCCTCCTCTCCAGCGCCGCCAGAGCCTTCCTCCTCTCCAGTGCCGCCAGAACCTCCCTCTCCAGCGCCGCCAGAGCCTTCCTCCTCTCCAGTGCCGCCAGAGCCTCCCTCTCCAGCGCCGCCAGAGCCTTCCTCCTCTCCAGTGCCGCCAGAGCCTCCCTCTCCAGCGCCGCCAGAGCCTTCCTCCTCTCCAGTGCCGCCAGAGCCTTCCTCCTCTTCAGCGCCGCCAGAGCCTTCCTCCTCTTCAGCGCCGCCAGAGCCTTCCTCCTCTCCAGTGCCGCCAGAGCCTTCATCCTCTCCAGTGCCGCCAGAGCCTTCCTCCTCTCCAGTGCCGCCAGAGCCTTCCTCCTCTCCAGTGCCGCCAGAGCCTTCCTCCTCTCCAGTGCCGCCAGAGCCTTCCTCCTCTTCAGCGCCGCCAGAGCCTCCCTCTCCAGCGCTTCCTCCTCTCCAGCGCTGCCGGAGTCTCCCGCCTGTCCGGCGCTGCCAGAACTTCAGCCCCTCAGTCCAGAGGCGCCGGAGCCCCTCAGTCCGGAGCTGCCCCTCAGTCCAGTGGGGCCATTTAGTCTGTTTGTTTTTCTATGATTTGGGGATTTCTATGTTTCGGCCTAGTATGGTTCTCAATCAGAGGCAGGTGTCATTAGTTGTCTCTGATTGAGAATCATACTTAGGTAGCCTGGGTTTCACTGTTTGTTTGTGGGTGATTGTCTATGTTAGTTGCTTGTATCAGGACAGTTCTCATTATAGCTTCACGGTCGTTATTTTGTGTATAATTTCAGTCTCTCGATGTGCAAAACTGATAGAGACATACCCCAAGCGACTTACAGCTGTAATTGCAGCAAAAGGTGGCGCTACAAAGTATTAACTTAAGGGCGCTGAATAATTTTGCACGCCCAATTTTTCAGTTTTTGATTTGTTAAAAAAGTTTGAAATATCCAATAAATGTCGTTCCACTTCATGATTGTGTCCCACTTGTTGTTGATTCTTCACAAAAATATACAGTTTTATATCTTTATGTTTGAAGCCTGAAATGTGGCAAAAGGTCTCAAAGTTCAAAGGGGCCGATTACTTTCGCAAGGCACTGTATATGATCAAAAATGTATTATCAGCTAACTTAGCTTGCTACAGAAATGTAATGTGCAGACTAACTCAAATGATCTGCTAAGGTAACGTTCACTGCCTTTACATCAGTGGAGGTTGCTGAGGCGAGGACGACTCATAATGATGGCTGGAACGAATCAAATAGAATATCAAACATCTGGAAACCATGCGTTTGTATTTGATACCATTCCACGGATTCTGCTCCAGCCATTACCACGAGCCCGTTCTCCCCAATTAAGGTGCCACCAACCTCCTGTGCTTTACATATTGTATAGCTAGCTAAGTTAATTAAATATCACCAGCTTGCTAACTTCATATTAGCTAGATCTATCTTGATGTTTTTATTGTTGTAACTAAATGCATTTGTAGCTAGCTAGCTAACAATCATGGAAGACGGTGAAAGGATTCGCTAGCAGTTCTAGATGTCAAAGAAGGGAGAGCAGACTACTCTGGATAGAGCAGGTACCTTTGTGGGAGGACATTATGCAAATATTCTCCAGTTCTAGTCCCTAGCAAGAAGAAACTGAGGACAGAGATGTAGTAACATAATTAGGGCTGTCTAATTTGAGTAAAAATGCAGCCTGTTTCTTTGTGATGTCTTCTGTCCTCAGAGAGCCATGGGACCTCTACATCTGCAGCCTGTTTCTTTGTGATGTCTTCTGTCCTCAGAGAGCCATGGGACCTCTACATCTGCAGCCTGTTTCTTTGTGATGTCTTCTGTCCTCAGAGAGCCATGGGACCTCTACATCTGCAGCCTGTTTCTTTGTGATGTCTTCTGTCCTCAGAGAGCCATGGGACCTCTACATCTGCAGCCTGTTTCTTTGTGATGTCTTCTGTCCTCAGAGAGCCATGGGACCTCTACATCTGCAGCCTGTTTCTTTGTGATGTCTTCTGTCCTCAGAGAGCCATGGGACCTCTACATCTGCAGCCTGTTTCTTTGTGATGTCTTCTGTCCTCAGAGAGCCATGGGACCTCTACATCTGCAGCCTGTTTCTTTGTGATGTCTTCTGTCCTCAGAGAGCCATGGGACCTCTACATCTGCAGGCAGTTTCAATGAATGTCCCAAGAGAAAAAGGGTGCATCCTTGTATACCATGGATTATATATATTATATGTATTATATATATATATATATATTATATGTGTACCTATGTTGGCAAAGTTTGTAAACAAAAATACAGTTTAAAAGTCATGCAATGTATAAACCTTTGACAACTGGAGCAGGCCAACCATACTAGGTGTGCACACTTCTGTTTCAGCCCAGAAATAACACACCTGATTCAAGGTATCAAACCTAAATAGTTTATAATCAAGTGTGCTATTGTTGGTGTTATGCAGGTGAATGAGGACCCAAAAGCGACTTTAACAAAACAGAGTCTTTATTCCAGTATTTGACAAAAGTGATAATCCTGGAAATTATCAAGGTGAAAACAAAACAGGAAAACTGAAATCCACTCGTCAGTAGAAAGGACTGACTGGAGACTCGAGCATAGACTGCAGGTTGCTTCGGGAAGGCACCGGCCGTAGCAGACCTAGACACCTGCTCACACGCAGCATCTGAAGACGGTAAAACACGACAGGGCGAGACAAGGACACAGAACTGCGAACATCATACAAGGATCCGACAAGGACAGAAGCGGAAAACAAGGGGAGAAATAGGGCTCTAATCAGAGGGCAAAAATAGGGGACAGGTGTGAAAAGAGTAAATGAGTGAGTTAGGAGAATGAGGAACAGCTGGGAGCAGGAACGAACGATAGAGAGAAGAGAGAGAGGGGGGGAGAGAGAGGGATAGAAAAAGGGAACGAACCTAATAAGACCAGCAGGGGGAAACGAACAGAAGGGAAAGCAAAGAGACAAGACATGATAACCAATGATAAAACATGACAGTACCCCCCCACTCACCGAGCGCCTCCTGGCGCACTCGAGGAGGAACCCTGGCGGCAACGGAGGAAATCATCAATCAACGAACGGTCCAGCACGTCCCGAGATGGAACCCAACTCCTCTCCTCAGGACCGTAACCCTCCCAATCCACTAAGTACTGGTGACCACGTCCCCGAGAACGCATGTCCATGATCTTCCGTACCTTGTAAATAGGTGCGCCCTCGACAAGGACGGGGGGGGAGGGAAGACGAACGGGGCGCGAAGAAAGGGCTTGACACAGGAGACATGGAAGACAGGGTGGACGCGACGAAGATGTCGCGGAAGAAGCAGTCGCACAGCGACAGGATTGACGACCTGGGAGACACGGAACGGACCAATGAACCGCGGAGTCAACTTGCGAGAAGCTGTCGTAAGGGGAAGGTTACGAGTGGAAAGCCACACTCTCTGGCCGCGACAATACCTAGGACTCTTAATCCTACGTTTATTGGCGGCTCTCACAGTCTGCGCCCTGTAACGGCAAAGTGCAGACCTGACCCTCCTCCAGGTGCGCTCACAACGTTGGACAAACGCCTGAGCGGAGGGAACGCTGGACTCGGCGAGCTGGGACGAGAACAGAGGAGGCTGGTACCCCAGACTACTCTGAAACGGAGATAGCCCGGTAGCAGACGAAGGAAGCGAGTTGTGAGCGTACTCTGCCCAGGGGAGCTGTTCTGCCCAAGACGCAGGGTTTCTAAAAGAAAGGCTGCGTAATATGCGACCAATCGTCTGATTGGCCCTTTCTGCTTGACCGTTAGACTGGGGATGAAAACCGGAAGAGAGACTGACGGAAGCACCAATCAAACGACAGAACTCCCTCCAAAACTGTGACGTGAATTGCGGACCTCTGTCTGAAACGGCGTCTAACGGGAGGCCATGAATTCTGAACACATTCTCAATGATGATTTGTGCCGTCTCCTTAGCGGAAGGAAGCTTAGCGAGGGGAATGAAATGTGCCGTCTTAGAGAACCTATCGACAACCGTAAGAATCACAGTCTTCCCCGCAGACGAAGGCAGACCGGTAATGAAGTCTAAGGCGATGTGAGACCATGGTCGAGAAGGAATGGGAAGCGGTCTGAGACGACCGGCAGGAGGAGAGTTACCAGACTTAGTCTGCGCGCAGTCCGAACAAGCAGCCACGAAACGGCGCGTGTCACGCTCCTGAGTAGGCCACCAAAACCGCTGGCGAATAGAAGCAAGCGTACCCCGAACGCCGGGGTGGCCAGCTAACTTGGCAGAGTGAGCCCACTGAAGAACAGCCAGACGAGTAGAAACAGGAACGAAAAGAAGGTTACTAGGACAAGCGCGCGGCGACGCAGTGTGAGTGAGTGCTTGCTTAACCTGTCTCTCAATTCCCCAGACAGTCAACCCGACAACACGCCCATCAGGAAGAATCCCCTCGGGGTCGGTAGAAGCCACAGAAGAACTAAAGAGACGGGATAAGGCATCAGGCTTGGTGTTCTTATTACCCGGGCGATAAGAAATCACGAACTCGAAACGAGCGAAAAACAACGCCCAACGAGCTTGACGTGCATTAAGTCGTTTGGCAGAACGGATGTACTCAAGGTTCTTATGGTCAGTCCAAACGACAAAGGAACGGTCGCCCCCTCCAACCACTGTCGCCATTCGCCTAGGGCTAAGCGGATGGCGAGCAGTTCGCGGTTACCCACATCATAGTTGCGTTCCGATGGCGACAGGCGATGAGAAAAATAAGCGCAAGGATGGACCTTATCGTCAGACTGGAAGCGCTGAGATAGAATGGCTCCCACGCCCACCTCAGAAGCGTCAACCTCGACAATGAATTGTTTAGTGACGTCAGGAGTAACAAGGATAGGAGCGGATGTAAAACGCTTCTTGAGGAGATCAAAAGCTCCCTGGGCGGAACCGGACCACTTAAAGCACGTCTTGACAGAAGTAAGAGCTGTGAGAGGGGCAGCAACTTGACCGAAATTACGAATGAAACGCCGATAGAAATTAGCGAAACCTAGAAAGCGCTGCAACTCGACACGTGACCTTGGAACGGGCCAATCACTGACAGCCTGGACCTTAGCGGGATCCATCTGAATGCCTTCAGCGGAAATAACAGAACCGAGAAATGTGACAGAGGAGACATGAAAGGCGCACTTCTCAGCCTTCACGTAGAGACAATTCTCTAAAAGGCGTTGGAGTACACGTCGAACGTGCTGAACATGAATCTCGAGTGACGGTGAAAAAATCAGGATATCGTCAAGGTAGACAAAAACAAAGATGTTCAGCATGTCTCTCAGTACATCATTAACTAATGCCTGAAAAACAGCTGGAGCATTAGCGAGACCGAACGGCAGAACCCGGTACTCAAAATGCCCTAACGGAGTGTTAAACGCCGTTTTCCACTCGTCCCCCTCTCTGATGCGCACGAGATGGTAAGCGTTACGAAGGTCCAACTTAGTAAAGAACCTGGCTCCCTGCAGAATTTCGAAGGCTGACGACATAAGGGGAAGCGGATAACGATTCTTAACCGTTATGTCATTCAGCCCTCGATAATCCACGCAGGGGCGCAGAGTACCGTCCTTCTTCTTAACAAAAAAAAACCCCGCTCCGGCGGGAGAGGAAGAAGGCACCACGGTACCGGCGTCGAGAGAAACAGACAAATAATCCTCGAGAGCCTTACGTTCGGGAGCCGACAGAGAGTATAGTCTACCCCGAGGGGGAGTGGTCCCCGGAAGGAGATCAATACTACAATCATACGACCGGTGTGGAGGAAGGGAGTTGGCTCTGGACCGACTGAAGACCGTGCGCAGATCATGATATTCCTCCGGCACTCCTGTCAAATCACCAGGTTCCTCCTGAGAAGAGGGGACAGAAGAAACAGGAGGGATAGCAGACATTAAACACTTCACATGACAAGAAACGTTCCAGGATAGGATAGAATTACTAGACCAATTAATAGAAGGATTATGACATACTAGCCAGGGATGACCCAAAACAACAGGTGTAAAAGGTGAACGAAAAATCAAAAAAGAAATGGTCTCACTGTGGTTACCAGATACTGTGAGGGTTAAAGGTAGTGTCTCACATCTGATACTGGGGAGAAGACTACCATCTAAGGCGAACATGGGCGTGGGCTTCCCTAACTGTCTGAGAGGAATGTCATGTTTCCGAGCCCATGCTTCGTCCATAAAACAACCCTCAGCCCCAGAGTCTATCAAGGCACTGCAGGAAGCAGCCGAACCGGTCCAGCGTAAATGGACCGACAAGGTAGTACAGGATCTAGATGGAGAGACCTGAGTAGTAGCGCTCACCAGTAGCCCTCCGCTTACTGATGAGCTCTGGCCTTTTACTGGACATGAACTGACAAAATGTCCAGCAGAACCGCAATAGAGGCAAAGGCGGTTGGTGATCCTCCGTTCCCTCTCCTTAGTCGAGATGCGAATACCTCCCAGCTGCATGGGCTCAGTCTCAGAGCCGGAGGGAGGCGATGGTTGAGATGCGGAGAGGGGGAACACCGTTAACGCGAGCTCTCTTCCACGAGCTCGGTGACGAAGATCTACCCGTCGTTCTATGCGGATGGCGAGTGCAATCAAAGAGTCCACGCTGGAAGGAACCTCCCGGGAGAGAATCTCATCTTTAACCTCAGCGTGGAGTCCCTCCAGAAAACGAGCGAGCAACGCCGGCTCGTTCCAGTCACTGGAGGCAGCAAGAGTGCGAAACTCTATAGAGTAATCCGTTATGGATCGATCACCTTGACATAGAGAAGCCAGGGCCCTGGAAGCCTCCCTACCAAAAACTGAACGATCAAAAACCTGTATCATCTCCTCTTTAAAGTTAAGATAATTGTTAGAACACTCAGCTCTTGCCTCCCAGATAGCTGTGCCCCACTCCCGAGCCCGACCAGTAAGGAGTGAAATGACGTAAGCAATCCGAGCTCTCTCTCCAGAGTATGTGTTGGGTTGGAGAGAGAACACAATATCACACTGGGTGAGAAAGGAGCGGCACTCAGTGGGCTGCCCAGAGTAACATGGCGGGTTATTAACCCTAGGTTCCGGAGACTCGGAAGACCAGGAAGTAGCTGGTGGCACGAGACGAAGACTCCGAAACTGTCCTGAGAGGTCGGAAACCTGGCCGGCCAGGGTCTCAACGGCATGACGAGCAGCAGACAATTCCTGCTCGTGTCTGCCGAGCATAGCTCCCTGGATCTCGACGGCAGTGTTGCGAGAATCCGTAGTCGCTGGGTCCATTCTTGGTCGGATCCTTCTGTTATGCAGGTGAATGAGGACCCAAAAGCGACTTTAACAAAACAGAGTCTTTATTCCAGTATTTGACAAAAGTGATAATCCTGGAAATTATCAAGGTGAAAACAAAACAGGAAAACTGAAATCCACTCGTCAGTAGAAAGGACTGACTGGAGACTCGAGCATAGACTGCAGGTTGCTTCGGGAAGGCACCGGCCGTAGCAGACCTAGACACCTGCTCACACGCAGCATCTGAAGACGGTAAAACACGACAGGGCGAGACAAGGACACAGAACTGCGAACATCATACAAGGATCCGACAAGGACAGAAGCGGAAAACAAGGGGAGAAATAGGGCTCTAATCAGAGGGCAAAAATAGGGGACAGGTGTGAAAAGAGTAAATGAGTGAGTTAGGAGAATGAGGAACAGCTGGGAGCAGGAACGGAACGATAGAGAGAAGAGAGAGAGGGAGGGGGAGAGAGAGGGATAGAAAAAGGGAACGAACCTAATAAGACCAGCAGGGGGAAACGAACAGAAGGGAAAGCAAAGAGACAAGACATGATAACCAATGATAAAACATGACAGTTGGGCTGGAAAGGAAGTCTGCTCACCCAGTAGATCAGGGATCAGTGGAGTGAGGTTGGCCACCTCCGGTATTGAATTATTTTTGTTTACCTGTAATTATGCTTTTGTGATAAATAGCCTACTTGTTACTAAAACTTTACATTTGAGTTAGCTTACTTGTACACTTTGAAATGATATGAAACAGTGTTGATTCTTTGAAGTTAAGTGTTTAAACATGTTTTAATTGTTAACTTAACTATTATTCAAGATGAACTAATGTTAATGTTGATTAATTACAGATCACAATCCTGCTATAAAGAGGGGAATGGAATGTTTGTGTTCGTTTCTCAAATGAACATGACCATTTTGTCAGTCATAAGCTCTCCAATTAGATGTATTTGATTGTCACAATTTTTTCAGGACATCAGCCATGTGGGAGGCGGCAGGTAGTGGTTAGAGCGTTGGGCCAGTAACCGAAAGGTTGCTTGATCGAATCCCCGAGCTGACAAGGTAAAAATCTGTCGTTCTGTCCCTGAACAAGGCAGATAACCCAAGGCCGTCATTGTAAATAAGAATTTGTTCTTAACTGACTTGCCTAGTGATAGGATTTTTTGGGATTGATAGGAATAATGACTAAACAATATCTACATTTGAAATAGAACTATAACTAATTAAACTCTACTCTGTTTTATTATATCTGATTAACAATATTACTTCATAAGGAAGGGATTGTGGAGCATGAAACAGGGGGTAATAAAATAAATACCATTCCAGCCAGGTTAGAGGGGACTGGAATTGTGGGTTTTTAAGTAAGCAGAAAAGGTTGTTAACCTATGGTTGAACAGACTCAACTTAGCTCTGGGATGTTTAGATAAGGCAGAGTGTGTTTTCTTAGGTTTTCCATTAGCTGGAACTGTCTGCTGAATGGTGATGGATGAAAACTTCAGAAGTTTATCTTGATTTAACTGTGTGTCTGGACTAAGAGAGCAAAGGGGTTGGAATGGTTGATAGGAGGAGAAACGTTTTATAACCTATGACCTATCATTTTGTATATAAACTGTTGTTCGTGGTTACATGGGAGCGCGCTCCGAGAATAAATACTATTATCTAATATTGATAAGACTGGTCTCTGTCTATTTTATGTAAATAGGAATCTTACACATTTTTATAAAATAGACAGTGATTTAATTGATGTATAATTAATAGGAATTATGAAATTCCAGTGACACCTAGTTAAAAAAAGGTTAAATAATTTTTAAAAAGTAAACCTATTATGCAGCTGATAATGGCATGCAACACCAATGCAGCCATATGCCTACAGCAGTGGATCCCAACTCCAGTCCTTGAGTACCCCCAACAGCACACCGGATTCAACTCATTGAGGGCCTGATAATTAGTTGACAAGAGGAATCAGGTCTGTTTGTCTGGGGCTAGAATAAAACTCTACCCCTTGACATTGTGCATCTGAATTAGATAATAGCTTAACCCACACAATGTTTGTATTGTTCAGCTATATGTTATCAATTTAAAAACTACACCAGTAGGCAATGTATGAGGCTGATCATTATACTAGATTTTCTACATGCCTTGTGCTGACAAGATTGTTTAGTTGATATCCAACCCTTGCAATCGAGGTGGTGAAATGTCTGGAAGCAGATGGGATCCTTAGCTTAAAACATACAACTACTACCAAGTTCAATGCCAGATACTTTTCTCCCAGAGGGTCTGAGTGGCACTTGGAGGCACCACCGTGATATTGAAGATAGTCTTTAAAAAACTACCACAACTACATTGTCTACACTAAATGTGTTTAAATTGTAAAGGAATGACACGTTTCAAGTTAATGTCACATGCTCAGTAAAATGCCTTTATTGCAAACTCAAAAACCAACAATGCAATAATCAAATGTATTTCTAGAAAAAAAGCACACAAGAAATATGAAATACACAATAAAGTAAACAAACATACTATATACAGGAAATATTAAAAGAGTTTGTTCCAATACCATATTTACATGTGCAGGGATACTGGGGTGATGGAGGTAGATACAGTGCCGTGCGAAAGTATTCGGCCCCCTTGAACTTTGCGACCTTTTGCCACATTTCAGGCTTCAAACATAAAGATATAAAACTGTATTTTTTTGTGAAGAATCAACAACAAGTGGGACACAATCATGAAGTGGAACGACATTTATTGGATATTTCAAACTTTTTTAACAAATCAAAAACTGAAAAATTGGGCGTGCAAAATTATTCAGTTATTCAATTTAGTGACGCCAAATTAATATCACCGGAACCAGAAAGGCAGCCTCTCCCCGACTCCACTATTCTGTCTGCCCGGTGAATGAAGAATCCATGGAGTTGGATAGCCATGGGGTGCATCTGGTTTCAGAACCATGTTTCTGAAAAGCAAGGAACATGGCAATAGTTGGGCCATAAGAAATACTTTTTATTCAATGGGGCTAGGCAAAGCAAAGATGACAAAATACTTGTCTTTACACTTGGACAACAACATGGCTTAAAGTACAGTATGTTTACAATATCAACAAGTCTTTTAAACGTTCCAAATACATTATATTCATACAGTTTAAGGGGGCACTTTTGTCATGACAAGGTGCTCTACTCAATTGACACAACAGAATCATTCAAATTGTCCAAAGCACAGCATATGACAACCATGTCATATAACTGTGGGGAGTCTTCTTTCATGTCTGGAAAAAGATGAAGAAGTAGTAGAAACTGATGCTGCTGCAGCATTACTCATCTTCACAGGGGGAATACAGTCAACATGGGTGTCTTGATATAGGTCGGCTGGTGAACCTACTGTACATAAACACATGAGAAGCACACCTGACGTTAGAATATCAAATCTTCAGGTCCCCTATACCACCGGGGCTCTTAAGTGTTTGGTTGTGTTTAATTCATTCAGGTGTTTTAGTGTTATATAAAGATTAAATCGATTGTTGGGCTAGAGCAACCATTACCATTGGTTGCTCCAGCATATTCCATTGAGGCCTTTGTCCTATGCAGTAATGTCCATACATTTTCCCTCATCTTATGAATAAAGTTATAAAATTATCATTGAGTTATCATATGAATGTTTTTTTGAACAATAATTTCCTTCAGACTATATGGACATCATATTGTACATGTCAGAGCCTCTTCAGTGTGGATGGGGTATAGCATACATTATCCCTGGTTGATGTACATGTCAGAGCCTCTTCAGTGTGGATGGGGTACAGCATACATTAACCCTGGTTGATGTACATTTCAGAGCCTCTTCAGTGTGGATGGGGTACAGCATACATTATCCCTGGTTGATGTACATGTCAGAGCCTCTTCAGTGTGGATGGGGTATAGCATACATTAACCCTGGTTGATGTACATGTCAGAGCCTCTTCAGTGTGGATGGGGTACAGCATACATTAACCCTGGTTGATGTACATGCCTCTTCAGTGTGCATGGGGTACAGCATACATTAACCCTGGTTGATGTACATGTCAGAGCCTCTTCAGTGTGGATGGGGTACAGCAGACATTAACATGTCAGAGCCTCTTCAGTGTGGATGGGGTACAGCATACATTAACCCTGGTTGATGTACATGTCAGAGCCTCTTCAGTGTGGATGGGGTACAGCATACATTAACCCTGGTTGATGTACATGTCAGAGCCTCTTCAGTGTGGATGGGGTACAGCATACATTAACCCTGGTTGATGTACATGTCAGAGCCTCTTCAGTGTGGATGGGGTACAGCATACATTAACCCTGGTTGATGTACATGTCAGAGCCTCTTCAGTGTGGATGGGGTATAGCATACATTAACCCTGGTTGATGTACATGTCAGAGCCTCTTCAGTGTGGATGGGGTACAGCATACATTAACCCTGGTTGATGTACATGCCACTTCAGTGTGCATGGGGTACAGCATACATTAACCCTGGTTGATGTACATGTCAGAGCCTCTTCAGTGTGGATGGGGTACAGCATACATTAACCCTGGTTGATGTACATGTCAGAGCCTCTTCAGTGTGGATGGGGTACAGCATACATTAACCCTGGTTGATGTACATGTCAGAGCCTCTTCAGTGTGGATGGGGTACAGCATACATTAACCCTGGTTGATGTACATGTCAGAGCCTCTTCAGTGTGGATGGGGTACAGCAGACATTAACCCTGGTTGATGTACATGTCAGAGCCTCTTCAGTGTGGATGGGGTACAGCAGACATTAACCCTGGTTGATGTACATGTCAGAGCCTCTTCAGTGTGGATGGGGTACAGCATACATTAACCCTGGTTGATGTACATGTCAGAGCCTCTTCAGTGTGGATGGGGTACAGCATACATTAACCCTGGTTGATGTACATGTCAGAGCCTCTTCAGTGTGGATGGGGTACAGCATACATTAACCCTGGTTGATGTACATGTCAGAGCCTCTTCAGTGTGGATGGGGTACAGCATACATTAACCCTGGTTGATGTACATGTCAGAGCCTCTTCAGTGTGGATGGGGTACAGCATACATTAACCCTGGTTGATGTACATGTCAGAGCCTCTTCAGTGTGGATGGGGTACAGCATACATTAACCCTGGTTGATGTACATGTCAGAGCCTCTTCAGTGTGGATGGGGTACAGCATACATTAACCCTGGTTGATGTACATGTCAGAGCCTCTTCAGTGTGGATGGGGTACAGCAGACATTAACCCTGGTTGATGTACATGTCAGAGCCTCTTCAGTGTGGATGGGGTACAGCATACATTAACCCTGGTTGATGTCCATGTCAGAGCCTCTTCAGTGTGGATGGGGTACAGCAGACATTAACCCTGGTTGATGTACATGTCAGAGCCTCTTCAGTGTGGATGGGGTATAGCATACATTAACCCTGGTTGATGTACATGTCAGAGCCTCTTCAGTGTGGATGGGGTACAGCATACATTAACCCTGGTTGATGTACATGTCAGAGCCTCTTCAGTGTGGATGGGGTACAGCATACATTAACCCTGGTTGATGTACATGTCAGAGCCTCTTCAGTGTGGATGGGGTACAGCATACATTAACCCTGGTTGATGTCCATGTCAGAGCCTCTTCAGTGTGGATGGGGTACAGGTTGATGTACATTAACCCTGGTTGATGTACATGTCAGAGCCTCTTCAGTGTGGATGGGGTACAGCATACATTAACCCTGGTTGATGTACATGTCAGAGCCTCTTCAGTGTGGATGGGGTACAGCATACATTAACCCTGGTTGATGTACATGTCAGAGCCTCTTCAGTGTGGATGGGGTACAGCATACATTAACCCTGGTTGATGTACATTTCAGAGCCTCTTCAGTGTGGATAGGGTATAGCATACATTAACCCTGGTTGATGTACATGTCAGAGCCTCTTCAGTGTGGATGGGGTACAGCATACATTAACCCTGGTTGATGTACATGTCAGAGCCTCTTCAGTGTGGATGGGGTACAGCATACATTAACCCTGGTTGATGTACATGTCAGAGCCTCTTCAGTGTGGATGGGGTACAGCAGGTTGACATTAACCCATTAACCCTGGTTGATGTACATGTCAGAGCCTCTTCAGTGTGGATGGGGTACAGCATACATTAACCCTGGTTGATGTACATGTCAGAGCCTCTTCAGTGTGGATGGGGTACAGCATACATTAACCCTGGTTGATGTACATGTCAGAGCCTCTTCAGTGTGGATGGGGTACAGCATACATTAACCCTGGTTGATGTACATGTCAGAGCCTCTTCAGTGTGGATGGGGTACAGCATACATTAACCCTGGTTGATGTACATGTCAGAGCCTCTTCAGTGTGGATGGGGTACAGCATACATTAACCCTGGTTGATGTACATGTCAGAGCCTCTTCAGTGTGGATGGGGTACAGCATACATTAACCCTGGTTGATGTACATGTCAGAGCCTCTTCAGTGTGGATGGGGTACAGCATACATTAACCCTGGTTGATGTACATGTCAGAGCCTCTTCAGTGTGGATGGGGTACAGCATACATTAACCCTGGTTGATGTACATGTCAGCAGGTTGATGTACTCTTCAGTGTGGATGGGGTACAGCATACATTAACCCTGGTTGATGTACATGTCAGAGCCTCTTCAGTGTGGATGGGGTATAGCATACATTAACCCTGGTTGATGTACATGTCAGAGCCTCTTCAGTGTGGATGGGGTACAGCATACATTAACCCTGGTTGATGTACATGTCAGAGCCTCTTCAGTGTGGATGGGGTACAGCATACATTAACCCTGGTTGATGTCCATGTCAGAGCCTCTTCAGTGTGGATGGGGTACAGCATACATTAACCCTGGTTGATGTACATGTCAGAGCCTCTTCAGTGTGGATGACATACATTAACCCTGGTTGATGTACATGTCAGAGCCTCTTCAGTGTGGATGGGGTACAGCATACATTAACCCTGGTTGATGTACATGTCAGAGCCTCTTCAGTGTGGATGGGGTACAGCATACATTAACCCTGGTTGATGTACATGTCAGAGCCTCTTCAGTGTGGATGGGGTATAGCATACATTAACCCTGGTTGATGTCCATGTCAGAGCCTCTTCAGTGTGGATGGGGTACAGCATACATTAACCCTGGTTGATGTCCATGTCAGAGCCTCTTCAGTGTGGATGGGGTACAGCATACATTAACCCTGGTTGATGTACATGTCAGAGCCTCTTCAGTGTGGGTACAGCAGACATTAACCCTGGTTGATGTACATGTCAGAGCCTCTTCAGTGTGGATGGGGTACAGCATACATTAACCCTGGTTGATGTACATGTCAGAGCCTCTTCAGTGTGGATGGGGTACAGCATACATTAACCCTGGTTGATGTACATGTCAGAGCCTCTTCAGTGTGGATGGGGTACAGCATACATTAACCCTGGTTGATGTACATGTCAGAGCCTCTTCAGTGTGGATGGGGTACAGCATACATTAACCCTGGTTGATGTACATGTCAGAGCCTCTTCAGTGTGGATGGGGTACAGCATGTACATTAACCCTGGTTGATGTACATGTCAGAGCCTCTTCAGTGTGGATGGGGTACAGCAGACATTAACCCTGGTTGATGTACATGTCAGAGCCTCTTCAGTGTGGATGGGGTACAGCATACATTAACCCTGGTTGATGTACATGTCAGAGCCTCTTCAGTGTGGATGGGGTATAGCATACATTAACCCTGGTTGATGTACATGTCAGAGCCTCTTCAGTGTGGATGGGGTACAGCATACATTAACCCTGGTTGATGTACATGTCAGAGCCTCTTCAGTGTGGATGGGGTACAGCATACATTAACCCTGGTTGATGTACATGTCAGAGCCTCTTCAGTGTGGATGGGGTACAGCATACATTAACCCTGGTTGATGTACATGTCAGAGCCTCTTCAGTGTGGATGGGGTACAGCATACATTAACCCTGGTTGATGTACATGTCAGAGCCTCTTCAGTGTGGATGGGGTACAGCATACATTAACCCTGGTTGATGTACATGTCAGAGCCTCTTCAGTGTGGATGGGGTACAGCATACATTAACCCTGGTTGATGTACATTTCAGAGCCTCTTCAGTGTGGATGGGGTACAGCATACATTAACCCTGGTTGATGTACATTTCAGAGCCTCTTCAGTGTGGATGGGGTACAGCATACATTAACCCTGGTTGATGTACATTTCAGAGCCTCTTCAGTGTGGATGGGGTACAGCATACATTAACCCTGGTTGATGTACATGTCAGAGCCTCTTCAGTGTGGATGGGGTACAGCAGACATTATCAACAACAGACTGCACTTCCAGTTTGTGTTCTTTCCTCTGTTGAACTCTCTCATTCCTAGTTACAGCACATTGAATGTTTTGCGTTGCAACGGTGGTTCTATCAAAACAAAACGTAACACGTTATAAATAACATCAAACATCAATGCAGTATGAGGAATAAATTAGCCATCCATTGTGTTATATCATAAATGGTCTTACATGCCGTCACTCTTGTCAAAATATTATAAACATGTTAAATAAAGTTACTAACCCAGTCAGTCTTTGGGCCACATCCAGGTTCTTTATCAGTGGCACACATGAAGCAGTTGTTGGCTTTGTTGAACTCTGAAATCATAGGTATGAACATATGGCTGTCCCACACAACTACATAAAAATAAAGAATTTACATTTACTTCGAATTAAACGTCCGTACATACCAGACATTTTTTGTCTATCCTCGGCGATTTCTTTCCGCAGTTGCTCCATGTGTTTTTGAAGGTTCCATATCAATTTGGAAGGGGATTTTGGTGGAAGTTTAGGGAAGTTCTGTGCAACTTCCTTGGCCATCGACACCAAAAAATAAATGAGGGTTTTTGACCTAATTGTGACATAACAGCTAACCATTCATTATAATATATGCCATTTAGCTGACGCTTTTATCCAAAGCGACTTACAGTCATGTGTGCATACATTCTACGTATGGGTGATCCCGGGAATCGAACCCACTACCCTGGCGTTACAAGCGCCATGCTCTACCAACTGAGCCACAGAAGGACCATTATTATTGAAAATATAACTATCAAACCTGCATTACAAAGACCCCACAGCTGAAGGTGTCCTGCTGCATGTTGTGAGTTATTTCCCCTCCTTTACACTTTATGTCCCCAGTCGTCTTTTCTGTTTTGAGGTATTCTCTTTTTATGTAAAACTAATGGAATTATGATTAGTTATAGGCAAATGGATACACAAGCCAACTCTGTATGCTGTTTTTCTTATAACTATAATCTAGTAGTAATTTATTAGTATAGGTAATTTCCTTTATTCCCCATTCTTCACACAGCCTAAATTATAGGCACTGAACCATTTACAGGACAATAATAAAAGTAGCATATAGGATCCAACTCTATAAGAGAGTGAATAAATGCAGAGCGTTTGTAGACTTTAAGAAAAAAATATTAAGTGACAGTTTCATCAGTACGTGCTTAAAGAAAGTCATATCACAAAGATCACAGATGACAGTGCCCACCAAATCTATGACAATAGAAAATGAATTGTAAACACCAGTGTGTTTGTCAAAATAATATCTGAAAATATAAGTTGTTGAACATAATACTTCTATTTGCAATAGCAATTTATGATATATGCAGTTGAGGAATATTCCATGTACCAACACTACATGTAGGATGGACATAAGACATTCCCACATACAGTATTTAAAAAATATATTATTTCACCTTTATTCAACGAGGTAAGCCAGTTGAAAATAAGTTCTCATTTACAACTGCGACCGTAAAGCAAAGCAGTGTGACACAAACAACAACACTGAGTTACACATGGAGTAAACAAACATAGACTTTTCTATTGTGTTATTGACTATATACAGTGTGTGAAAATGAAGTAAGATAAGGGAGGTAAGGCAATAAATAGGCCGTAGTGGTGAAATAATTACAATTTAGCAAATAAACACTGAGATGTGCAGAAGATGAATGTGCAAGTAGAGATACTGCGGTGCAAATGAGCAATTTAAAAAATATAAATAATAAGAATATGGGGATGAGGTAGTTGGATGGGTTATTTACAGATGGGCTACGTACAGGTGCAATGATCTGTAAGCTGCTGTAACGGCAGATTTCCTCCTCTTCGTTCAGAAGAGGATTAAGAATCGGACCAAGATGCGGCATTGGTAAGTGTTCATGACGATTTTAATAAGAAAAGCACTGAACACTATGAAATACAAAAACAATAAACTAATACGTGAAATAACCAAACTGCAACAGTACCGTGTGGCGACACAAACACGAAAACAAACACCTACAAACCAACAGTGAAAACCCAGGCTACCTATATGGTTCTCAATCAGGGACAACGATAAAAAGCTGCCTCTGATTGAGAACCATATCAGGCCAAACACAGAAATAGAAAAAACATAGAAACACAAACATGGACTGCCCACCCCAACTCACACCCTGACCATACTAAATAAAGGAAATAAAGTTATGAACGTGACAGTACCCCCCCCCCCAAAGGTGCGGACTCCGGCCGCAAAACCTGAACCTGTAGGGGATGGTCTTGGTGGGCGTCTGTCCGCGGTGGCTGTTCTGGCGCGGGACGTGGACCCCACTTCACCATAGTTCTAGGGCGCCTCTTTGCCCGCCTCCGTGGCCTCTTTAAAGCGGCAACTCTCTCCACCGACCTTGGACTGGGTACCCTAGACATGGGTCGGGAGACTCCGGCAGCGCCAGAGTGAAGGACGCCTCCGGCAGTGCCGGACAGGCGCGAGACTCCGGCAGCTCCAGAGTGAAGGGCGATTCTGGCGGCTCCTGGCTGGCAGCTCAGGACAGACGGGAGACTCTGGCAGCTCCAGAGTGAAGGGCGATTCTGGCGGCTCCTGGCTGGCAGCTCAGGACAGACGGGAGACTCTGGCAGCTCAGGACAGACGGGAGACTCTGGCAGCTCAGGACAGACGGGAGACTCTGGCAGCTCAGGACAGACGGGAGACTCTGGCAGCTCCAGAGTGAAGGGCGATTCTGGCGGCTCTGGCAGCTCAGGACAGACGGGAGACTCTGGCAGCTCAGGACAGACGGGAGACTCTGGCAGCTCAGGACAGACGGGAGACTCTGGCAGCTCAGGACAGACGGGAGACTCTGGCAGCTCAGGACAGATGAGAGACTATCAGTTCTGGACAGATGGGAGGCTCTGGCAGCGCTGGAGAGGAGGAAGGCTCTGGCAGCGCTGGACAGGCGGGAGACCCTGTAGGCAGAAAACAGAGAGACAGCCTGGTGCGGGGGGCTGCCACCGGAGGGCTGGTGTGTGGAAGTGGCACTGGGTAGACCGGACCGTGCAGGCGCACTGGAGCTTTTGAGCACCAAGCCTGCCCAACCTTACCTGGTTGAATGTGCCCGGTAGCCAGGCCAGTGCGGCAAGGTGGAATAGCCTGCACTGGGCTGGCGAACCGGGAACACCATGCGTAAGGCTGGTGACATGCACGCCGGCCCAAGGAGACGCACTGGAGACCAGATGCGTAGAGCCGGCTTCATGGCACCTGGCTCGATGCCCACTCTAGCCCGGCCGATACGAGGAGCTGGAATGTACCGCACCGGGCTATGCACCCGCACCGGGGACACCGTGCGCTCCACAGCATAACACGGTGCCTGCCCGGTCCCCCTCGCTCTCCGGTAAGCACAGGAAGTTGGCGCAGGTCTCGTACCTGGCTTCGCCACACTCCCCGTGTGCCCCCCCAAGAAATTTCTGGGGCTGACTCTCGGGCTTCCAACCGCACCACCGTGCTGCCTCCTCATACCAGCGCCTCTCTGACTTCGCTGCCTCCATCTCTGCTTTGGGGCGGCGATATTCCCCTGGCTGTGCCCAGGGTCCTCTCCCGTCTAGAATTTCCTCCCAAGTTCATGAGTCCTGTGTCTTCGGCCGCTGTTGATGGCTGCCCATTACCACGCCTCTTGGTCCTCTGTTGGTGGGTGTTTCTGTAATGGCAGATTTCCTCCTCTTCGTCTGAAGAGGAGTAAGGATCAGACCAAGATGCGGCGTGGTAAGTGTTCATGACGATTTTAATAAGAAAAGCACTGAACACTATGAAATACAAAAACAATAAACAAATACGTGAAATAACCAAACTGCAACAGTACCGTGTGGCGACAAACACACACACGGAAACAAACACCTACAAACCAACAGTGAAACCCAGGCTACCTAAATATGGTTCTCAATCAGGGACAACGATAAACAGCTGCCTCAGATTGAGAACCATATCAGGCCAAACACAGAAATAGAAAAACATAGAAACACAAACAGACTGCCCAACCCAACTCACGCCCTGACTATACTAAATAAAGGTCAGAATGTGACAGCTGCTCTGATAGCTGATGCTTAAAGATAGTGAGGGAGATATGAGTCTCTAGCTTCAGTGATTTTTGCAATTTGTTCCAGTCATTGGCAGCAGAGAACTGGAAGGAAAGGCAGCCAAAGGAGGAATTGGCTTTGGGGGTAACCAGTGAAATATACCTTCTAGAGCACGTGCTGCAGGTGGGTGCTGCTATGGTGACCAGTGAGCTGAGATAAGGCGGGGCTTTACCTAGCAAAGACTTATAGATGACCTGGAGCCAGTGGGTTTGGCGACGAATATGAAGTGAGGGCCAGGCAACGAGAGCATACAGGTCGCAGTGGTGGGTAGTATATGGGGCTTTGGTGACACCGATGGCACTGTGATAGACTGCATCCAATTTGCTGAGTCGAGTGTTGGAGGCTATTTTGTAAATGACATCACCGAAGACAAGGATTGGTAGGATAGTCAGTTTTACGAGGGTATATTTGGCAGCATGAGTGAAGGCTGATTTGTTGCGAAATAGGAAGCTGATTCTAGATTTCATTTTGGATTGGAGATGCTTAATATCTGGAAGTCTGGAAGGAGAGTTTACAGTCTAACCAGACACCTAGTTATTTTTAGTTGTCCACGTATTCTAAGTCAGAACCGTCCAGAGTAGTGATGCTAGGCGGGTGGGCAGATGCGGGCAGCCATCGGTTGAAGAGCATGCATTTAGTTTTACTTGCATTTAAGAGCAGTTGGAGGCCAAGGAAGGAGAGTTGTATGGCATTGAAGCTCGTCTGAAGGTTAGTTAACATAGTGTCCAAAGAAGGGCCAGAAGTATACAGAATGGTGTCGTCTGCGTAGAGGTGGATCAGAGAATCAACAGCCACAAGAGCGACATCATTGATGTATACAGAGAAAAGAGTCGGCCCGAGAATTGAACCCTGTGGCACCCCCATAGAGACTGGCAGAGGTCCAGACAACAGGCCCTCCCATTTGACACACTGAACTCTATCTAAGAAGTAGTTGGTGAACCGGGCGAGGCAGTCATTTGAGAAACCAAGGCTGTTGAGTCTGCCGATAAGAATGCGGTGATTGACAGAGTTGAAAGGCTTGGCCAGGTCAATGAATACGGCTGCACAGTATTGTCTTTTGTCGATGGCGATTATGATATCGTTTAGGACCTTGAGCGTGGCTGAGGTGCACCCATGACCAGCACGGAAAACAGATTGCATAGCGGAGAAGGTACGGTGGGATTCGAAATGGTCGGTGATCTGTTTGTTAACTTGGCTTTCGAAGACCTTAGAAAGGCAGGGTAGGATAGATATAGGTCTGAAACAGTTTGGAGAGGGGGATGACCGTGACAGCTTTCCAATCTTTGGGGATCTCAGACGATAAGAAAGAGAGGTTGAACAGAAAGAGGGGGGTCCAGATTGTCTAGCCCAGCAGATTTTTAGGGGTCCAGATTTTGCAGCTCTTTCAGAACATCAGCTATCTGGATTTTGGTGAAGGAGAAATGGGGAGGCTTGGGAAAGTTGCTGTGGGGGGTGCAGAGCTGTTGACCGGGTAGTGGTAGCCAGGTGGAAAGCAAGGCCAGCCGTAGAAAAATGCTTATTGAAATTCTCGATAATCGTAGATTTATCGGGCAGCTGGGAGCAGGTGCTCTTATTCTCCATGGACTTTACAGTGTCCCAGAACTTTTTGGAGTTTGTGCAAATATCTGTTTGAAAAAGCTAGCCTTTGCTTTCCTAACTGCCCGTGTATATTGGTTCCTAACTTCCCTGAAAAGTTGCATATCACGGGGGCTATTCGATGCAAATGCAGAACGCAACAGGATATTTTTGTGATGGTCAAGGGCAGTCGGGTCTGGAGTGAACCAAGGGCTATATCAGTTCCTGGTTTTACATTTTTTGAAATATGGGCATGCTTATTTAAGATGGAGAGGAAAGGACTTTTAAAGAATAACCAGGCATCCTCTACTGACGGAATGAGGTCAATATCTTTCCAGGATACCCGGGCCAGGTCGATTCGAAAGGCCTGCTCGCTGAAGTGTTTTAGGGAGTGTTTGTCTGTTATGAAGGGTGGTCGTTTGACCGCGGACCCACTACGGACACAGGCAATGAGGCAGTGATCGCTGAGATCCTGGTTGAAGGCAGCAGAGGTGTATTTAGAGGACAGGTTGGTCAGGATGATATCTATGAGGGTGCCTGAGTTTACAGATTTGGAGTTGTACCTGGTAGGTTCGATGATAATTTGGGTGAGATTGAGGGCATCTAGCTTAGATTGTAGGACGGCCGGGGTGTTAAGCATATCCCAGTTAACAATATCCCAGTTAACAGTACAAACTCTGAAGATAAATGGGGGGCAATTAATTCACATATGGTGTCCAGGGCGCAGCTGGGGGCTGAGGGGGGTCTGTAACAAGCGGCAATGGTGAGAGACTTATTTCTGGAAAGGTGGATTTTTAAAAGTAGAAGCTCAAACTGTTTGGGCACAGACCTGGATAGCATGACAGAACTCTGCAGGCTGTATCTGCAGTAGATTGCAACTCCACCCCCTTTGGCAGATCTGTCTTGGCCGGAAAATGTATACACATACATAGAGGCATTTTTCGACTATGATTTTACCACTCAGAATCCAGAATGGATATGACAATGAGGCCAGCACAAGATGGAATACACCCTTACAACAATCTACTTTTTGATCTTCTTAAACTTCTTATCTGGTAAACTGCTACTGTGTGTCAAGAAAAGAGCCCCAATTAGGGGTTAGTGTACTCCAGTAAAAAAAAGCTGATTTAGATTAAAAACTATTGCCGTGTCTCCATTCATAGAGGATGAGAGACTAGTCAGTGGTAGAATTGAGTTGGCACTTTATTGGCCCAAACACCCATAGACCCACAAGGTTGAGGTTACTCATGGACAGTAATACCTTTTTGCATTGATGCATTGTCTTCTAACTGTCCAAGAACAGGATCCAAAGTGTTAGGAAATATTTATTCCCATAAATACAAAGGAGGATGTCTCTCCTCATACCTCTGGCACTTTCGTCAGACTGCCAGACTGTGCACCACAGAGCCAATCAGGAGAGAATACATACAGGTCAGCGGTGCCAGTTGAAAGTCTTGGGGTGTGTCTGTGCCTTTTGGATGACTCTCTCTTTACAGAGAACCCCTGTGGTTCACGTCTGCTCTGCACATGTCTGAAAGTGACAGAGCCAGCAGCCAAGAGAGTTTTTCACAGTATGTCATAAAAAAGTATTACACTTAGATCCAGTACAATGGAATAACTAAGAATTTGAATGCAGTGTGTTCCGATTCCTCCTTCTCCTTCTGTCCATCAGGGTCAACCAAAAACCACAACCCTCATACCTCTTCAAAAAAAGTACCTAAATCAATTTTGGAAAAAGGATTCTACACACAAGACATAGGAATTTATTTTCCCAGTTAGATAAATAGTAGGCCATGCATCAAATAACTATTTTCATCAGAAAAACTAACCCTGAAATGCAATATTGCATTTTGTAAGTTGTCTGCAGGTGGCTTGTTGTGAATGCACTCAAATATCAAGTCATTATCAGGTTATGTAAAATGCATTCTAATACTCTATTTGTCTTAATGTACAGTATATGAAAGTGATACTATGAAAATGATTATTTCACGTGATCAAGCTCACTGTGACCGACAAATCACTGCCTATTACTGTGATTTAAAAAGAGGCCTACCTGTGCGCCTTCCTTTAAGCACCTCTGTTCGAACACCTGTCCTGTCCTTGATCTATACCACATACAGTGGGGCAAAAAAGTATTTAGTCAGCCACCAATTGTGCAAGTTCTCCCATTCCTCCATGCAGATCTCTTCTAGAGCAGTGATGTTTTGGGTCTGTTGCTGGGCAACATGGACTTTCAACTCCCTCCAAAGATTTTCTATGGGGTTGTGATCTGGAGACTGGCTAGGCCATTCCAGGACCTTGAAATGCTTCTTATGAAGCCACTCCTTCATTGCCCGGGCGGTGTGTTTGGGATCATTGTCATGCTGAAAGACCCAGCCACGTATTATCTTCAATGCCCTTGCTGATGGAAGGAGGTTTTCACTCAAATTCTCACGATACATGGCCCCATTCATTCTTTCCTTTACACGGATCAGTCGTCCTGGTCCCTTTGCAGAAAAACAGACCCAAAGCATGTTTCCACCCCATGCTTCACAGTAGGTATGGTGTTCTTTGGATGCAACTCAGCATTCTTTGTCCTCCAAACATGACGAGTTGCGTTTTTACCAAAAAGTTATATTTTGGTTTCATCTGACCATATGACATTCTCCCAATCTTCTTCTGGATCATCCAAATGCTCTCTAGCAAACTTCAGACGTGCCTGGACATGTACTGGCTTAACCTCTTAAGCCCACCCGACACGCAGGCGTGCCATCTAGCCATCTGGAAATGCAAATGCGCTACGCTAAATGCTAATAGCACTTGTTAAAACTCAAACGTTCATTAAAACACACATGCAGGGTACTGAATTAAAGCTACACTCGTTGTGAATCTAGCCAACAAGTCAGATTTTTAAAATGCTTTTCGGCGAAAGCATGATAAGCTATTATCTGGTAGCATGCAACACCCCGAAATACCTGAAGGGGACGTAAACAAAAAAATTAGCATAGCCGGCACTACACAAAACGCAGAAATAAAATATAAAACATTCATTACCTTTGACGAGCTTCTTTGTTAGCACTCCTAGATGTTCCATAAACATCACAATTGGGTCTTTTTTTCGATTAAATCGGTCCATATATACCCTAAATATCGATCTATGAAAAGTGTGTGATCGAGGAAAAAACACTGTTTTAAAACTCAACGTCATTTTTTTTATAAAAAAAGTTGACGATAAACTTTCACAAAACACTTCGAAATACTTTTGTAATCCAACTTTAGGTATTAGTAAACGTTAATAATCTATCAAATTGATCACGGGGCGATGTGTATTCAATAGCTCCACATCTTCAAATCATGGTCGGAAATTTCTCTTCCAAAACATCCTGTCGGAGACCGGAAGGAATGGTGTCTCTCTTACTCGTTTGACCAAGAAACAACGCCCAGGCAATTGACAAGACTGGTGACATCGTGTGGAAGCTGTAGGACTTGCAATCTCAGCCCCATATAATTTGCTGTCCCATAGACAATACATGCAAGTGGCGCATTGATATTGATAGAAAACTTTTCCTATTTTGTAGGTGACCAAATACTTATTTTCCACCATAATTTGCAAATAAATTAATAAAAAAATCCTACAATGTGATTTTCTGGATTTTTTTTTCTAATTTTGTCTGTCATAGTTGAAGTGTACCTATGATGATTACAGCCCTCTCTCATCTTTTTAAGTGGGAGAACTTGCACAATTGGTGGCTGTCTAAATACTTTTTTGACCCACTGTACAGCCATTTGCGGATCTTTTCAGTATCCATGTGAAAGAGTTATTGCGAGGCTGGTACATTTTTTGATTTAAAAAAAATAAAAATAATTGTATTTTTTTACACCCATGTGAAATGAAGGCCTACAGATTTAAGTCTAATAGCCTGAGATGAAAGTACTAGAGGTCGACCGATTAATCGGAATGGCCGATTAATTAGGGCCGATTTCAAGTTGTCATAACAAATTGGTAATCGGCGCCAATTTCCGATTATTAAAAATATATATATATATATTTTATTTTTATTCCTTTTATTTAACTAGGCAAGTCAGTTAAGAACACATTCTTATTTTCAATGACTGCCTAGGAACTGTGGGTTAACTGCCTTGTTCAGGGGCAGAACGACAGATTTTCACCTTGTCAGCTCAGGGGTTCAAATCTTGCAACCGCACAGTTAACTAGCCCAACGCTCTAACCCTTGCACTCCACGAGTAACCTGCCTGTTACACGAATGTAGTAGAAGCAAATGTAAATAGCTAGCTAGCATTAAACATATCTTATAAAAAACAATCAATCATAATCACTAGTTATAACTACTGATCCAGTTTAGCAGGCAATATTAACCAGGTGAAATTGTGTAATTTCTCTTGCGTTCATTGCACGCAGAGTCAGGGTATATGCAACAGTTTGGGCTGCCTAGCTCATTGCGAACTAATTTGCCAGAATTTTACGTAATTATGACGTACATTGAAGGTTGTGCAATGTAACAAGAATATTTAGACTTAGGGATGCCACCCATTAGATAAAATACAGAACGGTTCCGTATTTCACTGAAATAATAATTAACGTATTGTTTTCGAAATGATAGTTTCCGGATTCGATCATATTAATGACTTAAGGCTTGTATTTGTGTGAGTTATTATGTTATAATTAAGTCTGATTTGATAGAGCAGTCTGACTGAGTGATGGTAGGCAGCAGCAGGCTCGTAATCATTCATTCAAACAGCACTTTAGTGTGTTTTGCCAGCAGCTCTTCGCAAGCACAGCGTTGTTTATGACTTCAAGCCTATCAGCCTAATGGCTGGTGTAACCAATGTGAAATGGCTAGCTAGTTAGCTGGGTGTGCGCTAATATTGTTTCAAACGTCACTCGCTTTTAGATTTGGAGTAGTTATTCCCCTTGCCGGTGGGTAACGATGCTTCGAGTGTGGCTGTTGTCTATGTGTTCCTGGTTCGAGCCCAGGTAGGGGCAAGGAGGGGGACGGAAGCTATACTGTTACACTGGCAATACTATAGTGCCTATAAGAACATCCAATAGTCAAAGGTATATGCAATACAAATGGTATAGAGAGAAATAGTCCTATAAATACTATATTAACTACAACCTAAAACCTCTTACCTTGGAATATTGAAGTCTCATGTTAAAAGGAACCACCAACTTTCATATGTTCTCATGTTCTGAGCAAGGAACTTAAACGTTAGCTTTTTTACATGGCACATATTGCACTTTTACTTTCTTCTCCAACACTTTGTTTTTGCATTATTTAAACCAAATTGAACATGTTTCATTATTTATTTGAGGTTAAATTGATTTTATTGATGTTTTATATTAAGTTAAAATAAGTGTTAATTCAGTATTGTTGTAATTGTCATTATTACAAATGTAAAAATAAAATAAAAAAATTTAAAAATTATAATCGGTCGACCTCTAGAAAGTACACAAACAAGAGTGTGCAATATAGAAGGGTAGTCAGCGGACATGACCAAGGAGCTATTAAAATTTAACATTTTGAAAAATGTATGTAAAACCATGTGAGATGAAAATGGACAAACTAAAGGGTGCGCAATGTCTATGCCATCGGGTTAGCTACAACCAGTTTTGAACGTGTTTGGAGTAATGGTTAAAGAAAAGTTTGATTTGTCACTATGTTGACGGTCCATAACTACTGTTGGTGGACGTAAGGAAAACTACAGGCGAATATCCGTTGAATATCCAACTTGATACTCTTTACCTCGGTCTAGATTACATGGTTGCTTTCAAGACAAGGTCGTTCTAATTGATCTGTTGTCAGTAGAGTAGGCCTAGACTACCATCGTATTAAAAAAATATTCTGTTAATGTCTCCAGTGATATAAAGTGTAGTAGAATTGCATTTAAAGTTATCAATGGCCACATTTGTCCCGTGCAAAGGAAAGAAACGTCTCTGATATAGCCTATTAACATATGCCACTACGCGCTTATTAACAGCCTAAATGATCACTATCCAATCTACTCATCACATTAGGAATATTAGGTTCACATTAGCCCGCAAATGCGACGATAGAGGCATGCAATACTTTGTTATAAGAGGCATTTTTATGGTGAAAAAACATGGATTTCCAAAACTTGAAACTCGCGACATGCTAAAAGCTAGACTTACAAGCTATCGAGCCAACTAACTTAGTGTTGTTAACGCCTGGTTAGCATAACAGCGAAACTAAAATCAAAATCGATAAGACTTGACCTACCAATGATGAAAACCCTGTATTGACAGCTGTCTGGGTTGAGGTCTTGACGGGCAAAAAGGTTTCTTCGCTTCTCTGAGTTCTTGAGTCTTATCTCATTGGTATTGCCAATGGTGTTTCATGATTGCGGGGAATCTGTAAACATCTTTTTTTCCCCCCTTTGTGTTTCCGGCCTCGTTTGAGCAGCCATATACTCCACAGAAAATGACCGTGGTGATGAATCAACAAGTTCTAGTCACTTTTATCATTCAGTTTGGGGTAGCCCCTCGGCTGTTGTCAGAATAATTAATGCAGTAGTCTTCCAACATAGCCGCCAGGAGGCGTTCTACGTCAACTGAAAGCTCTCCAAGGTTGCCAGGTCCAACTAAATTTCTAGCCCGATGACATGTGAAAACCCACTCACAAGGCCTTTTTGCAGAAAGAGGGGAGTCGCCACATTTATCCAATAAACCCTTTTCCCATAACGTTTTCGAGCGAAATAAGAAGGAATATCGAGATTATTTTTAACGTAGGCTAAGAAGCAAAATTAGGTTTTTCCATCAAAATAATAATGAAAGCGAATTTAAGGATATGTTGCAAGAGAAAAGACAAGCCACCCTTATTAAACTCTAAAGATGTACATATTCTTTATCCTCTTACACTGTGTATAAGACAGTAGTTTTGGAATTGTTAGTTAGATTACTTGTTGGTTATCACTGCATTGTCAGAACTAGAAGCACAAGCATTTCGCTACACTCGCATTAACATCTGCTAACCATGTGTATGTGACAAATAAAATTTGATTTGATTTGATCTCCTTAGTTTTGTTGACCTTGAGTGTGAGGTTATTTTCCTGACACCACACTCCGATGACGGAAGTGAGTGCTACGGGGCGGTAGTCGTTTAGCTCAGTTCTTAGCTTTCTTGGGAACAGGAACAATGGTGGCCCTCTTGAAGCATGTGGGAACAGCAGACTGGTATAGGGATTGATTGAATATGTCCGTAAACACACCGGCCAGCTGGTCTGCGCATGCTCTGAGAGTGCGGCTGGGGATGCCGTCTGGGCCTGCAGCCTTGCGAGGGTTAACACGTTTAAATGTCTTACTCACCTCGGCTGCAGTGAAGAAGCATGTTTTCGTTGCAGGCCGTGTCAGTGGCACTGTATTGTCCTCAAAGCGGGCAAAAAAGTGATTTAGTCTGCCTGGGAGCAAGACATCCTAGTCCGTGACTGGGCTGGTTTTCTTCTTGTCGTCCGTGATTGACTGTAGACCCTGCCACATGCCTCTTGTGTCTGAGCCGTTGAATTGAGATTCTACTTTGTCTCTGTACTGACGCTTAGCTTGTTTGATAGCCTTGCGGAGGGAATAGCTGCACTGTTTGTATTCGGTCATGTTACCAGTCACCTTGCCCTGATTAAAAGCAGTGGTTCGCGCTTTCAGTTTCACGCGAATGCTGCCGTCAATCCACAGTTTCTGGTTAGGGAATGTTTTAATCGTTGCTATGGGAACGACATCTTCAACGCACGTTCTAATGAACTCGCACACCGAATCAGCGTATTCGTCAATATTGTTATCTGACGCAATACGAAACATATCCCAGTCCACGTGATGGAAGCAGTCTTGGAGTGTGGAGTCAGCTTGGTCGGACCAGCGTTGGACAGACCTCAGCGTGGGAGCTTCTTTTTTTAGTTTCTGTCTGTAGGCAGGGATCAACAAAATGGAGTCGTGGTCAGCTTTTCCGAAAGGGGGCGGGGCAGGGCCTTATATTTACATTTACATTTACATTTAAGTCATTTAGCAGCGTCGCGGAAGTTAGAGTAACAATGATCCAAGGTTTTTCACCCCTGGTTGCGCAATCGATAAGCTGATAAAATTTAGGGAGTCTTGTTTTCAGATTAGCCTTGTTAAAATCCCCAGCGACAATGAATGCAGCCTCCAGATAAATGGATTCCAGTTTGCAAAGAGTCAAATAAAGTTCGTTCAGAGCCATCGATGTGTCTGCTTTGGGGGATATATATACGGCTGTGATTATAATCGAAGAGAATTCTATTGGTAGATAATGTGGTCGACATTTGATTGGGAGGAATTCTAAATCAGGTGAACAGAAGGATTTGAGTTACTGTATGTTTCTTTCATCACACCATGTCTCGTTAGCCATAAGGCATACGCTCCCGCCCCTCTTCTTACCAGAAAGATGTTTGTTTCTGTCGGCGCGATGCGTGGAGAAACCCGCTGGCTGCACCGCCTCCGATAGCGTCTCTCCAGTGAGCCATGTTTCCGTGAAGCAAAGAACGTTAGTCTCTGATGTCCCTCTGGAATGCTATCCTTGCTCGGATTTCATCAACCTTGTTGTCAAGAGACTGGACATTGGCGAGAAGAATGCTAGGGAGTGGTGCACGATGTGCCCGTCTCCGGAGTCTGACCAGAAGACCGCCTCGTTTCCCTCTTTTTCGGAGTCGTTTTGGGTCGCTGCATGGGATCCATTCAGTTGTCCTGTTTGAAAGGCAGAACACAGGATCCGTGTCGCGAAAATCATATTCTTGGTCGTACTGATGGCGAGTTGACGCTGATCTTATATTCAGTAGTTCTTCTCGACTGTATGTAATGAAAACTAAAATGACCTGGGGTACTAATGTAAGAAATAACACGTAAAAAAAACTAAAAAACTGCATATAGTTTCCTAGGAACGCGAAGCGAGGCGGCCATCTCTGTCTACTGTATTATTGACTGTATGTTTGTTTTACTCCATGTGTAACTCTGTGTTGTTGTATGTGTCGAACTGCTTTGCTTTATCTTGGCCAGGTCGCAATTGTAAATGAGAACTTGTTCTCAACTTGCCTACCTTGTTAAATAAAGGTTAAATAAATAAATACCATGTTTCTTGTAGGATGACAATGTCTGTATTTCCAATTTCTTTGATGAAGTCTGGGTTCCTGCTTTTTAGGCCAAAGGCAGATGACCTCAGACCTTGTATATTCCAGGATGAGATAGTAAAAGCTTTGTGTTCCATGGTGTCTAGTGTTGTTTTCGTGTGGTTTAGGCCCGGACCACCACAGTAGGTGTGAGCAGAGCATGTTGAGCATCTGATACAAACCTCCTAGGTTGGGGGGGGTGCGCACATTAGTGGGGGTTGGGCCTGTTGCTCTGCTCATGGCCTGGGCATGTGTGGCTGTCATGTTGAGGTCCTTGCTGCAGGGCCGGGGGCATGGGGTGGCAGAAAGGGCATAGGTCTGATCTAGGGTGTTGCCAGTGTTTGTTTGGGGTGGTCTCAGCTGGTTGGGGTGTGGCTGGTGAAGCTGTGGTCTGGGTATAGGTCCTCTTGGCGTGGGTTCTCTCGGTGGAGGTCCTTCGGGAGGGGGTCTCGCTGGTCTGGGCGGGGTGTCTGTTGCTCCTGTGTGAGGTTTCGGGTTTTGCGGTTGAGGGTGATGTCCTTAAGGGTCGTGGCAAAAGTTGGGATTGCTGCCTTGTAGAGGTGGACCTGGTCGTAAAGACTGTTCAAGTCCAGGGTGTAATGGTGGGCCAGGTAGACATTAGGTTTTGAGGCACAGTCCCGAGAAATGCTTGCGTTCACCCGCTGTGTGGTGGCAAGGTGAATGTCTTCTCGTGGTAGCATGGTGGCGATAACCACTTGTGTGTTGGGGAAAGTGGAAGAAGCTTTTTTAATCACTCCCTTGAGTTCTTTGGCCACCCGTTCCTGCTGGGTCCTCAGGTCGTTTGTGCCTTTGTGAACTATAAATATGGCTGGGGGACCCTAGTCTGTCCTCTGACTTCTCCAAGGCATGCCTAGTGTTTGGGCACCAGGGTTTAGCCACTTTGTGTTTGGGAAAAAGTTTAATCTCTTGAATGTATTTGCTATTTGAATCAATGAGGAGCACATTTTCTGGATTTTGTGTGTCCTCAGTGGATGTGTGGGGGTTGTCAAGAGAGCAATGAGGGGAGCTGACAGGGGGGCAGTTAGGAGGGGGTGGGGTCTGTTGGGTTGGTGGGCCCTGTGTTGTCTGTCCCATTGTGGTGTTGGCGTTCTGGTTCCAGGTCTGAGGTGGGCTGTTCTGCTGGCTTCTCTGGAGGAGTGTCCTGCTCTCTGTCACACCCTCCTTCACTGCTGTTATCTGTCCCATGTGTTCCTCTTCCTCCACCTTCAGTGCTGTTATCGATGCAATGTCTTCCTCTCTCCTCAAGTTCTCTCACCTCAGTCGGGAATGCAGCCAGCTCTTTGACGGCCGTCCATCTCCACCTTCCGAGTCTTGTAGTTGGGGGGGGGGTTGTTGTGCTGGTCTGTTCTGTCTGGATTGTGTGGACTAGCTCTCTTAGATCCACCATGTCTCTCTCCAGCTCTGAGAATTTATCCCTCTCAGTGATGGAGGAGCAGTGCTGTTGTGGGACCTGGGTGTGTTCAGTGCTGTCGAGGTGACTATCCTCGTCTGCAGGACAGTTTGAAGAGGTGTGATCAGACTCACTCAGGACAGGGGAGTCGTCACAGAGAGCTTTTCCTGCTGTGTTCTCTCTCTGATCCCGTAAAAGTCCTGCTGGCACTGCTAGAGTATGCCCTGCACCATTACTGTTCCAGACTTGTGGCTTTTGGCTTCAGAAGTAAGTTCAGACTGAACATTACTCACTCAGTTCTTCTGTTGGATGGTATTTCCAGATTTCCGCTGTGTTTCTTCTGCAGGTTTTGGTTTGTTCTAAAGTTTTTTTCCGTGATAGTAAGAATCCATTCAGGTAATTTTGTCCAAAAATCAACGTTTTAAGTATGGAATATTTATCTGAAGGTTTTACCGTAGAGGATAGTTTCCTGTATAAGTCATTGCAATTTTTTTGGGGGGAAGTTTATCTACATTTATCCAACTATAATTCAATTTTTTGCCAAAAGGAGCCTGGTCATTGCCTGATAGTCAGCAGGTCACAGTGAAATATATATATTTTTTTTGAAAGAAAAATGTCATGGCGGCAGTGGTATATTTTCGAAAGTAGCCCAAAAACCTGCCTCCCTCGACCAATACATATTCACCCATGACATTGTTTTCAAAGTAGCCCAATTTGCAAGAAAACCACAAACATTGCAACACTGAAGCCCTCTATAGATGGGTTAGTGGACATCATCATGAAAACAATGTGCATGCTTCCATGGGGCAGAAGTCAACAAGTTGTTATGATTCTGGATGGCCAAATTGCTTGGAAGAATATCCCTTAAGAAAAAAGATTGCAGTCAGAGTATTACTGCAGTACACAAAAAAATACTACATCCAAAATTACACCTTTAAAAAAAAAAAAGTATTACTGCAGTACTTTTGCAGTGTAATTGCAGTCTACCTAAAGTTCAATTGCAGTACACTGCAGTTATTCTGCACCCAAAATACCAGGCAACTGCAGTTACTGCACTTTTATTGCAGTTTCAAAACCGCAATCTTTTTTGTAAGGGAAGAAAGTGCCATGTGGGGTATCGTAAGTGGCCCGTTTCAGGTTGTTCTTGATACCATGTCTTGTTTTGAGGCGTTTTGACTATTTTATGTCAATAGGGTAAACATTTCTAGCTTGCAAACCAACAACTAACGGCGTATTGGACACAAGTGGTCAATATGGAAATGTAGGTTTTAAATAAACATTTGAGATGAAATATAGCTTACATGTCAATAATGTAAGCCAATCCTGTCTAAGACCAAGCAGTCTTTATAAACCACAGCCCTCTGCAAAAGCACCTTCTCGGATGTTGGTTTCAAGACAGTACTTATTTAAATTAGGTAAGAATATCATGTTATCATTGGTGTATGGAACGGAGAGTTAGGATGACATCACGCTGTCCCCTTAATAATCCTGCCTCCTGAATCCAAGTGTTTGACATGGGGGAGGGAACCATAAACTATGATCAAACAGTGTCAATGTGAAAAACAGTCATTTTTCATACAGTAATTTGATCTGGTTTCATCCAAATATCACTGACACTTCATGACCTTAAAAATATGTCCAACATTTTTGTTCAATAGTCCCAAAATATGACATCTATAAAATACATAATGATGCTTATCTGGACCTCTGTCTATTTCCATACCATGGACCACTTTTTGTTGACTATTCACTGAAGAATTGGAGGGAAAAGAAGCCTACAATTGTACATAAACACAAAATTTCTTTATTCAGCCTGATATGAGTTACACTAGATGAAAAAAAAAAAAGATAATCTAAGAGAACTACTTCCCTTTATGGAGTTAATGACATTTCCAAATCAGCTTTTGACCCTCACCAGACCGCTTCAAACATCAGTTGTTGCATTTACGAGAGGAACACAGCGTAATCAAATGCTACAATTGACCTGAGGTTTCCTTTGAAAAAACAAACAAAAAAACACATTTTTCCCTCAGCAGTCATCTCGTTTGTTTTTCCACCAAAAGATATGGAATGTTTTGGAAAGGTAGGTGAAAAAAATGTTTGGAAAGACAAGTGTCAATCCACCATTTCATGTTCTCTCGAACTGCAACAAAAATGGAGAAAAAAAAAAGAAAAACTAATCCTAGGTTTCTGCTCCTGGGGTGTCAGACATGCAGGGAGAAAGGGGTTGAGAAAACAATCCTTTGCTCACTGTGTGAGTAAGAGGTGCAGAAAAACACTTCCCCTTGTGTTGTGGCGCTTATTTCTCTGCTTCTCGATCATCTCCAACAAACAGAAATCCAGAAGTCGTTGCTGTACAGCAGGTAAACTAGCCCCAGCTTGTACAGTATGTGAGCGCTTAAACGCCTGTAAGTCAATTTTGGAAACGAATACACAGGGTTGGCCGTCATACAGAGACAGGAAAGAGGTATCAGAGGGGTATTTCTCCCCCACCTTTTTCTTACATTTTCAGAGTTCAAATGTGTTTATATTACGTTTTACACAAGTTTTTATTTTTTTTTATTCTCTTTTTCGTAATACAAGAGCCAAAAAAACTGTTTGCTTGTTTCCCCCTAGAATTATGCAATATAAAAAATAACTAATTTCATGCTGTTTTAACATCAGCCAATATTTGTACTTGACAGAGCCCTCCATGGTTACCATCTGCGCATGTGCTTTTACAGTTAAAATATAAACTCAGCAAAAAAAGAAACGTCCCTTTTTCAGGACCCTGTCTTTCAAAGATAATTTGTAAAAATCCAAATAACTTCACAGATCTTCATTGTAAAGGGTTTAAACACTGTTTCCCACAAACAATTAATGAACATGCACCTGTGGAGCGGTCGTTAAGACACTAACAGCGTCTAGGCAATTACGGTAGGCAATTAAGGTCACAGTTATGAAAACCTAGGACACTAAAGAGGCCTTTCTACTGACGCTACCATCTGACTCTACCATCTAAAAACACCAAAAGAAAGATGCCCAGGGTCCCTGCTCATCTGCATAAACATGCCTTAGGCATGCTGCAAGGAGACATGAGGACTGCAGATGTGGCCAGTGCAAAAAATTGCAATGTCCGTACCTTGAGACACCTAAGACAGCGCTACAGGGAGACAGGACAGACAGCTAATCGTCCTCGCAGTGGCAGACCACGTGTAACAACACCTGCACAGGATCGGTACATCCGAACATCACACCTGCGGGACAAGTACAGGATTGCAACAACTGCCCGAGTTACACCAGGAACACACAATCCCTCCATCAGTGCTCAGACTGTCCTCAATAGGCTGAGAGAGGCTGGACTGAGGGCTTGTAGGCCTGTTATAAGGCAGGTCCTCACCAGACATCACCGGCAACAACGTCACCTATGGGCACAAACCAACCGTCGCTGGACCAGATAATACTGGCAAAGTGCTCTTCGCTGACGAGTCGTGGTTTTGTCTGCCAGGGGTGATGGTCAGATTCTCATTTATCGTTGAAGGAATGAGCGTTACACCGAGGCCTGTACTCTGGAGTGGGACTGATTTGGAGGTGGAGGGTCCGTCATGGTCTGGGGCGGTGTGTCACATCATCGGACTGCATGCAATTGCAGGCAATCT
The DNA here is from genome assembly GCF_023373465.1 of Oncorhynchus keta. Classification (NCBI taxonomy): domain Eukaryota; kingdom Metazoa; phylum Chordata; class Actinopteri; order Salmoniformes; family Salmonidae; genus Oncorhynchus; species Oncorhynchus keta. The sequence goes on from NC_068429.1 coordinate 17,249,391, forward strand.
TAAAGCTGTGCGTTACAGGGAAGACATCCTCCTCCCTCATATGGTACCCTTCCTGCGGGCTCTTCCAGTACCCTTCCTGAGGGCTCATCCTGACATGACCCTCAAGCATGAAAATGCCACCAGCCATACTGCTCGCTCTGTGTGTGATTTCCTGCAAGACAGGAATGTCAGTGTTCTGCCATGGCCAGTGAAGAGCCCGGATCTCAATCCCATTGAGCACGTCTGGGACCTGTTGGATCAGATTGAAGGGTGAGGGCTAGGACCGTTCTCCCCCAGAAATGTCCAGTAATATGCAGGTGCCTTGGTGGAAGAGTGGGGTAACATCTCACAGCAAGAACTGGCAAATCTGGTGCAGTCCATGAGGAGATGCACTGCAGTACTTAATGCAGCTGGTGGCCACACCAGATACTGACCGTTACTTTTGATTTTGACACATTCCATTTGTTAGTCACATGACATTGGAACTTGTTCAGTTTATGTCTCAGTTGTTGAATCTCGTTATGTTCATACAAATATTTACACATGTTAAGTTTTCTGAAAATAAACGCAGTTGACAGTGAGAGGATGTTTCTTTTTTTTGCTGAGTTTATATTAATTTATCATTAAATAGTATACCTCTTGCACAGTCTTGCATGCATTGGGGGAGCATTTCGGCAGCTATACAAGGAGAGGCATATGGACGGACTTGCTAAGGCTGTGGAATCCGGGCCGAGTCCAGACACTCTTTTGGTCCACCTGTAAATCGATGGCCTTTATACCATTTCAACCAGGTCAGTCCAGAAGATAATTGATTCTCCAGTGTGTTTTTAATGAGTGAGTGAGTGAGAGTGTGTGTGTATGTTCCTTTACTCAATTTCTCCAAGGAACTGCTGAGATCACTGAAGCTTTGTTCCAAGCTTCCGTTGTCTGTTTCTGGAGGATAAGCAGACATTCAAACCATTACTACACATGTAAACATGGTTAAAAACATCAACTCTATTTGGAGTCACACAGATTCCCACCTAATGTGGTTATTAAAATATGTCCCTTACCTCGCCTCTGACCTGGTCACTGTGTACTCAAACCAAAGGATGTTGGGGATCAGGCTTGTGTCCCGCACCAGAAAGAACTCTGATATCGGCCTGTCAGCAGTCAAGGATGGCGAGAGAGGTGGGACAAAATAAAAAATGGAGACACACTGAGAAAGGGAAAAGTACACAACAGATAATCAAGATGAACACATCAGTAGCTACAGTATACGCTGCCCAAATCTGTGCCAGGCTCTGATGGTTCACTTCTTGCTAAGCCTGTGTGCCCCCCTGAGAGGTGTCCCTGTTCTTTACCATGCTGCTATCTTGGGGAAGAGCGGTGTAAGCACCTCCTGTGTGAAGAAGAACCAGACTACTCCTATGGTGCTACCGGCCACTCCCCCATAGAAGACCTGACTCCAAGTGTGGTACAACAGGTACACCCTGCAAAAAGGTACATTGAGCATTTTTTAAATACAAATTGTGCAATTGTGCTAAATGGTTAAGAGTTGGGACCAAATTGACAAATGTGTCATGGTCTAAAAATACATAAAAATCTAGATAAATTAGACTTGTCCCTCACCTGCTGTATGACACTGATAAGGCCACGCCCAACAAGGTGATGGACAGTATGTGTCTCCACAGCAACTCCACACACCGAGCGTTGTTCGTTTGATGCATTCTAGACACAGGGGGCAAAGTGCGTCAGCCGACATCAAATGTTATGTATGGTTACAATGCATAATTTCCCCCCCTTTTAAATAAATGTAGTCTGCGAGAGAATGGTAACTCACCTTAAATAAAGGAAAAGAAAGAAGTAAACAACAAAAAACCAGATGAACTGGGAATGACTGGAGGGCATCCCATACTCTGTTGTCAGGGTTGTGTGAGCTCCTGGGAAAAGATACAGAAGAACAGGGTTTAACCACACGCTATGACAATCACAAATAGAACACAGTTAAACCACATTAATCACAAATATTTATGGCCATTTTTGTCCATCAAAAGCTGAAATTAGTCAAACTCGTGACAGTTAATGTCAGAGATGCTTCCGTTAGAAATGCCTTCAACAAGCTGCCACCCATAGTATTGTTGTTTTGTGTATATATTACCACTATCATATGAAGTATTTTGCTAGTTTGGGATTATATGATTGATGTGAAGATTATAAATTGGTGTACAATTCGGTCTATGACTGAAAGAAACTAATAAAACCTACTACGTTAAATCGACTGACAACTGAGAATGCTCCCCGTTCTCTCCACTGTGACCCATACAAAAGCGATTGGCTCATTTGTTTTTGACTAATACAAAATCTGTGTCTGGCTGCATCCTGGAAGCATGAATTTAGTAATGCTGTGTACCATTCCTGCATTCTGTCTTGCCTACAATATGAACTTATGTTACCATTGTTGGGTTCTGAGAATATGAAATATACTTCATGTGTATTTGTGATGAGTGTAGGGGAGCGATTACATGTGGCAGGCGTGAATGGTAAGGGGAGAGAGCCATGAATTAGTGATGGGGGGCGTATCACTAGTGTCCTGCCTAGCAGTAAAGAATGATGTTTGTACAGATGGTTAGAAGGAAACTCAACTTATGAGGAATGGTTAAATATCAGTGCGTGTGTGAAAATGTTTTTTTTTTGTCTAATGCAGCTGTATTGACCCTCTGGGAAGAATAAACTTGTTTAAGCTTTCAGTGTCCGTTGAGTGTTTTACTCTGAGAATTAACACAATACACCTACTGTATATTTATTTGATGCACAGACAGACACTGTATTGGCATTATTTGTATGTGTACAGACATATCCAAGGTGGCGTAGCAGTGCAGACGTGGTTTGTTGTCCTCTCGTTTACTTTTTGTATTTTTTGTCTTTTTTGTATATATTCCAATTTATTTTTCAATCTCTTTTTCCATTTTTAAATTAAATATACCTTCCGGGAACCCGCCTCACTCAATGTGACACAGATCCACTATTTGTTTTAGACCCTATAGCCAAAACTTTCATCAGAAGGTAGCCAGCTAATTAACTAAGTTACTATCCATTTATTCATTGTTAGCCACTGCTAGCGGCCTTTACCCTCTGCTCAGGCACCAGCCGTTTTTTTAGCCTGGATAATACCTGCCAGCCTCGGACTGTTTTTCTCCACTACGACGCCAGATTCCTGCCATAAACCCTGGACCATTGATCATCACAGCTGCCACTGAGTGACCCAGCCCCGAAGCTAGCCCAGAGCCAGGCACATCTCCCAGCTAGCAAACTAAATTCCCACAACTACAATACCTTTTTCGTCATCTGGCCCAGTCCCTTCGTCGTCACGGAGATAGCTTGCAAAGTTCTTTCATACTTTCCAGGTCTATGCCCAAACAGTTCAAGCTTCAAATGTTTAAAATTAATCTCTCCAGAAATAAGTCTCTCACTGTTGCCGCCTGTTATAGACCCCCCTCAGCTCCCAGCTGTGCTCTGTACACCATATGTGAATTGATGGCCCCCCATCTATCTTCAGAGTTCGTTCTGTTAGGTGATCTAAACTGGGATATGATAAACACCCTAGCAGTCCTACAATCTAAGCTAGATGGCCTCAATCTCACACAAATTATCAAGGAAACCACCAGCTACAACCTTAAATCTGTAAACATGGGCACCCTCATTTAAAAAAAAAAAAAAACTTTATTTAACTGGGCAAGTCAGTTAAGAACAAATTCTTATTTTCAATGATGGCCTAGGAACAGTGGGTTAACTGCCTGTTCAGGGGCAAAACGACAGATTTGTACCTTGTCAGCTCTTGGAATTGAACTTGCAACCTTTCGGTTAATAGTCAAACGATAACCACTAGGCTACCCTGCCGCCTCATAGATATTATCGTGACCAACTTGCCCTCCAAATACACCTCTGCTGTTTTCAATCAGGATCTCAGCGATCACTGCCTCATTGCCTGCATCCGCTATGGGTCCGGGGTCAAATATTCACCCCTCATCACTGTCAAACGCTCCCTAAAACACTTTTGCAAACAGGCCTTTCTAATCGATCTGGCCCAGGTATCATGGAAGGATATTGACCTCATCCTGTTAGTCGAGGATGCCTGGTCGTTCTTTAAAAGTAATTTCCTCACCATCTTAAATAAGCATGCTCCTTTCAAAAAATGTAGAACTTGGTTCACTCCAGACCTGACTGCCCTTGACCAGCACAAAAACATCCTGTGGCGGTCTGCAATAGCATGGAATAGTCCCGGCGATATGCAACTGTTCAGGGAAGTCAGGAACCAATACACACAGTCAGTCAGGAAAGCAAAGGCTAGCTTTTTCAAACATAAATTTGCATTCTGTAGCTCGAACTCAAAAAAGTTTTGGGACACTAAAGTCCATGGAGAACAAGAGCACCTCCTCGCAGCTGCCCACTGCACTGAGGCTAGGCAACACGGTCACCACCGATAAATCCATGATAATCAAAAATTTCAATAAGCATTTCTCTACGGCTGGCCATGCTTTCCTCCTGGCTACCCCAACCCCGGCCAACAGCTCCAAACCCCTCGCAGCTACTTACCCAAGCTTCCCCAGCTTCTCCTTCACCCAAATCCAGATCGCAGATGTTCTGGCAGAGCTGCAAAACCTGGACCCGTACAAATCAGCTGGGCTAGACCAATCCTGGACCCTCTCTTTCTAAAAAATTATCTGCCGCCATTGTTGCAACCCCTATTACCAGTTTGTTCAACGTCTCATTTCATCCGAGATCCCTAAAGATTGGAAAGCTGCCGCGGTCATCCCCCTCTTCAAAGGGGATGACACTCTAGACCCAAACTGTTACAGACCTATATCCATCCTGCCCTGCCTTTCTAAAGTCTTTGAAAGCCAAGTTAATAAACAGATCACTGACCATTGAGAATCTCACCGTATCTCCGCTGTGCTAAACGGTTTCCGAGCCGGTCACGGGTGCACCTCAGCCAAGCACAAGGTACTAAACGATATCATAACCGCCATCGATAAAAGACAGTACTGTGCAGCCGTCTTCATCGACCTGGCCAAGGCTTTCGACTCTGTCAATCACTGTATTCTTATTGGCAGACTCAATAGCCTTGGTTTCTCAAATGACTGCCTTGCCTGGTTCACCAACAACTTCGTAGATAGAGTTCAGTGTGTAAAATTGGAGGGTCTGTTGTCCGGACCTCCTGCAGTCTCTATGGGGGTACCACAGAGTTCAATTCTCGGGCTGACTCTTTTCTCTGTATATATCAACGATGTCGCTCTTGCTGCGGGTGATTCCCTGATCCACCTCTATGCAGACGACACCATTCTTTATACATCTGGCCCTTCTTTGGACACTGTGTTAACTAACCTCCAAACGAGCTTCAATGACATACAACACTCCTTCCGTGGCCTCCAACTGCTCTTAAATACTAGTAAAACCAAATGCATGCTTTTCAACCGTTCGCTGCCCGCACCCGCATGCCCAACTAACATCACTACTCTGGACGGTTCTGACCTAGAATAAGTGGACAACTACAAATACCTAGGTGTCTGGCTAGACTGTAAACTCTTTCCAGACTCATATCAAACATCTCCAATCCAAAATCAAATCTAGAATCGGCTTTCTATTTCGCAACAAAGCCTCCTTCACTCACGCCGCCAAACTCAAGCACACACTCAAGCAGGTATATCTCACTGGTCAAAGCCAACACCTCATTTGATCGCCTTTCCTTCCAGTTCTCTCTTGCCAGTGACTGGAACGAATTGCAAAAATCGCTGAAGCTGGAGACTTACATTTCCCTCACTAACATTAAACATCAGCTATCTGAGCAGCTAACCGATCGCTGCAGCTGTACATAGTCCATCTGTAAAAAGCCCAACCAATCTACCTACCTCATCCCCATATTGTTTTTATTTACTTTGCTGCTCTTTTGCACACCAGTATCACTACTTACACACCATCATCTGCTCATCCATCACTCCAGTGTTAATCTGCTAAATTGTAATTAATTTGCTACTATGGCCTATTTATTGCCTTACCTCCTCATGCCATTTGCACACACTGTATATAGACTTTCTTTTTTTTCTCTATTGTGTTTACTGTATGCTTTTTTTATTTCATGTAACTCTGTGTTGTTTCTGTCACAATGCTTTGCTTTATCTTGGCCCAGTCGCAGTTGTAAATGAGAACTTGCTCTCAACTAGCTAACCTGGTTAAATAAAGGTGAAATAGAAAAATTAAAAATATATATTTTGGAAAGTTCAGACGCCTCGACTTTTCACAAAAAAAAAAGAAAGTCAAGGCACGTTCCGAATGTACTGGGTCACTACAGTAAGTGAATTGTCGCTTTCCTCACCTTCACATGGGCGGGGCTCCCGTAGAATATGCTTCAGCAGCCAATTCACACCTTCGTTCAGGACGAGCCCCCCGAAGGAGGAGATCTAGGGATGAGGATTGGGAAAAGGATTATGTGTGATCATATGCCTTATTCATACACATGGTGGACTACAGCTTTTAAATATTTTCTTACAGAAATGTAGCTTGCAACATTAGCCTAATCTTTACTATTAATGGCCAATATCTATATCTATATGACCTTGCACAAGCTTTTCTTTATGTACAGTGCCTTGCAAAAGTATTCACCCCCCTTGCCGTCATGCAATTGACACACACAAAATAGCCCAAGTGGGTGAAGTGAAATGAAAAAAATAACTTGTTTAATTTTTTAAAACAGAAACAGAACTGGTGCATGCATATTCACCCCCTTTGTTATGAAGCCACTAAATAAGTTCTGGTGCAACCAATTACCTTCAGAAGTCACATAATTAGTTATTTTACCTTTATTTAACTAGGCAAGTCAGTTAAGAACAAATTCTTAATTTCAATGACGGCCTAGGAACACTGCCTTGTTCAGGAACACTGCCTTGTTCAGGGGCAGAACGACAGAGTTATACCATGTCAGCTCAGGGATTTGAACTTGCAACCCAACGCTCTAACCACGAGGCTACCCTGCCACCCCAAGTTAAAGTCCACCTGTGTGCATTCTAAGTGTCACATGATCTCAGTATATATACACACACCTGTTCTGAAAGGCCCCAGAGTCTGCAACACCACTAAGCAATGGATACCACCTAGCAAGCGGCATTATGAAGACGAAAGAACTCTCCAAACAGGTCAAGGACAACGTTTTGGAGAAATGCAGATCAGGATTGGGTTATAAAAAATATCAGAAACTTTGAACATTCCACAGAGCACCATGAAATCCATTATTAAAAAATGGAAAGAATATGGCACCACAACAAACCTGCCAAGAGAGGGCCGCCCACCAAAACTCACAGACCAGGCAAGGAGGGCATGAATCAGAGAGGCAACAAAGAGACCAAATGTAACCTAGAGGGAGCTGCAAAGCGCCACAGTGGAGATCGGAGGATCTGTCCATAGGACCACTTTAAGCCGTACACTCCACAGAGCTGGGCTTTACAGAAAAAAAACAAGCAAACACATTTGGTGTTCGCCAAAAGGAATGTGGGAGACTCCCCAAACATATGGAAGAATGTACTCTGGTCAGATGAGACTAAAATTGAGCTTTTTGGCCATCAAGGAAAATGCTATGTCTGGCGCAAACCCAACACCTCTCATCACCCCGAGAACATGATGTTTTTCCATCGGCAGGGACTGGAAAACTGGTAGGAATTGAAGGAATGATGGATGGCGATAAATACAGGGAAATTCCTGAAGGAAACCTGTTTCAGTCTTCCAGAGATTTGAGACTGGGACAGAGGTTCACCTTCCAGCAGGACAATGACCATAAGCATACTGCTAAAGCAACACTCGAGTGATTTAAGGGGAAGCATTTAAATGTCTTGTTATGGCCTAGTCAAAGCACAGACCTCAATCCAACTGAGAATCTGTGGTATGACTTAAAGATTGCTGTACACCAGTGGAACCCATCCAACTTGAAGGAGCTGGAGCAGTTTTGCCTTGAAGAATGGACAAAAATCCCAGTGGCTAGATGTGCCAAGCTTATAGAGACATACCCCAAGAGACTTGCAGCTGTAATAGCTGCAAAAGGTGGCTCTACAAAGTATTGACTTTGGGGTGGTTGATTAGTTTTGCACGCTCAAGTTTTTTTTTTTGTCTTATTTCTTGTTTGTTTTACAATAAAAAACATTTAGCATCTTCAAAGTGGTAGGCATGTTGTGTAAATCAAATGATACAACCCCACCAAAAATCTATTATAATTCCAAGTTAAGGCAAAAAAATAGGAAAAATGCCAAGGGGGATGAATACTTTTGCAAGCCACTGTATGGCTTAGCGTGTGTCATGTGTCGGTGTGACACGTGTCCTGTCCTCATTTAGTGATTCAGCAGGGAGTTGGGTAATCCCGTATGGGGCAAGGATCTGGGTTACATTACTTACCGTGTGCAGTTCACGCTTGAACACTATGAGGGTGACAAAGCCTACGAGAATCGCTATGGGCAGCAGGCTGGTGTAGGCCAACACTTGTCCAGTCAGATCACCTTTGAGAACAACCAACAAGAAATTCTTAAACACAATCCCCTTGCAGGAAAATGTGAACATTCAGGGGAACATCCAGCAGGGCAGTGCCTTCAGGAAAGTATTCAGATTTCTTGACTTATTCCGAATTGTGTTACGTTACAGCCTTAATCTACATACAATACCCCAGACATTTTTGCTAGTTTATAAAAATAACACTTAAATATCACATTTGCAGAAATATTCAGACCCTTTACTAGTATTTTGTTGAAGCACCATTAGCAGCAATTACAGCCTTGACTCTTCTTGGATATGATGCTACAAACTTGGCACATAGAAGCAAGCGTTGCGGGTACTATTTAATGACGCTGCCAGTTGAGGCCTTGTGAGGCGTCTGTTTCTCAAACAAGACATTAATGTATTTATCTCTTTCTATTCTGGTTAGAGACAGTTTGCACTGTTCTGTGAAGGGAGTAGTACAAAGCGTTTTACGAGATCTTCAGTTTCTTGGCAATTTATCGCATGGAATAGCCTTCATTTCTCAGAACAAGAATAGTCTGACGAGTTTCAGAAGAAAGTTCATTGTTTCTGGCCATTTTGAGCCTGTAATCGAACCCACAAATGCTGATGCTCCAGACACTCAACCAGTCTAAAGAAGGACAGTTTTATTGTACTTTAAATCAAAACAAGTTTTCAGCTGTGCTAACATAATTGCTAAAGGGTTTTCTAATGATCAATTAGCCTTTTAAAATGATCAACTTGGATTAGCTAACACAAAGTGCTATTGGAACACAGGAAAATAAAAACAAAAAAATAAAGCAATTTCCAGCTACAATAGTTATTTACAACATTAACAATGTTTACACTGTATTTCTGATCAATTCGATGTTATTTTACAATGGACAAAAACTTGATTTTCTTTCAAAAACAAGGACATTTCTAAGTGGCCCCAAACGTTTTGAATGGCAGTGTATATGGATGAATTATAAAGCCACGTACATTTAACAGTTAGGCTATTGATTATAGACCTCATTACTTTGGACTTTGCGCTCTCAATTTTATTAGACAATTAGGGTAAACCCGATTTGCACGTGACTAGTATTACTAGAGGACGTTGGTTATGTAATTATTACCCCAGAATGTCCTATTCCAGAGGATGATTCGGACTGGATTCGTTTTTTTCCAAATTCTTTCTACAAATAATTGAACCATTATGACCGATGCCTAGAGTTTTTTTTTCATAGGCGGGAATAAGTCCAGGCGATAACAGGGCTACACTTATAACTAGAGCTTGGTTCCCACGTTTCTAAACCATCTTTGGTTCGTGTCGCCATAATATTTGAATTGAGCAAGTATGATCATAATCATTAGGATTTTTTAGCAATCCATAGTCGACATACTAAATGGCCACCAGCCTTCAGATGTGAGCTAAACAGTGCACTTGAGATGTGTTTTAAGGCTATATGCGCACGTGAATGTATACTTTCTGAACGTTTAGGTCAGTTGTACGCTGCTTGGGAATCTATTAACAGCAAGGCTTATATTAAATAGGCACAATATTTTTTACTAATGCATTTGTCAATATATAAAATTCATACGAACACAACATTTTAACAAAATAATTCACTGTGAAAGTTGATACATGTAGGCCCTTCATATAGGCTATGCGTAGCACTTCATTAAATGTATCGAATCAGTTATTGTTTTCTTGCTCAAACCATGATTCGGAGACACCTGAAACCCCACCTCTTTAAGGAATACCTAGGATAGGATAAAGTAATCCTTCTCACCCCCCTTAAAATATTTAGATGCACTATTGTAAAGTGGCTGTTCCACTGGATGTCATAAGATGAATGCACCAATTTGTAAGTCGCTCTGGATAAGAGCGTCTGCTAAATGACTTAAATGTAAATGTAAATGTAATGATTAACACCTGTCAAACTCAGACATTTCTCTCAAAACACATGGAAGTCGATTCGCACGCGTGTAGAGTTATCAGAGGACCTTGGAGTTCGCCAAAAAACTGGTTATTCTGGATGAAATTGTTACTCTGCACAAATTACTGACATGGCAGATTCGGACGGGACTCAAATTACAAATGTGTTTTGTGCTTGTGCACATAATTACATTCATTACCCGACCAACCACAGTAAAAAGAATCCCTTCCGAACAGCAATGGCTGTTTAATTGCCTCTGCTGCTCTCAATATGCAGGTTAATTTTGCTATTATGCACATAGCAACATAGTGAAAGGCGCCAATTCTACTGCGCACCCTAGATTGTTTCAGTACAGAGGACAGCGACCATATCCAACACGGGAGAAAACGCATTTGTTATCAAAAAATAATAATATGATGTATTAGTGTTGCACCATTATCTTTACATAATAACCATATACAATCAGTATCACATGTCTTCGAGTGATTGACTGTGCCATCCGCAATGGATTAGTCTGAGACATGTGCGAATCAGACAGGTAGGTGTTTTGTGCATCATAGAAAAAAATAAAATCCGACTGCTCAACTAAAGAAATCTCAGTCAACCAACAGCCTTTCGACCAAACAATCGGCGAGTCGACTAAATGGTGTATGTTTTTGGGCAACCTGACCAAATTCACATAGAAATATGTTAGATCTGTCATTCTCATAGAAAGCAAGTCTCATATGCAGTAGATATGTTCTATTTGAGCCATTTCTATGCTTACTGTTTTGTACACCAACTTCAAAGGACGGAAAATACAATATATTCATTCATCATTAATGGAAAATATACTTCACAACGGTTTAGATGGAACAATGATTCAATGTCCTTGCTTGTATTGTCACAAACGGAAATTAGGCAAACTAACATTTTTGCAACCAGGAAATGGTAGAGCGATTTCTGCATAGCACATCTTTACGGTTGGTGGAAAATTCTGTGCTACACTAAACAGTACCAAACCTGTAACTCTCCAGTAATGGATACCAAAAATACATGGTAAACTCAGTTTCAGGTGTTACAATCTGTAGTTAGCATCAAGCAGAAGTTAGTATCAATGTGATAACTAATTTGGGTTTATATTAAAACACCATAAAGGTAGTTAGCTAAATTGTATGATGATACTTTTTTAATCGTTACCCACGTTCCATTAAAATGGGTGATGGTTGGTGTACTGGGTAGTTGGCAAGTTATCTAAACCAGCTAACGTGAAGATGTTCGTACAATGTATTACACGTGATCAATTTGCGTGATAAATGTAACACGATCCACAAATGTATTGTCAATGTTTGAGGCATGGAAGGCATAACGTTAGCTGGCCAACTACACTCAGTGTATTTCAACTAGCTAACTTTGCTAGCTACCTTACGGTCTCACAGTCAAAACGAGTTGGCTATACGGGGCCAGTAGTCAAGTGGCAAACAAAGATATATTCTAACGAATACATTTCATTATGGGCATGGGTTGTACATGACCATTTTTAAATGCAACACGTCAATGTAGCAATGAAAGCTCGAGCTCGTTAGCTTGGCATTATGGTCAACTGCGCATGCGGAACTATCACACAATTTGGCAGTTCATGTTCGGAGCTGTGTATACGCTTTTTCCAGGTCTCACTATTTGGCAGTTCCCGTCGGCCGTGCCCAGTCAGTTGCAAATCCTCCCAAGATCTCTTGCAGATTACCAAATCGTCAAGCATCTTTCATACGAATGTAAGCGAATATTAACGCTTAAACACACTTACCAGCAGGGAACTCTATGTGGGTTAGCGATATCGACCGCCATCGAAGTGGTACCGAGCACTGTTCTTCAGACGCCATTTTTCCCGGACACCGGTGACGAATCAAAATGTAATACGTAAATCCGACAAAAAACCAATAGGAAACACGGTTCCTTCCATGAAAATCACCATTCACAAGAGTAGATCCCCATGAAAAATAATGTATGGCTAATCGGAATGCGTTTTTCCCCAGAAAGGAGCATTATTACAGACATAAATACTCCTCCGTTTCATCAGCTGTCCAGGTGGCTGTTCCCAGTTGATCCAGGAGGTGAAGAAGCCAGATGTGTAGGTCCTGGGCTGGCGCGCTTCAGACTTGGTCTGCGGTTGAGACCAGTTGGACATACTGCATAATTATCTAAAATGACATTGGAGGCAGTTTATGGTAGATAAATTAACATTAAATTATCTGGCAACAGCTCTGTTGGCCATTCTTGCAGTCAGCATGCCAATTGCAGGCTCCCTCAACTTGAAACATCAGCACATTTTAGAGTGGCCTTTTATTGTCCCCAACCCAATGTGCACCTGTGTAATGATCATGCTGTTTAATCAGTTTATTGTCAGGTGGAAGGATTATCTAGGCAAAGGAGAAATGCTTGCTAACAAGCATGTAAACAAATGTGTGCACAACATAAGAGATATATACCTTTTGTGCATACATATGTAAAATGTCTGATTTTTTTTCAGCTCATGAAACATGGGACCAATACTTTACACGTTGCATTTATATTTTTGTTAAGTATATTTAGCTACTGTCCACATCACCAACAAACTAGAATGGTCCAAACACACCAAGACAGTCGTGAAGAGGGCATGACAAAGCCTAGTCCCCCTCAGGAAACTAAAAAGATTTGGCATGGGTCCTCAGATCCTCAAAAGGTTCTACAGCTGCAACATGGAGAGCATCAGGATGGTTGCATTACTGCAAGGCACTACAGTGGGTAGTGCGTACGGCCCAGTACATTACTGGGGCTAAACTGCCTGCCATTCAGGACCTCGACACCAGGCGGTGTCAGAGGAAGGCCCTAAAAATTGTCAAAGACCCCAGGCACAGACTGTTCTCTCTACTACTGCATGGCAAGCGGTACCGGAGTGCCAAGGACATAAAGGCTTCTCAACAGTTTTTACCCCCAAGCCACAAGACTCCTGGACAGGTAATCAAATGGCTACCCGGACTATTTGCATTGTGTGCCCCCCCAAACCCTCTTCTACATTGCTGCTACAGAGGTAGCAGCAATGTAGAAGAGGGTTTGGGGGGGCACACAATGCAAATAGTCCGTTTATCATATGCAGTCACTTTAACCATATCTACATGTACATACTACCTCAAATCAGCCCGACTAACCGGTTCCTGTATATGGCCTCACTACTGTTGTCTTTTTTACTGTTTCTATTTCTTTACTTACCTATTGTTCACCTAATACCTTTTTTGCACTGTTGGTTAGAGCCTGTAAGTAAGCATTTCACTATAAGGCCACTGGTTGTATTCGGCGCACATGACAAACTTTGATTTGATATCCTTAAAATGTCTGACCCCATACTTTAATGTACAGTACAAAAGGCTATCCCAAAGAAATATGGAAGTAGAATTGCCATTCACACTTGACCATTGACTAATGCCTTAATGATCAGCTATGAAAAGTCAACTGACATTTACTCCTGAGGGGCTGACTTGCTGCACCCTCAACAACTACTGTGATTTATTATTTTATTTGACCATGCTGGTCATTTATGAACATTTGAACATCTTGGCCATGTTCTGTTATAATCTCCACCCCACACAGCCAGAAGAGGACTGGCCACCCCTCATAGCCTGGTTCCTCTAGGTTTTGGCCTTTTTAGGGAGTTTTTCCCCTAGCCACCGTGCTTCTACACCTGCATTGCTTGCTGTTTGGGGTTTTAGGCTGGGTTTTTGTACAGCACTTTGAGATATCAGCTGATGTACGAAGGGCTATATAAATAAATTTGATTTGAGGGATCTCTCTTAGGTGATGCAATGCCAAAAGCCAAAGACAGTCACAATTTATTTGATAGGGAAAAGTCTAATTGAAAGAATTTAATAAGAATAAACAAAAAAATATGCAGATTCTAAAACTTTCAGTTTGTGCTGGCATTGTAATTTCACAACAATAAAAAAAGACACAAGGCATGAATAGGACACTTGTAGTGTACAACAAGTCATTTCATCATACTTAACTGAGTAAGAAGTTTCTCTCCTCTTTGGCCATTTTGAAATCATAAACCTACTAATGTTGCATAATGCAGACTTAAAAGATTGAATAAGCAAAGAGTTAACTGGCCTGTCTCATCAGCTTACATAAGAGTTCCTACAGCTGAATTTTGAAGTATAATCCATACAGTACAGAGTAAACAGTATTAAGCAGTTAATCATTCACTAAATCCGCATTGACATTTTCCTAGTTTTGATACCACAATTATTGGTAATTAAGATTAATTGATCATTAAAAAGGAAGTCACAGGGCATCTAATGCAATCCAACACTATGCTAACTGATGGGACACATTAACAAGATGCAAAAAGCAGTACAGGTATGACAAGAGTCCACATGCAAAGGCTGTTGAGGATAGTGCAATTCTGATACTACATATAGATCGATTGTTGGTTCAACCGAGAAGGAAAAGTCAACTAATCTCACAACCCAAAGGCCACCATTTGGGCATCCGAGCAGTAACGCATAACTATTACATTAATCTCCCATTGGGATGTGATACGTATTGATCAATTCATATACTTTTCATAGTAACTGGAGCCTAGGAGATCCCAAAATAGGCAGGGCAGTTTTCATTTGTTACTCAAATCAACTGAGTGACACAATAGAAATATCTGATTCAAATGTAGGTCTGCGAGATAATTTGCCCAAATTAGACCAACAAATCACATGTACAAAAAAACCAAGAATTCAATCTAATACGTCATCTGGCACAATGTCTGCCAGTCTTACAATGGGTATTCAATAATGCCATTTCTAGGGGAAAAGCCTCAAACTTGCTGTCATTTACTCATGCTAAAATATATCCAATAACATCAGTACATTTCATGGCGCAAGAACATTTTAAAACTAGACCTACCAATGACCTATCCAACTATTGATTAACAAAATAAAGGGTTAAAAGAGCGTTAATGTATGTTTTCCAATATAGTGCAAAGGAAGGATCTTTCATGTGCCAAAAAAAGAAAGTTTAAACTCTACTGGTTACTAGAAAAAGCTCCATAAACAGTAATGGGTATTAAGTTAGACTTAGATTTTTATTTAACCCTTCTTTTACCAGGTAAGTTGACCGAGACCACAATCTCATTTACAGCAAAGATCTGGGGAAGAAGAGGTGGGATGAATGAGCCAATTGGAAGCCTGGAATCCAAAGTGATATGTTCCGTTTCACTTCACCAATATACACTACATGCTTGAACATCTCATTCCAACCGAGGACAGACTATTTTTTACACACTTTAGCACTCGCCGGACCCGTTCTGTGGGCTTGTGTGGCCTACTACTTCTCGGCTGAGCAGTTGTTGCTCCTAGACATTTCCACTCCACAATAACAGCATTTGCAGTTGACAAGGGCAGCTCGAGCAGGGCAGAAATCTGACAAACTGACTTGTTGAAAAGGTGGCATCCTAGTACAGCGCCTCATTGAAAGTCATGGAGCTCTTCCTTATGGGCCATTCTACTGCCATTTTTTGTCTATGGAGATTGCATGGCTGTGTCCTCAATTTTATACACAGGTTAACAACGAGTGTGGTTAAAATAGCCAAATCCACTAATTTGAAGGTGTGTCCACATACTTTTGTATATGGATTTCACAGTTTGGATTCCAGGCTAACAAGACAGCCCCAAAGCAGATTCTGAATACACAGCTACAATATACTGAACTCTTATATCAAGATCACAATAACCGCATACTATACCACAACATTTGAATGTACATTGACAATCCCCATTTCAACAAAATGTGTGACAGAGCTCAGTACAAGGTAGCTGTGAATTCAAACATGTAAGGTAGTATCGCTCCTGTCTTTTGTTGAGGGCATGTGGGAATATTAGTGGGAAGTGCTATTCAGAAACAATGCTTTTCTCAAAAACAGCGGAAATGCATTTAAAAAAAATCTCATCCTGCTCCGTTAAAGTGCGGTAAATACCGGTATCACTGTTTTTTTTTTTTACAGACAAAGCGTGATTACAGACAATAAGAATTTCACTCGATCGTATACTCACACACTAATGCAGACACACAACTCGACAACAATCATCAGAACTGGCAAAGCAGTTCATGATATCCTACACCACCATTCAAAAGTTTAGGGCCACTTAGAAATGTCCTTATTTTTGAAAGAAATGGTTTTTGTCCATTAAAATAACATACATTTGATCAGAAATACAGTGTAGACATTGTTAATGTTGTAAATGAATATTGTAGCTGGAAACAGCTGATTTTTAATGGAATATCTACAGAGGCCCATTATCAGCAACCATCACTCCTGTGTTTCAATGGCAATCCAATGGCAATCAAAGTTTATAATTTTAAAAGGCTAATTGGTCAGTAGAAAAAACTTTGGCAATTATGTTAGCACAGCTGAAAACTGTTCTGATTAAAGAAGCAATAAAACTGGCCTTCTTTAGACTAGTTGGGTATCTGGAGCATTTGTGGGTTCGATTACAGGCTCAAAATGGCCAGAAACAAAGACCTTTATTCTGAAACTCGTCAGCCTATTCTTGTTCTGAGAAATTAAGGCTATTCCAATCGAGAAATTGCCAAGAAACTGAAGATCTCAGACAGAGCTGTGTACTACTCCCGTCCCAGAACAGCGCAAACTGGCCCTAACCAGAATAGAAAGAGGAGTGGGAGTCCCCGGTGCACAACTGAGCAAGAGGACAAGTACATTAGTGTCTAGTTTGAGAAACAGACGCCGCACAAGTCCTCAACTGGCAGCTTCATTAAATAGTACCCGCAAAACACCAGTCTCAACGTCAACAGCGAAGAGGTGACTCCGGGATGCTGGCCTTCTAGGCAGAGTGGCAAACAAAAAGCCATATCCTAGACTGGCCAATAAAAAGAAAAGATGGGCAAAAGAACAGACACTGGACAGAGGAACGTTGCCTAGAAGGCCAGCATCACGGAGTCACCTCTTCACTGTTGAGCCTGTAATCGAACCCAAAAATGCTGATGCTCCAGATATTCAACTAGTCTAAAGAAGGCCAGTTTAATTCCTTCTTTAAATCAGCACAACAGTTTTCAGCTGTGCTAACATCATTGCAAAAGGGTTTTCTAATGATCAATTAGCCTTTTAAAATAATACACTTGGATTAGCTAACGTGCCATTGGAACACAGGAGTGATGGTTGCTGAGAATGGTGTGGTCCTTCTGTAGCTCAGTTGGTAGAGCATGGCGCTTGTAACGCCAGGGTAGTGGGTTCGATTCCCAGGACCACCCATACGTAGAATGTATGCACACATGACTAAGTCGCTTTGGATAAAAGCGTCTGCTAAATGGCATATTATTATTATTATTATTAATGGGCGTCTGTACGCTTATGTAGATATTCCAATAAAAACCAGCCGATTCCAGCTACAATAGTCATTTACAACATTAAATGTCTACATTGTATTTCTGATCAATTTGATGTTATTTTAATGGAAACAAAAAAGTGCTTGTCTTTCAAAAACAAGGACATTACTAAGTGACCCCAAACTTTTGAAAGGTAGTGTATTTCCTGTTCTCCAAGCGTAACCTAAATTCAGCCTGCATTGTCACACGTCACCGAGGTATATGCTACAGTATATTATTAGGATTTCTGGGGTGGTATGCCCCTGCTTGGCATCTTTTTTTACCCCCACAGTACCTCGATACTGACCATTTTAAGTATGAGGACAAGATAGGAATATCTGTGCACTTTTTCTGTACATACAAGTTAATGACTGTCCAATGCCCTGCCTGACCTTATGTACAGTATTAGACATTTGTATTACACATTCTCTTGAATGAACAGGTGCTTTTTTTTTCATTAATGCGGCACCTAACACTATTGGAATAAATACGATAAATGAAAGGGATGATCAATCAATGGATAGAGACGGAAGCAACGAGTCCTGCAGCATCACGTCCCAGGGCACGCCTTCAAATTGGCCAAGGGTGTCGGGACAATAGAGGGGATCGGTTCGGATCACCTGCCTCAGAACACACACACTTACTGTACATCCATTACATAGAGACAACAAACATTTTCTTGCCGGATGGTTGTTGGTTCATCACACATTTGGAAAAAGGGATAACTAGTATTGACTGATGAACAACTCCAGATTCAACTCAGATGATAAAATGTACGAGGAGAGCTAGAACAAAAACATCCCTCTTTCACGTAAGGACCAATACAAGTCGGGTTCTGTTCGATTTGGTGGCTGTTATGTTTAGGGTGTAGAACCACAGACTGACTGGGTGATGCTGCAGTTCAAGCATGTGAATTAACAACCCTCCTAAATCTTGCTTGTTAAGTCCGGCTTTGACCAACCCAGTCCATTCCAGCTCAGCTAAGTCAGATACAGGGTCATATTCATTATGCCACACAGTAGCAAATCACTTTCTAACTGAAAATGAAAATCAATGTTCTTATTGGACAAATTCATGTACTACCTCCCCGTTTCATAACATCCCAAATGAACACTACTCATGTCTCAGTGGTGGTTGGAGGGGCTGGGGCCCGGTTCTGTGTCTCCTTGGGGTAGGGCTCCATTGGGCTCCAGCAGGCTGTCAATGCCAAGGTAGCCCAGCAGGATGTCACTGCGGCGGTGGGACAGGCTCAGGATGTCCTCGGCTAACGACTGGGCCGAGGTGAAGCGCACCTTGTCGTGGTCAAACATATCTTTCAGGTACTGCACTATTTGTTGCTGGAGAAGAGAAAATGACATTGGTGAGGAATGTGCTCATAAGAGATGTCATTTTGCAGATTTATTTCTAAGAAAAATCTAACTTGTTTTCCACATTAATTTCCCTCCTGAAATTCTCTGTCGAATTTAGGTAGACTGGGTAAATCACTTGGTAGACTGTCCACAGGGATTATGATATTTGAGAGATTAAGGCATCGTAGAGATCAGCGTGATTAAACTGCTGATGTGGGGTAAAAAGGACAGAGATTGAAGGATGCAGACAGAGACACACACGTGAAAATAGTAAATTAATAGAAAATAACAAAATGGTGACATGTGACCTAAATACTGCTAGTAGTAAATTGGAGACAAAAAGTTAGGATTAAAACTCACCTTGAAGATGGTGCACACCTCACTGAGGTGCTGTCGGGGCCCCAGGAAGCCAAAGGCCAGGACGGGGCTGACCTGTTCTGATATGGCGTAGAAGTGGGAGATGAAGCCGTCTGGAACCATCAACAGACGCCGCTTGGCCTTCAGAACGGACCAGCACGCAGTAGCCAGGGCCTGAGAAACACACAAAGTATGGTTTATTACATTTTAACCAATGGTAAAGTTGCAGTGAATGCTATATAGACCCTGTTTTCCATGTCTGCCTGTGTAATTATATTTATGCTGTGTAATGCTTGTTGTGTTTGTATTGCAGTTGTAACAGCTAGTATCACTAGATCATGTTGACTATAGGATTGTGGGTGTCTGTCTCACCGTCTCCTTGAAGCTGTCAGAGAGCCAACGGTTCCTGAGCACGGCCACAACGGACGAGGGCGGGCTCTCCAGGTCATCAAAGGCATCCATCAGGATGAAGTCCAGCACGATGTCAAAGAAGTTCATAACCACCACCTGGTAAAGGTCATAGATCATACGAGGTCAGGAGCTTTAAAACACAACTAGGTCATATATTCATCAAGGCACACCATAGGAAAACAAGGGTTTTTCTTACTGGTAGAAAAAAAACTGGTATCAGTCTGTTTGGTTTGCAATGAATATGGCCCAGCTTCAAGCCACATGTAAAATGTGAGTTCATGAGTTGTCAAGCACTAAAGTCAGTCTATCCAGAGTGATTTATAGACACGGATTCTTCCTACAATACCTTGAAAGAATCACCAGAATCTCTACAAACACTTTCATTCATGTTTGAAAAAAAAGAATAAAGGAAAATAGTGTCTCACCCCTCGCCCCTCCAGTTCCATCCTGCTGACTGGCCAGGTCTCCTCTCTCTGGGTGTAGAGAAGCATGTCCTCATAGGTTTCCAGGAAGGCTTTGGGACTCTACAGGTGAAACAGGAACACAGCCAACTCAATAAAAAAGCGAATCAGAGGAGTTCATTACAAAGTAACATGTTCATAGAGAAGAGTGTTGGTGAGGAGCCGCCTGTCCAGTGCACGGTCTGTCCAGTGCACGGTCTGTCCAGTGCACGGTCTGTCCAGTGCACGGTCTGTCCAGTGCACAGTGGGAATGAAATAACTTACAGCAAAAAAATATATAATCCAAGTCAACAGACAATAAAGTTGCAATGCATTGTCTGGGTTAGTGTTGCCACCTTGTTTGCCTTGGTCATGAGTCCTGTGATCATCTGCTTGCCGGTCTCCATGAAGAACGTCCGGTGAGTTTCGTCCAACAACAAAACCTGTCAAAACAACAACAACCACTGAGGACGTCAGCAAATATGACCAATCTTAGTCACATCAAATCCAGAGACATTATCCATATACAGTTGAAGTCGGAAGTTTACATACACTTAGGTTGGGGTAATTAAAACTTGTTTTTTAACCACTCCACAATTTTTTTGTTAACAAACTATAGTTTTGGCAAGTTGGTTAGGACATCTACTTTGTGCATGACAGAAGTCATTTTTCCAACAATTGTTAACAAACTGATTATTTCCCTGTATCACAATTCCAGTGGGTCAGACGTTTACATACTCTAAGTTGACTGTGCCTTTAAACAACTTGGAAAATTCCAGAAAATGTCATGGCTTTAGAAAATGGGGATGCTTCTAAGCCGAAGAACACCATCCCAACCGTGAAGCACAGGGGTGGCAGCATCATGTTGTGGGGGTACTTTGCTGCAGGAGGGACTGGTGCACTTCACAAAATAGATGGCATCATGAGGAAGCAGAATTATGTAGACATATTGAAGCAACATCTCAAGACATCAGTCAGGAAGTTAAAGCTTGGTCACAAATGGGTCTTCCAAATAGACAATGACCCCAAGCATACTTCCAAAGTTGTGGCAAAATGGCTTAAGGACAACAAAGTCAAGGTATTGGAGTGGCCATCAGAAAGCCCTGACCTCAATCCCATCGAAAATTTGTGGGCAAAACTGAAAAAGTGTGTCCGAGCAAGGTGGCCTACAAACCTGAATCAGTTACACCAGCAGCTCTGTCAGGAGGAATGGGCCAAACATTCACCCAACTTATTGTGGGACGCTGGAAACAATTTAAAGGCAATGTTACCAAAAACGAATTGAGTATGTAAACTTCTGACCCACTGGGAATGTGATGAAATAAATAAATAAATAATTCTCTCTACTATTATTCTGACATTTCACATTCTTAACATAAAGTGATGATCCTAACTGACCTAAAATGGAATTATAACTCGGATTAAATGTCAGGAGTTTAAATGTATTTGGCTAAGGTGTATGTAAACTTCCGACTTCAACTGTACCAATAAGTCATCTTCAGTAAGGATTTCAGACCTGGAAGGCTTGTCTCACACAGTGGAGCTTGGCTAGGAAGTCTTGGTCACCGTAGCATTCTAGCAGCTCAGTTCTGAGGAAAAATATGGAAATCAGAAATGTGAATAGTTATTAGTTCATTTTAACAGAAATATACGGTTGTGAGTAACACTGAACAAATAGTAGTATTTGTTTTCTTACAAATACTTAGAGCTACGATGGATTTTCGCTGGCGCAATGGAATCTATGGAATAGTCCAAAAAGTACAAACCCCAAAACTCTCCCATCTGGCACTCAATCAAGTGCACAAAAAAAAAAAAAATACTACTACTATTTTAACCCAGGACCAGTACTTAGCTAGTCCTTACCGGAGCTCTCGACAGGGCACGCTGCCGTGCTGGACCAGTGACACAGCCTCGTCGTAAAGAGCAGCGGGCCTCAGAGGCTGACACACCTCCAGAGATAGGTTGTCAAACAACTGCAGAGTAAAGAGGAAGAGGCACAATCCTCAACACATGTTCATAACATAGGATACATGATAGACATATGAGAGAGACTGTGTGTGAGGGAGAGAGAAAACGTGCGTGATAGGGTGTGTGAGGGAGAGAGAAAACGTGCGTGATAGGGTGTGTGAGGGAGAGAGAAAACGTGCGTGATAGGGTGTGTGAGGGAGAGAGAAAACGTGCGTGATAGGGTGAGTGAATGAGAGAGAAAACGTGCTTGATAGGGTGTGTGAGGGAGAGAGAAAACGTGCGTGATAGGGTGTGTGAGGGAGAGAGAAAACGTGCGTGATAGGGTGAGTGAATGAGAGAGAAAACGTGCTTGATAGGGTGTGTGAGGGAGAGAGAAAACGTGCGTGATAGGGTGAGTGAATGAGAGAGAAAGAAAGAGAAACTAACTTCTGCTGCTGAGAAGAAGGAATCGTCAGAAGTGATTGTAGTGGCATCGTCTTCACGCATTCTACTCTCCAAGTTTGGCAGGATGAGTGTTCCCTCACTCTCTGACAGGACGACAAAGCAAACAGTCTGAGCAACAACAAGGACTATGTAAGTCAAATGACCCATTATGGATAAATGCTAAAGCTTACTGTCAACATATTTGAACTAGCTGCATGCTAATAACAACCACAAAAATCA
The DNA here is from genome assembly GCF_023373465.1 of Oncorhynchus keta. Classification (NCBI taxonomy): domain Eukaryota; kingdom Metazoa; phylum Chordata; class Actinopteri; order Salmoniformes; family Salmonidae; genus Oncorhynchus; species Oncorhynchus keta. The sequence goes on from NC_068429.1 coordinate 17,272,371, forward strand.
ACAGATTTGCACTATCGTAGCATGTTAATTACCAAAGTCTGCCAGCAGGCTATCTGGGGGAATAGTGGCGCCAAAGTCCTCCTGTAGGTGGTAGGCCCTGTGAAGGAGGGTCTCCAGCTTCTCGGCAAAGACCTTGTTACGCGATTCAGACTGAAACCATGAAAACAAACAAATCACTACATTAGTTGATTAATTCAAAATCACAGTGGCCCTCCAGGGCTGGAGTTGCCCATCCTTTCTCTGAATTTTTAAGGAAATAGAGGCTGGTGGAGGAAGAAATCCGATGGGCTCATTCAATTCCACTCTTGCAATTACAATAAGCCCACCCTCCGATTTTTTATGTAATGGTAGGTGGATTTGTGAGAGTGCTGCTTGCTCTTGACCAGGGCTCAGTTGAGAATGAGATGCATATCTCAATGGGACTCACCTGGTTAAATAAAGGATAAATAAAAGTGTACCGTACCGTTGAGAGTGCGATAGTTCTGTGGCATACCGTGGGCAGGTTGGGGTCGGCCGCTGCCCCCTCCAGGGCTAGGCTGGTACTGGCTTTGGAGGCATTGGAGTGGGTGTGGTGCCGGATGTTCAGGGCCTGCTCCCACTTCTGAAGGGCCTCCTCAAACAACTCCATACCTGGGAGAGGGGAGAGGGGAAAGATGTCTGGGATTTTGGCTAAGGGAAAGGTCAGTTTCAATAATATATGAATGATAAATGGCAGAAAAGCAGGAATTACGAATTAATCAGGAAGAACGGCATTCCTGCTAGGGGAGGGGGACCTTAGGGTCTGTTCCTATTCCTATTCCTTACCCTTTCCACCAGAGTGTGCAGTGCACTTGTAAAACCGATGCTTATATCAATCCAGTGTTTCTTTACATGCATGAGCGAGCGGGAAAGAACAATTGTACATATGGGGAAAATACAGTAGGGAGAATGGAACACAACCACAGCTTAATGTCAGTCCTTAGTATTATGATGCATCATAAAATGACAGGATGAGTGATGCTATCCTGCCAGGTTGGTTTGATAATGACATCTACGTGCTGGGAGGCCACCCAGGTGTTTGGTTGTCGAAGAAGGATAACGGAGTCTAGCTGAATTACAGAGATGTCTTTGTCCAGGTGTTAATGGAAAAACTAACAGTGCAAGAAATACAGCATAGTCAGATGTAACCCTCTATATCAATGTCCCACTTCTATTCTTCCTCTACCAAGGGTCCTCATAGCCCCTTTCATTGAGCCAAACAGTTATTTTGAATGTCAAATAAGAACTAATTCCACTTTGGGAAATACTTTTACCCATTGGTGGGCAGGTAGCCTACATTAGAGTTTAGAGTGTTGGGCCAGTAACTGAAAAGTTTCTGGTTCGAATCCAGTCGACAAGGTGAACAATCTGCCCTCGAGCAAAGCACTTAACACTGTTTTCTCCTCTAAGTCGTTCTCGATAAGAGCTTCTGCTAAATGAATACAAATTTAAAAGCGCACCAAACACTGTCTCAGTTTGCTATGGACAGTCACGCTGAATCTTTGAGGGAATCCATGAAGGGGTATTATTACCAATGATGTACAGGTTCTCTGCGTTTGCGTCCCCCATGGCTCCCGACTCCTCCTCCACAGGCTCTGACTCCCAGGGAGTCGACGGATTGGCCGTCTGGTTCGGAGAAGTCGGGACTCGCATCTGTGACAACAAAAAGACAATAACAAATTGAAATCTTGAGGGGCCATGGACCACAAGGGTCTAAAAAGAGTTAAGTGAGGTAAACAATCCACTGAAGAAGAAGAGTGAAATCAGAATGAACTATGTTAAAATTATCGTCAAAGACTATAGCTCAGCGTTCAACACCGTAGTTCCCTCCAAGTTCCTCACCAAGCTAGGGACTGAACACCTTCCTCTGCAACTTCCTGAGAGGCCGGGCGCAGGGTGTGAGTGTAGGCAACAATACATCCGCCACGTGTACCCTCAACACAGGGGCCCCTCAGGGGTGTGTGCATAGTCCCCTCCTGTACTCCCTGTTCACCCACGACTGAGTGGCCACGCACGACTCCAACACCATCATTAAGTTTGCAGACGACACAACAGTGGTAGGCCTGATCACTGACAAGACAGCCTACAGGAAGGAGGTCAGAGACTTAGCAGTGTGGTGCCAGGACAAATGACCTCTCCCTTAACGTCAGTAACACCAAGAAGCTGATCGTGGACTACAGGAGAAAGGGGAGAGTACGCCCCCATCCTCATCATTGGGGCTGAGCTCCCTGCCATCCAGGACCTCTATAGCAGCGGAGAAAGGCCCAAAAGAATGCCAAAGACAACAGCCACCCAAGCCATAGACTGTTCACTCTATCATCTGGCACCAGATCATCGACTCTGTGACCAACAGGCTCCGACACAGCTTCTACCCCCAATGCATAAATCTTCTTAGACATAAGATTGCTAAATAGTCCATTAAAAATGGTTACCCGTGCCATCTACACTGACCCTACACACACTTCATTGACATTCCCACACATACTTATATTCACACACACAGACACACACTTTTACACATAATTTTCTGAGTCTACTCTGTTCTTTATTTTACGCTATTTATGTTCTATCCTGATGCCTAGTCACGTTACCATGCCTTCATGTACATATCTACCTCAAATACCTCGTACCTCTGCACACTGATCTGGTACTCAGACGCCTTGACTTTTTCCACTTTGTTATGTTACAGCCTTATTCTAAAATTGATTAAATAAAAATCTCAGCAATCTACACACAATACCCCATAACAAAGCGAAAACAGGTTTAGAAATGTTTGAAAATATATATATATATATATATAAAAATATTCAGACCTTTTGCTATGAAACTTGAAATTGAGAGCAGGTGCATCCTGTTTCCATTGATCATCCATTAGATGTTTCTACAACTGGATTGGAGTACACCTGTGGTAAATTCAATTGATTGGACATGATTTGGAAAGGCACACACCTGTCTATATAAGGTCCCACAGTTGACAGTGCATGTCAGAGCAAAAACCAAGCCATGAGGTCGAAGGAATTGTCTGTAGAGCTCCGAGACAGGATTGTGTCAAGGCACAGATCTGGGGAAGGGTACCAAAAAAGGTTCTGCAGCATTGAAGGTCCCCAAGAACACAATGGCCTCCATCATTCTTTAATGTAAGAAGTTTGGAACCACCAAGACTCTTCCTAGAGCTGGCTGCCCGGCCAAACTGAGCAATCGGGGGAGAAGGGCCTTGGTCAGGGAGGTGACCAAGAACCCGATGGTCACTCTGACAGAGCTCCAGAGTTCCTTTGGAGAGGTTGTCCTTCTGGAAGGTTCTCCATCTATGCAGCACTCCACCAATTAGGCCTTCATGGTAGAGTGGCCAAACGGAAGCCACATCTCAGTAAACGGCACATGACAGCCCGCTTGGAGTTTGCCAAAAGAATCTCAGACCATGAGAAACAAGTGGGTCTGGTCTGATGAAACCAAAATTAAACTATTTGGCCTGAAAGCCAAGCATCACATCTGGAGGTAACCTGGCACCATCCCTATGGTGAAGCATGGTGGTGGCAGCATCATACTGTGGGGGTGGTTTTCAGCAGCAGGGACTGCGAGACTAGTCAGGATCGAGATAAAGATTAATGGAGCAAAGATCCATGATGAAAACCTGCTTCAGTGTGCTCAGGACCTCAGACTGGAGGCAAAGGTTCACCTTCCAACAGGACAACGACCCATAGCAGAGAGGATCTGCAGAGAAGAGTGGGAGACCCCCCCCAAATACAGGTGTGCCAAGCTTGTAGCGTCATACCCCAAGAACTCTTGATGCGGTCATCACTGCCAAAGGTGCTGCAACAAAGTACTGAGTAAAGGGTCTGAATACTTATGTACAATGTGTTATTTCAGTTTTTTTAAACCAGTTTTTGCTTTGTCATTATGGGGTATTGTGTGTAGATTGAGGGGGGGGGGGAACATTTTAGAATAAGCCTGTAACATAACAAAATGTGGAAAAAAAGAGTCTGAATGCTTTCCCAAATGTACTGTATATAGCACCAGATTGATCTGGTACCTACTGTATATAGCTGTATATATCCTTGTTACTATTGTTACTTTTTTTTTTTTTTTTTTTTTTACTCTGCATCGTTGGGAAGGGCTCATAAGAAAGCATTTCACTAAAGTCTACACCAGTTATAGTAGGAGCATATGAAAAATGTCTTTAATTTGAGTGATAGAAAGTAAGGAGAGTGAAACGTACAGAGGCTATGCTGTGGGAGGAGCTTGAGTGTTTGCTGGGAGCCAGTGAAGAGATGCCGCTCATGGTTTCATTGCTCCGTGTGCTGGGGCTCATCATCTGTCGCCCGGGAAACGGACCACCTGGAATGGAAACGAGACTGTTAGCTAACACTTCTATCAAAAAGGCATTTTGATCACATTAATAACTGGTATTCTAACCGTGATCATGCTGAAACAGCTTTCACATACAGTATCCACACAGCCTTATGGAAACACCAGCATGTCAATGAACCAACTTACTTGACTTAATCCGTTTTACTTCCTTGATGTCAATCAGCCAACCAACAAACACATCAACAAAATGAGCCAATTCTACAGCCTGATTGAAACCACCAGTAATCACATTGAAGTGAAACTCACCTCTCCTCAGAGATGACTGTTTCCCTGACCGGATCAACGCCTCTGGTATTCCCACCTGCTTCTGCTCATCTTTCACAGCTGTTGCCTGTTTCCGTTTCCTGCCGCGTCTCTTCATGTGGTGGGCGGTGAGGGCCAGGGCTACGCTCCCCAGAGCTGTGGCAAACAGCACCTTCTTCAGACTGGGAGAAAGCTTCAGCTGAGAGAATATGGACTGACAGGAAAAGAGATGGGGTGAGTGGTCACAACAAACTAAAACAACTTGAAGCATACATGCTTATGTATCAAACATGTCTTTTCAGTGTGTCAAATATGGGGGGGAATTACAAATAAGTTACTTGCTAATAAAGAACAAACTTATGCTTTTTTTGGCAACATTCTTTGCAATGTTTTAGGATTCTTACACACATATTCAATAGTGTACTTGAAAGTGTCTTCTTGGGGAACATTGTTTACCTGCCCAAAGGTGGAGTAGAGAAACACGGGGATCTCGGCCACAGTCATGGCCAAGGCCTGGGCGATGGACATCCCTTCTGCTCTTCTGATTGACATTTCAGTAGAATGCCCACAGAGCCTCAAACAACCCCTTTACATCAACCTCCTCAGGGGCTTCCTTCTCTGTTCTGCTCTGAGACCAGCCAGCCAGCCAGCACAGTGCCTGTTCGAAATTGGGCTGTGGTCAGCCACTTCTGAGTCTGGGTGGGTCCCTCTGGTTCAGCTTCAGACTGTAGCCGCAACCAGTGTACCGGAGTCCTGTCCACACTGGTTTTGGTGCCCTGTCTCTCTTCTTCACTTATCCAAAGGCACCATGTTTCTCGATCCGTGCAAACCTAGGGGGAGTGTGAATTGTTGTCATCATTGCTACAATGAGTGATATCGATCAGTGATAGTTAAATCTGACTACTTCACAAATATGTAATGAACTGAAATAAACACATATACATAACATCGTCTCAGGCTATATAATGTAACAACCAAACAGCATCGAGAACAGAGTGAAGTAGACACACAGGCATTGCACAGGCCACCACACGACAGCTGCAGTTACACACTTAGCTAGCTAGCTAACGTTAGTTATTAGCCAGCATAGCATCAAAGAAGCACGACCAACTAAATATGAGTAGAATTCCTCTAGAAGATAACATGTTTAACGTTACTTTTTACTTTGACCAAATATTAACAAAAAAAAGAGACCCCCACAGCCTAGCGCCAAAGTAGCATTAGCATCATGCTAGCTGACAAGCCGTCCCAGCAGGTTCACAACTTTCAAGGGTTATCATATTTGACAATAACCTTTAACATCAATAAGGTCTCTTCGGTTTTGGCTGCGAATGGAATATTACAAACCAGTCCTGATTGCTGACCAACCCCACAAGCCGAACATGCTAGTTAGCCAGCTAGGAACTTTGATTCGCGCACTGACAGCTACTGCTGGCTTCAATCCGGCCTGGCTGTCAGATCACTCAGTCAACGGTCTCCGATGGACTACTAAAAGCTGCCTAACCGTGTATTCAAGAGATTGCTAACCTTTTTATGGATAAAAAAGATACCTAACACAATAAATCATAGAATCATCCAAAAGCTACTAATGCACATTGCGCATCCAAAGAGCCGTAGAAGGACATTCAGCAGCGCATTTCACACACTACTGTGATATTTGCTTCAGGGCGGACACATTTGTAATTGATACCATGGAAGACCAATGTCTGTTGAGTATATGTGGGCGCGTTCCTATTGTGGTCAATCACAATTGAGGAAGGAGGAGGGTGTACATTGGATATCCAATCGTATCAAAGATTGGGGCCTGACTCTTGCTTGTTCCATGGCAAAAGTTAGGTGAAAAGTCAAAACGTTTCATCCAAAAATGGATCAATAGCGTTAAAGTATTCATATGTTTAACATTGTAACGGATTGTTTATTTATTTTTTGTACACACAATTGTGTTGTCACAGTTGGATCTGTGCATAACAAGCCATTTCTGTTTTAGGTCTTGTGAGATAAATATCTACTCCTGTCTTAAGTGTAGTGTATGGACATAAACTGTTCCCAGTGCTGGTGTTTGTATTGGTGGTGTTGGGTTTTGACTAGATGGGATAACGGCAGTTTATGTCAGAATTAACCAGAATAGAGAGCAATAGTAATTACATACTCATCAGCTAACGTTGCTTTTTGTGAATTTTTAAGCATTTATGTAGGATTTTTTTAAAGCAAAGGAAAGGCATCATAATTCATAAAGATCACTGACTGATATTATCTCATATAACAAAACGTATAAGATATCCTAAGCCTGCGTTAACCTTATTTTCGGCGTTTATCCCCAACCCCTATTCTTTTCGCATTAATTTTCCTCATTAGAATGGCTGAACGAACCAGACGTAACTCATTTCCGCTTTTTTAGGAAGTTACATGCTGGCGAGTGCTATTGACATTTCGGAGCAGGCTAGGAAAACTTACTCCGCAGGTTAGAATAATTAGGTTATAAGGTTAGCGTTGGTTTAAATGCAAAAAATGTTAGTGATGCTTGTGCTGCAACCAAGAAAGATAATGTGCCTGCTGCTCATTAATTTAATTAGGCAAGTCAGTTAAGAATACATTCGTGTTTACAATTACGACCTACACTGGACGCAGCTGGGCGCCGCTCTATTGGTCTCTCAATCAATACAGCCTGGATTCGAACCAGAGACTGTAGTGTCACCTCTTGCACTGAGATGCAGTGCTTTAGACCGCTGCGCCACTCGGGGGTATGATGAAAGGGATGTCTTGACTAGTATGGGCTATATAAATAATTGACTAGTATGAAGGATAGAAATAATTAGGTTTTCCATAATATTAACTTTTAGAGGGGCATATATGCTTTTAAATCATTATATTACTGCATTGTATTCGTTACATCTTTCATTCCCTGAAATATCTTTCCAGTAATAAAATGTGTCCAATATCAGGAACTAAAGCTATCCAGGTTCTGTTCACTGACGGAACATAATATGGGTAACACCATCACTCACCATCACACACACCATCACAACAAGGGAAATACTAGGTTAGTTAGCTTATCATGTATCTTCTTATTTCATGTTAACGTATTATAATAATTGCATAGAGTCGGTTATTCGTTTGGTCAACGTTTCTGTTAATTGATTTCCTTTTTGGCACTGAATTAGCTGCCACCATGTTATGGCAAAATATTGGTCATGATGATAGTTAACGTTAACTAGCTAGCTAACGCGGTTCGATTGGTTATCATGTCAGTCATTTCGACCGATGTGCACTGAAGTTGACCCCCTACACTGGTTTTAAATGTGCTATTGATTAAACATTAGTTGTCAAATTAACGGTAGACGTTTTTATTCAACAGGTGAGATACCCAACTTATTTCCCACCAATTGTGATGAAATCCATTAGGGGCGGGGCCAGAGGTCTCTAATGGATATGAAGTCTCAGGTAAACATGACATCTTGTTTCCTACTCCTCATCATTATTACAGTAACATTTACTTCCTATGCACACTGACTACAGTTTTTAACCTGTTCATCTGATGTCAACAGAGGTGCCACTGGATTTGTCTAGTTATTGTAACACTGTCAGTGTTGTTATGGTACGTCCACATGACCAGATCAGATGGGTCCAACAGCATGGTCAACATTGGTCTCCAAGGATACCTCAGGATCACCCCTGGCAGGAGGGATCAGGTGAGCTGTTGATTTGCAGAGGTCTGCGTTGTGTTTTGCAACAGAGAATTAAAATCAGCATTTCCATTGGTCAAGCCCAGGTAGTCCCTAGTCTATTTCATTCTATTTTTATTTTTTTTGTTGCCTAATGAACACAACCCATGCCTTGTTCCACTTGCCAACACCTTCAGCCAGAAAGAAACAAACTATATGTTGATGTAAACACATTAATACATTTTCACCTCATGTGATTTTATGCCCTATTCTCTCCCTCCAGTTTCTGAAGATGCACTGCCGCCAGTGTGCCTTGGTGTCCAGCTCGGGCCAGATGCAGGGGGCAAGTCTCAGAGAGGAGATTGACCAGATGGGGTGTGTGATCCGCATGAACAACGCCCCCACACTGGGCTATGAGAGGGACGTAGGGAGCAGAACCAGTCTGAGGGTCGTATCGCACACCAGTGTTCCCCTGCTGATTAAAAACGAGAGCTATTACTTCAGGCACTCTGCAGACACCACCTACGTGTTCTGGGGTCCTGAGCGGAACATGAGGCAGGATGGGAAAGGGCGTGTTTTTAATGCCTTGATGAAGATGGCCACGAAGTACCCGCAGGTCAAAATATACATGGTGACTCGGGAGAAGATCCAGTACTGTGACAGTGTTTTTCAGAATGAGACAGGGAAAAACAGGTAAATAATGTCCTCGCCAAGCACTCAGGGGTCATGTTAATTAGGGTACGAGGGTCAAGTCCAGGTAGTCTATTACTTTTTCAGTCCGTTTTCTTCTGTTTGGTGCCGAAATGAACACGGCCAAGATGGCTATGTTGCTATTCTTATTATTATACGTTTTCTGTTTCAGAATGAATTCGGGTGCTTTTCTCAGCACTGGTTTCTTCACCATGATCCTGGCCATGGACATGTGTGACAGTATTCACGTCTATGGGATGATCGACGATAACTTCTGCAGGTGAGTTATTTGAAAAAGATGTGGAAGCAACTACCTGTCCAATAGCACATTTATTCTGGCGTAAGAGCACATTTATTCTGTTTTGAGACTAATTACATTTGAATAAAATAAATAGGAACCCTGAACTAGCAGTCAACTTGCCTTATATTACACTGTTTTGTGTTACACCACATTGTACTGAGAGCTATTGGGATTGATTGGCTGTATTTGACAATTAACCACACCCCTTTCATGCTTCTCTGAAGCCGTGCTGATCACAGTGTTGCTCCTTACCACTACTACGAGGGAAGCCGGATGGACGAGTGCCGCATGTACCGGCTGCACGAGCACGCAAGTCGTGGCGGCCATCGCTTCATTACCGAGAAGGCCATCTATGCCCGATGGGCCTTGCACCACAGGGTGGAGTTCAAACACCCTTCCTGGAACCTGCAGGAGAGGAAACATGACCCCTGAGTGTTGTGCCTGGTGACTTTTTAAAATCTTTGACCTCTGACCCCCGTATGACCCCGTTGGGGAATTCTGTGCAGTATGAGAGTCAAATTATCTTACTCCTTCATGGGGCTGCAGTATTAATTATAATATTTATGACAGCCTAAATGGTGTTCAAAACATTGTATTCAATAGTCAAGCATCAAACTGCCAACTTTTTTTTACATTGGTCAAAGTGCTCATATTTCTAATTTTAGACCTTTAGCCTATGTCTAAAGTACAGTATTCTAACCACTATTAAATTAAAACTGCTATTGGTAGGTCTAGTGATGCCAAATCAAATAAGATTTTTAGTGTTTGAACAAACTTGATGCCTTTGTTGTTTGTTTGTCATAATTATGCCTTTTCATTTCTGCACTCTTAAGATCCAATGTTTTTTCATTTAATGTAGCTTTTATGATGCACTGACTGAATGTTCAGCAACGTATTATGTTTTTTCCTGTTCACTGCTATATGCCCATGTATTTCAATGTAATGAAACATTGTTGTGCTTTCCTATCAGAGTTTAGTCTTAACAACATTTCAAACTTGTACATATATTTATTATGTTATGGTTCAAATGTAACAAGAATCATGAATTTAGTGTCACTGAAATATAATAATGTGCTGGTCATTTACTATCAGAGAAAGTGACTATCTGATAGCAAAGAGAAACTCTTGCTGATTTGATTGGTTTTTGCAGAGGCCAATGGAATGATTTGACATGTTATGAGTAGAGACTCATCCCCAAAAAGTGTGCCTTTTTCTTTAAGTTCCTATTTTTGTCTGACATTATACACATGTTGACTTTAAACAAAAAAAGGTGTTGCTTGACAAATGGTAAATGGTGTAATGTTACTTTTATATAAGGTCTGATATGCCTTATATTCTGATGGTCTTCATGATGATATTTACAAAGCTTGACAATGCTACTATCATGTTCAATGGAAAATCCCTATAGTGCTCTCTTTTAGGAAATATGAAATGCTCTTTACCTGCCTTTATAAATTACTTAATGATGTCTGATTCCAAAGAACTGTATTATAAATGTTTACAGTATTGTGGTGTTGATTAGTTTATTCTGAAGGTGTCTGGTTTTCACAACACTGAAATTAACTATGTCCATTTTAAAATACTAGCCTTTGTGTCTTCTCTAAATGATTTATTAAGTTCCTAATAATAATTTTCACTGCGGCGCTGAAATTTTGATGACGCAAGCGAGTCCCCTCCTACGATGGTTTAGGGAGATGGGGGACGCGCCGACAGATCAAACGTCAATGATGCACAGATCTCATATGGATAAAAAACGAATTGGTAAGCAAACATCGTATTCATTTCATTTAATCATTATTCTACAGAAATTGTTGAATGACAGCCATTTCCCGCTATTATGGCTTAGAATAAAGCTATTTATGGTGTCAACACGAGTCATGTCCGATAGCCAACGTTAGCAATGAGACAACGGGTTTAGGTCTGGGCCAGAATATTGTCATGTCCCCCAATAGCTTATTCTATTGAATTTGTATATTTAAGTTTTGATAGGCTTATAATTACAGTTGTGCCAGTGCGCTCAAATGAAATATGTGCAATAGATATTCCTTTTTATTTAAACCGGAGGTGTTGGTTTTCATGAACCACTGTCAAACGGATAGGGCCCAGATGTTGGACATCAGTTGGAATAACAAAAAACGAAAGAAAATAAAAAAGATTGTGGTTGTCAAATTCTTGAGAATGCAATATGCCGATAACCACAAGACATTATTCTGAGACAATTGTGATTAATTTTCATTGCTACCATATCATAGGATTCTTATAGGTCGTTTTAAATTAAACGTCACAATAGGCTATTTATTGTACGTTTGATTTGGCTTCTGGGGGGCAAGGACACCCCCATCTCCGCTCGAACTATTGACAACTACTATGCTTCCCGTTCTTAAATTTCATTTTTTTTGTCTTTTATTTTCGGTTTTCTACACCAGCTTCATACATTGATTCTCTACAAATGCTTGTTTTGTCAATTAGAATGAAAATAGGCAAACTATTAGAATGTTTGCAACCAGGAAGTGGCGGAGCGATTTCTGCATAGGTCCCCTTTAAATAAATGTTTGGCATCCTAGCAAAGAAAACAACATAATTTAGCTTGCTTCGTCAGTGATTAACCGAGGTAAAAATAAGTTTCAGGTTGGATATTCAACGGATATTCGCGCTTTCAAACCACTTGAAAGCTATTGTCATGAGGTTGGAAAAAATGCGCACAACATTGCACAGGTCTTATTTGACTAGCATTTTTTATTCCTAGTTGAATTAGTTAGGGAGCGTAAACAAAGTAAAAACGTTTTTTTTTTTACATTCAAATGTCAATAGCTCCTTGGTCATGTGACCTACTGACGTCAAACAAGGTGCACAATGTACACTCAGTGGGCCTACACATTGCACAACCTTTAGTTTGTCTATTTTCATCTCACACGTTTTTACATTAATTTTAGAGCCAATCCTTATCCTGAAGTTACAGATATTTTTTGCCAACTTCCCTTACTACATTGTTATAACATGCCAGAGGCTGTTCACCTTGGAGACCCGCTGCGGATATGGGTACGCCCCGGCGTGAGATTTACACCCTCTCCCATGGATTTTCAAGGGCCAGGGAGAGCTCACCAGATGCCGCCGAAATCGCAACGCTTTCCAGAGCTTGGGCCCCTCTCTCTTGGGCGAACCCATTTCAGGGCACCCTGCCCTTCACAAAGAAAAGAGAACTCTCCCCGAGGCACCCGCAAGCTTATCCGGGATCGGCCGCATTACCGCACTGGATGACTCGCGGTACCCGTCTCCGCCAGTCCATGGACATTCTGAAAGTAGTTTGAGGTCAGTAGGTCACATTACCAAGGAGCTATTGAAATGATAAAGTTTGAAAAATGTATGTAAAATCGTGTGCGATGAAAATGGACAAACTAAAGGGTGTGTAATATACAAGGGTATTCCCTGGACATTATGAACCTTGTTTGAGTCCAGTAGGTCACATTACCAAGGATCTATTGAAATTAGAAACATTGAAAATGAATGTAAAATTGAGTGAGATGAAAATGGACAAACTAAAGGGTGTGGGATGTGTAGACATTCTGAACCTTGTTCGAGGTCAGTAGGGCACATGGCCAAGGAGCTATTGAAATTAAAAAATGTAAATAAAGAATTTAAAATAGTGCGAGATATAAATTGACAAAAAAAAAAGTGTGTGCAATGTATATCTATGCCATCAGGTTAGCTAGAACCAGTTTTGAAACTTTTAGGAATAATGGTTATAGATCCATTGAAATTTGAAAAATATTATTTGTCACTATGTTGACGGTCCCTAACTGCTGTTGGTGGACGTAAAGAAGACTACAGGCGAATATCCAACCTGAATCTGTATTTTCCTCGGTCAGAGATTAGGTTTTGAGAAAGAACTTGATATCTGTAAATCATCATCCTCCTGGTAAAGTTGTCAGTATAGATGGCAAGCAAATCAAACAATATTTGGATATACTCATCTAGTTTAACCCCAAAAGTTCGCTTGTTAACTAACTAACTAGCAAGCCAGCCAGCCATATTGACCTGATCTGTGTTTAGCTAACCATTTTGCCATGGTCCATCAATAAATATAGACGATATTGGTATATCATGTCTGTCAACAGCAATCACAATCCAACACTATTAAAAACGGTTGAAAAGGGGAATAGGTTAGCGATTTTCGCTTTGTAGGCCAAAATGGTTGGGGGGAAAAGTACATTAGGTCTACCTACCACACTAGCTACACGTTTAGCCAACTGTACAAAGTTTCTACCTGCGGTAGCTTGCAAAGTAAACGTCAGCAAACCGTCCCATGGCAATTGCTCCCTTCTGCTGCTTGACAGGCAGACCAAAAAATATTTGAAATGAACCTAAACCATGCATACTTGTCAGGTATAGTTCACTTTTATTTTATATCACTCAAATATCAAAATAATGGTAGCCAATGTTGAGAGATGTCGTGAAGCTACCTTCACGTATCTGAAATTACATGGATCAATTGATGTTTACTAATCATGAAAAGTATGCAGTAACTTGCTGTATAACTCTGGTATAGCTAAATGTGCGCATTTGTTTTGCATGGAATAATTGGAAATGTGTAGGTCTGACAATGCTCTTCAAGGGGTGACGATATTACAGCCAAATAGTTAACATAGCTGTTGTCAATGGTTTTAGCGGAGAAGGCAAATCGAACGGAAAACAACTTATTGTGACGTTTTGTTAAACTACCTATTGACTATAAGTATACAAGATAGCAGCCTGAACGAATTTAGCGTGTATTCACTATGGAACATCTGACTCTTGACAGGGGTGGTGACCAGAAAAGCACAGAACATGCAATGTAGCTCAGCCTGACTTGGAAGCATGGGGATGAGGCTTGTTGAAAAGGTAAAATCATTCTGAGCATTGATATACTCTCACTTAAAATGTTTTTTTTGTTCTTGTCAAATTAGCTATAAAATATTATTACTGATGCACTGTGCATAATAGGCCTATCTGTATGTTTTGTAAAAGCATTTGGTCACATTATGTGCAAAAATGGTAAACTTGACACAAATGAGTTCCTCTCAGAATGGCAACTGTTATTTGAACTGCCTTTTAGAGGTTGTTTTTCATTACTATAAACCAGATAGACAACAAAGCACTAACACTGACCTCGGCACCCAGAACCAAATACAGTGTACATGCTAGTCAGCTACTAAATACATTTATGTAACAGTCTGTCACAAGAGACTAATATTGACAGACAACACACCGCGAACACATGTATATTATATCAATGGTTCCCCCTATCTTTGGCAGCAAGGGCCTCAGAGCCAGAAGATGGTGATCTTCGGAGCCATCTTCCTCCTGATGACCCTCCTCATCCTCTTTAGCTCCAACAGCGGCAACGACATCAGTCCCTTCTACAGTCCCTTCCGGGCGTCCTCGCCTCATCACCCCATCAAGGTCACTGACCTCAAGAAATGGGCAGGGAAGGAGGGCTATGTGGCTGTCTATGGAAACAAGGTAATTTACACTCAGGGTTTGAATTCCAGAGAAAATCTATGGAACCTCTATTTAATCCAGGAGATGTGGTCAAGAAGGCTACATCTTGTATAAAAACAACATTAAAGTCATGGGTTAATATGAACCCTGTTCTCACACTTGCGGGGTTAAGTTAAAGTAGTGTCAAAAATGCTTAGCACTGGCTAAATGTAGTGGGTGGATTATAGTCTCTACCACATGATCCATAGAAATCAAATAAAATGTATTTATATAGCCCTTCGTACATCAGCTGATATCTCAAAGTGCTGTACAGAAACCCAGCCTAAAACCCCAAACAGCAAGCAATGCAGGTGCAGAAGCACGGTGGCTAGGGAAAACTCCCTAGAAAGGCCAAAACCTAGGAAGAAACCTAGAGGGGAACCAGGCTATGTGGGGTGGCCAGTCCTCTTCTGGCTGTGCCGGGTGGAGATTATAACAGAACATGGCCAAGATGTTCAAATGTTCATAAATGACCAGCATGGTCCAATAATAATAAGGCAGAACAGTTCAAACTGGAGCAGCAGCACAGCCAGATGGACTGGAGACAGCAAGGAGTCATCATGTCAGGTAGTCCTGAGGCATGGTCCTAGGGCTCAGGTCCTCCGAGAGAGAGAAAGAAAGAGAGAATTAGAGAGAGCACACTTAAATTCACACAGGACACCGAATAGGACAGGAGAAGTACTCCAGATATAACAAACTGACCCTAGCCCCCCGACACATAAACTACTGCAGCATAAATACTGGAGAAACAATAATGCATAGCCCAAAAACAGACACAAATGCATTTTAGGAACAACTTAAGTCCAAATTGAGTAAAAAACTGCTTCACAGTTCATACAGCTGTATTCATATAGCTGTTTTCTGTATGACTGGTGAGCTTTAGTTTTGAACTGCTATTTAATTTCCACAGAAATTTTAGAGAGAAAGAGAACACGGAGACGAACACCTACCTAGAGGTGACAGCATCCCCTCCCCAATATGCCCCCACAAAGCAACCAACAAAAGCGGGTCACCACTCCTGCAGCTCTCTCGCAAGCTGGGTCTGTACATAGTCAATGGCAGGCTTTGAGGGGACTTCTGTGGTGCACCTACAGTTGAAGTTGGAAGTTTACATACACTTAGGTTGGAGTCATTAAAACTTGTTTTTCAACCACTCCACAAATTTCTTGTTAACTATAGTTTTGGCGCAGTCGGTTAGGATGTCTACTTTGTGCATAACACAAGTAATTTTTACAACAAATGTTTACAGACAGATTATTTCACTTATAATTTACTGTATCACAATTCCAGTGGATCAGAAGTTTACATACACAAAGTTGACTGTGCTGTTAAACAGCTTGGAAAATTCCAGAAAATGTCATGGCTTAAGAATCTTCTAAATTGACTCATTTTTATTTTATTTTTTAATTTCACTTTTATTTAACCAGGTAAGCTAGTTGAGAACAAATTCTCATTTACAACTGCGACCTGGCCAAGATAAAGCATAGCAGTTCGACACATAGAACAACACAGAGTTACACATGGAATGAACAAAACATACAGTCAATAATACAGTAGAAAAAAGGAAAACAAAGTCTATATACAGTGATTGCAAATAAGGTCAAATAAGGGAGTTAAGGCAATAAATAGGCCATGGTGGCGAAGTAATTACAATATGGCAATTAAACACTGGAATGGTAGATGTGCAAAAGATGGATGTGCAAGTAGAGATACTGTGGTGCAAAAGGAGCTAAATAAATAAATACAGTATGGGAATGAGGTAGATAGATGGGCTGTATACAGATGGGCTATGAACAGGTGCAGTGATCTGTGAGCTGCCCTGACAGCTGGTTCTTAAAGCTAGTGAGGGAGATGGGAATCTCCAGCTTCAGTGATTTTTTGCAGTTCGTTCCAGTCAGTGGCAGCAGAAAACTGGAAGGAAAGGCGACCAAAGGAGGAATTGGCTTTGGGGGTGACCAGTGAGATATACCTGCTGGAGCGTGTGCTATGAGTGGGTGCTGCAATGGTGACCAGGGAGCTGAGATAGGACGGGGCTTTACCTAGCAGAGACTTGTAGAAAACCTGTAGCCAGTGGGTTTGGTACGAGTATGAAGCGAGGGCCAGCCAACGAGAGCGTACAGGTCGCAGTGGTGGGTAGTATATGGGGCTTTGGTGACAAAATGGATGGCACTGTGATAGACTACAACCAGTTTGCTGAGTAGAGTGTTGGTGGCTATTTTATAGATGACATCGCCGAAGTCAAGGATCGGTAGGATGGTCAGTTTTACGAGGGTATGTTTGGCAGCATGAGTGAAGGAGACTTTGTTGCGAAATAGGAAGCCAATTCTAGATTTAATTTTTGATTGGAGATGCTTAATGTGAGTCTGGAAAGAAAGTTTACAGTCTAGCCAGACACCTAGGTATTTGTAGTTATCCACGTATTCTAAGTCAGAGCCGTCCAGAGTAGTGATGCTGGCTGGATGGGCGGGCAGGTGCGGGAAATGATCGGTTGAATAGCATGCATTTAGTTTTATTTGCGTTTAAGAGCAGTTGGAGGCCACGGAAGGAGAGTTGTATGGCATTGAAGCTCGTCTGGAGGTTAGTTAACCTCTCTAGGGTAGGGGGCAGCATTCAGAATTTTGGATGAAAAGCATGCCCAAATTAAACCGCCTGCTATTTGGGCCCAGAAGATATGATATGCATATAACTGATAGATTTTGATAGAAAACACTAAAGTTTCCAAAACTGTAAAGTTAAAATAGTGTCTGTGAGTATAACAGAACTGATTTAGCCTGTGAAAGCCTGAGAAAAATCCATTCAGGAAGTCGTTTTTATTGTTGGTTTTGTAGTTTTCTATTCAATGCCATTTTTTTGTAGTTTTCTATTCAATCCATTGACTTAGGACTCGATTTGTAGTTCCTATGCCTTCCACTAGATGTCAACAGTCTTTAGAAATCGTTTCAGGCTTGTATTCTTATAAATGAGGGAGTAAGACCAGTCTGAAGGAGTGGACCTAACGTGACGCAGATTTTTTTCAGGCTCTTGTGCATTTCTTGTTTACCTTTTATATTGACAACGTTATTGTCCGGTTGAAATATTATAGATCATTTAGGCTAAAAAACAACCTGAGGATTGAATATAAACATCATTTGACATGTTTATATGAACTTTACAGATACAATTTGGATTTTTTGTCTGATTGTTTTGACTGAGTTTGAGCCTGTGGATTACTGTAGAAAACGTGCTAACAAAACAGAGGTTTTTGGATATAAAGAGACTTCATCGAACAAAAGGAACATTTGTTGAGTAAATTAATGTCTTCTGATTGCCACCATATGAAGGTCATCAAAGTTAAGGGATTAATTTTATCTCTATTTCTGAGTTTTGTAACGCTTCTGCTTGGCTGGTTACTGTTTGTAATAATTGGTCAACTGGGCTATGTTCTGGGCTAGGTATGTTCTGGGCTAGGTATGCTTTCACCGAAAAGCATTTTATAAATATGACACTGTGGTTGGTTTAACAAGAAGTTAATCTTTAAACCTATGTAAAATATGTTTTGTTTTC
Source organism: Oncorhynchus keta (assembly GCF_023373465.1). Classification (NCBI taxonomy): domain Eukaryota; kingdom Metazoa; phylum Chordata; class Actinopteri; order Salmoniformes; family Salmonidae; genus Oncorhynchus; species Oncorhynchus keta. Next base: position 17,290,713 of record NC_068429.1, read on the forward strand.
TGAATTTTTATAATGAGCATTTCTGTAATTAAATTTGGCGCTCTGCAACCTCACTGGATGTTGGCCAGATGGGACGCTAGCGTCCCACATAACCTAGAGACAGTGTCCAAAGAAGGGCCAGAAGTATACAGAATGGTGTCGTCTGCGTAGAGGTGGATCAGAGAATCACCAGCAGCAAGAGCGACATCATTGATGTATACAGAGAAGAGAGTCGGCCCGTGAATTTAACCCTGTGGCACCCCCATAGAGACTGCCAGAGGTCCGGACAACAGGCCCTCCGATTTGACACACTAAGCTCTATCAGAGAAGTAGTTGGTGAACCAGGCGAGGCAATCATTTGAGAAACCAAGGCTGTTGAGTCTGCCAATAAGAATGTGGTGATTGACAGAGTCGAAAGCCTTGGCCAGGTCGATGAATACAGCTGCACAGTAATGTCTCTTATCGATGTAACTTGTAACTAACGGATTACATTTAGAAAGTAATCTACCCAACCCTGCTTGGGGGTATGATGTTTGTCCGTCTTTCTTACTCATTATTCAAAATTCATTCACGATTATCCGTAATGTTAGAATCCACATTATTGTAGAAGGGTTTAGAAACATATTATATTCTTATTGACAATAAGTGACTCAAATGGCACAATATATTATTTACCAATCATTTATTTTGGGCACAAAATAATCTGAAACACAAGCAGAAAACAAATCCAACAAATGTGTAGAATCACAAGCTTGATGTAGTCATTGCGTGTTATGAATATGGGACCAAATACTTAACTTTTGACTACTTTAACACGCATATAAATGAATTTGTCCCAATACTTTGGGTGTCCTAAAAAGGGGTGGATTATGTACAAAAAGTACTGTAATTTCTAAACGTTTTTCAAAATGAAAGCTGACCGTCTGCATTTTAACCGCATTGTCATTGTATCGTTTCAATGGGCTTGAGTATAAAGCCAAAAAAACATGTCACTGTCCCAATACTTTGAGCTCACTGTATGTTATATACTGTATATATTTTCTCAGTTGTTGTTTCTGCATTCCCTCTCCAGAGTCTGACCCTGCACTGCCACCACTGTGCCCTGGTGACCAGCTCCAGCCATGTGCTGGGCAGCGGGGCCGGACCGGACATCGACCGTGCCCAGTGTGTGATCCGCATGAATGACGCCCCCCTGTCGGGGTACGAACGTGACGTCGGGAGCCGGACCACCCTCAGGGTGGTGGCCCACTCCAGTGTGTTCAGGGTGGTTCGACGGCCAGCTGAGTTTCTCAACCTCACGGACCACCAGGCAAATTCTGCAGTCATATTCTGGGGACCACCCAACAAGATTGGTAGAGAGGCTAAAGGAACACTGTACCGTCTGATCCAGAGAGTCAGCATGACCTACAGTAACCTGTCCAGCTTTACCATCACGCCCAGCAAGATGCACAAGTTTGATACACTGTTTCAGAAGGAGACAGGGCGAGACAGGTGGGTAGAATGAAGGAAAGCTGTTATGGTGAAAGAACAATGGGGATAATGCAGAAATCTGTACAAATTCAATATATAATTACCAATCTATTTTGGCACTAATATCGATCGATAATGATGAGCACAATGTGGGGATTTTCCTGGCATCTAATGATAGAAATATCTATCAACCTCTAAATGCTATTTTTGTTAGCGTTTTATTCTACGGTTTCCTTCCACAGAGCAAAGTCTCAGTCCTGGTTGAGCACCGGCTGGTTCACAATGGTGATTGCGATAGAGAAGTGTGACAATATTAAAGTGTACGGGATGGTTCCGCCCAGTCACTGTGGGTGAGTATGAACTAATGAACACTGTTACACATAAGAGGATGAATCAATGATAGTGATCTATCAAGCACTTAAATCTACCAGGCTATTACATTGTGTGTGTAATCATAAATTAGTAGTAAGCAATAAATTAAATCTATACTGATTATTATGGAACCATAGTCTCCAACTGACAGGATTGCTTTCATATAAACAACAGAATATTGTTTATTATGGTTGTCTCTGAAAGAAGCCGGACGAAGATCTTTGGGTCGGAATGTTGCACTTTAAAACAGCAGGTCTATGAAGGAGCCGTTGGGTTATTGCTACCCAACGTATGCTGGTTGTCAACGCAATCATTTGTAATGCCTCTTTTTCCAGAAAAAAGCCCCAGCCCAAGAAGATGCCTTACCACTACTATAAACCCAGAGGCACAGATGAGTGTGTGACCTACCTGCAAAATGAGAGGGGTCGGAAGGGCCCCCACCATCGCTTCATCACAGAGAAACAGGTGTTTGCACGCTGGGCCAAGCAGTATAACATCACCTTCACTCACCCAACATGGTGAGATGACTAGCTCCTTCAACAAAGTTAGCCCACGGTATGAGAGAGGTGACGCACACATCTGGACCAGGGTCCTGGACAGTGCACAGATACCCTTTTTACACGACTGGACCAAACTGAGCTGAGCCTAGCTGTATTGGCCTGGTTGGGCATCTACCATACAGTAGTTGCTGGAACTGTGATGTAAAGGACAACGTGAAAATAAAATATCAGAGCCAGCACGTGTATGGTTCAGGTCGGCCCTATTATGTCAATCGGGCAATAAGTTGAATATACTTTATTATTCTTATAGAACTACACATTTCTGTGCCCCCTTCTCCGAATGGCAGCCATTTCTGTAGCTCTGATGAACCTGAGCTTAGTTTGTTAACATTAATATACATTCTGAATGGGCTTCTTTTTTTTTTTACAGTGCAAAATCAATATTTTATGGGATTTTGTAAATACGGTATTTCCTGTGTTTGGCAAGGAAGTTTGAAGAGGGCAACTGCAAAAATATTTATTGTAAATAAACAAATGAATTGATATTTAAATATGTATTTTTACATGTTTATAATGCTTTTGTTAAATGTCCTCAAAAGCACTGACATAAGATAATGTCAACTTTACGAATTGAGGGAAGATTGTATTATTCAAGAAGTTTAAGGGGAAATCTGCAGTAGCTATATCAATTTTTTAACTTGAGGAATATAACTTAAATGCCTCATGAGCTTTGTTCAACTTTCTTACCCCATCAGAACTGAAAATAGAAACTTGTTTTACTCCAATGTTTGTAAACAAATACTGTATAACCTCAAAGCAAAAACTCACTTTTTATATCGTGTTCAGTCCTTGCATCCATAGCTCTATGAATGAGTGGTTACATTTCTCCATCCCTTAGTGAAAGTGGGAGTACACTTGTTTCAACGCTTTAAAGGAATTCATTGGAGACCTTTATATGCTTACAGACAGTATGGCTAAAGTTAACAGTGACATGTTGTTTGTAGCATTACCGTATCCAATCTAACCTTTAATGGCTCAGTGTTAATATACCAACATCAGAACACAAGCTTACATTTATAGCGCTGTAGGTTGGCTCGTGCCAAGCCAATGGATTCACACCATGCCTGTTGAATGTAGGGGTGTGTGAGCTTCTATAAGGCATTCACACAAATGTGCTGTATTAGATACCAAGTAGTTTTATCCTGTCTGACATGGACGAACGTTGCCTCGTCATCATGCTTGACCCTTTACCTCTGACATCCTGAGGCATGCAGCGGTTTGAGTTTGAATAATTCAAATTAATGTATTGCGGTATTCATTAGCATCACTGAACAGAATGTATTGCATTATTTATTGTTAGCATTGTGTTCAGCAACTTATTCTTCATGTATGTTCTGTAATGCGTCTTGAGAACAAATGACAAACTGATGCATATAAATGACTTAATTCACCTGGAATCCTATACAGAGGGGATAGTAGAAACAGAGCAAAGCTAGCGTTAGCTTTAACTAGCAAAATGCTACCAAAGAGAGAGGATGTAAATAAGGAAACACCAAGAATGAGGTCTCATGGCCAAGACACTAGGTTCTTCTTCACTTGTGCTGTGATCTCTTACCCTTCAATAAATAAAAAAAACAGCACAGAATAATCCCAGCAACGTCCATTCATTCGAACCCAGAAGTATTTAAATATTAAATTGACTCCTGGGTCAGTTAGCTTCACCCAGGTCCCCAAAAAAGTGAATTATTTTTAGATCCTTTAGTCTTCCTCTTAGTGATGGTTTGTCAGTAGCCACTTCCTGTTATGAACCGTTCGACTTGTCTGGAAATGCGGCTGTGATTTTCTGCCTCAGGCTGGACATGGAGATCAGGATGGCCTCCTGTGGAAGACATGATCAGAGCAACAGAATATAGACTGGTCAGATTGAACTCCCAGCCAATATGACAGATTAAGGGCCCCGAGATTTTCCTTCACCAAGTAGGGCACCTGTCAAACTTATTAAATGGAGGATTGAGTGTCTGGGGGTTTCGCTGCACCCTTGTACTTGATTGATGAATTAACTAATTAGTAAGGAACTCGGCTCACCTGATTGTCTAAGGCTTAATTAAAAATAAAAAATAAAAAAAACGCAGACACTCAGGCCTCTGTGGAATGGGTTTGAGATCCCTGATGTAGGGAAACCATGTTCCATTGTCAGTCTTTCCTGGTCAGGGAATAACTCTTGACCAACAGCAGACATGTGAACGATAGTTTGCTATACTCTGTCTTCCCCTGCTACACACTCACCTCTGTGCGGATGGTTCTGCTGCCCTGGTTGGGGCAGGTGTTGAGGTACAGGTCAAATAGGACACCGGGGTCCGCCACCTCCAGGTTCTGATCAGCGTCCACACTGGCCTCCAAGCCCTGCAGACCACCAAACACAACCAACATGTGCCTGGAGAGTGAAAACAGAATAAAGTTCAGGCCATATAATCTCAGCGAACCCAGAATTAAAGTCTTGCATTATTGGTCAGCTGCTCGATTAAATTCGGGGTCCTTACATGTTAAGGGATTAAGAGATGCTAGAACAAGGAACTCCACCCTCTATCTTTGCTAGTTACGTACAAGTCTATGTCCCCTACTCTTCTGAAATTCTAAAGATGCTAACGCCTGCGACATTGTGATATGTCAAAATAACCAGTGATGAAAAACCCCAAAACCAGAACTACTGCTGCACATTATCCCACACATTCCCCACAGACTCTACGGTACCAGTTGTTGACGTAGATCTGTCCACGAGAGATTCAGTCATATAAAACAAAGTTATGTAACACATGTAAACAGGTCTTCCACCAGACCTTCTTGCCCTCATACTCTGAACTTACGTGAATGGAGAAAGAGAAGTTTTGTCAACATCACTGCCCTTCTCAGATGTTCCAATGGTCAGATCATAGCCCTCTTTATGTGGACACTCGGTGAACACATTACCTGCAATCCAAATCAACACTTGGTAAGGTGAGATTAGTCAAATTGAATGAAACTCAACCTCACGAAATTGAAAAGAATGGCTCCAGGTGTGGAAGATATGTAAATAATACACCTACTTAGACTTGAGGCCAGGCGAACACTGTAGCCCCAGTACAGACCTCCCTCTGTTCGCGGCTTGTGAGGCGCCACCACCACCCCTTTGTGTAGTCTACCATCTGTGTAAACACACACACAAAATACTGAGCAACTATGAGTGAAGCATCATATTTGTATGTGAATAGCTGAAACGTACTTCTCAGAAGCGCCTATTCATGGAATCAAAGATAAGCTGAGTTGGATGGACAGATGTGGACCTACCTTTATTCTGGATCTTGTTCATGTGGACAGTGACTCTGAGACCAGACTGTAGCTGCTTATCTATCTGCACCTCCTAAAAGTAGCAGAAAAATACATCAGTCCTCTACTACATCCTGCTGCTGTTGGGGTTCAATATCAGCACACAGCTTTCTCGGTCCGTTGACCTATGGTTCTTCTTATGGCATATTACCGAACTTTATCATCATATCGAGACATCTACTCACCTTCCACATTCCACAGTTGACCAAGGAGCCTTTTCCTGGTTTGCTAGGCCGATCGAGGACCACCCCCTCCCGGTACTCACACTCATCATCCTTCCTCATGTGGTGAGGGCTGTCCAGAGGGTTGAGCAAGCCTTAGTGGGAAGGCACCAACACACGGTTAGGGCAACTATGGCTGTACTAGAAAATTCATTATAATGTTTACACCATGACATATGTTCATATATGGTTGGGAAAACCAAGAATGGAGGTGGAGTTTTCAGCTACTCACTCACCAGCATACTGTAAATCTTTATGCATTGGGAAGAATGATTTGCGCAGGTACCTTGGAAAATAATACAAAGAGAAGAGGATTCAAACCATAGTCAAAGACAGCAGCTGCGTTTGACTTAGTTATAAGTCAATGTAGTACTTACTGTGGGCATTCCAAGAACTGGAGGATTCTAGCCAGTTGAATGCAGGCTTGACCCTTCTTGCCGACACCATTGAATTCTCCCTCAACAGTCCTGTGAAATAAAACATTGTGGATCAGTATAATTATACTGCCACTGTCAAGACCTAACATCTAAAACAGCATCAAATTTACTAAAGACATGAGCCTAAAATAAGACGCACAGAAACAGAGGTCTTACTTGACATCCTCATCTTGTTCGTCAAATACGATGATCTCGTCTACACAGAACACGACGCAGGCTCTAGCTATCTGTCCAGCCAGGTATGTGCGGAGTTCTGTAGACTGGGCATTGTCCAGGACAGAACCAGGCAAGGCCACGCTCACTGTGTACGACCGTCCTATGGTTGCAGATACGGGAGTCAAAATCATACATTATTTTATTCTTATGCATTTTTTAAAGATAGAGGGATCATAGTGGAATAACCAGTGGGGTGAAAACCTAATCAATATTAACCTGATCGGTTTTCCCTCTGACTCTGCTGCAGTGCTGCCTCAGTCTTCTCCTCCTCCTCTTGCTTCTGTTTGTCAAGTTGTTGAATCAGCTTGGATTCTTTGATTTGCTTCTTGATCTCTTTTCCTATTATTCAAGAAAAAACATGAGCTGGATTCACAAATCAACAAGTAGTAGGAAAGGAAGTCAAGGTGGTTACCTAGTCAGTTGTACAACTGAACACATTCAACTGAAATGTGTATTCGGCATTTAACCCAACCTCTGAATCCGAGAGGTGCGGGAGCTGCCTTAATCGACATTCACGTCATCGGCACCCCAACGACAGATTTTTCCACCTTGCCAGCTCGGGGATTCGAACCAGCGACCTTTCGGTTACCGTTAGGCTAAGATACTAAGCAATGTACACTTAGCATCTACATAGGCACATGGCAATTTTCATTTCATGTCTTCGAGAGTCTGCTTATATACACGGTTGTGATTTCTGATGTAGTACAAGACTGAACTCAATCCCAACTGGGGTCAGATAACGTCTGTAAAAGTGCGCATGCCCCGATAATTAACCATCGCGATTAGTTTGGCAAGTTTTTCACAATAATAAAGTTGGATGAAGGATGCTTACGTTCCGCTTTCCATTTCTTCCAATCTACTCTGTCCTCGCACTGTAAAACATGAACATATACACACCATGTTAGTTAGCATTATGCTAGCTGGCGAACCGATGTAAAATTACGGTCGTTTATCGTAAAAATTCCCTAAAATCTCAAGATGTGTCTGACACGAATTGCCTCTTTTACACATTAGAAGACAACGTATGGCGTCCAAGTTTAAAATACCTGAGAAGAGGACAATTTGGGCTTTTTCGATGCAACGCTGTCCGTCATCTTTCCCTGCAACCAACACGTGAAAACAGAAACGGACACTTCCGGTTCGCATAATACATTTTCAAAATAGAAGTAATCTACCAGCCTTAAATCAAACATGATTGCTCTAAACATGTCATTTACACAAACCTGGTAAATGTAGATGATTTCATAAAAAGCGGGACTCATTCAAATTTTGCCGCTTCAAAACTCTTTATTTTTACAAGATCAGCATACAGTTTTATGCAAATAAGCACACTTTGGGACAATTTCTGAGGAGTAGACCACCAGTTGATAATACAACAACAACAAAAAATCACTAAAAGATTGAAGGACATTGTTGGGTTCTGAGAATATGAAATCTACTTCATGTTACTGAGAGAGGGTCTACACCAGAAGTGAATGGTTATAGGAGGAAGGTATATAATGTGTGCAACTAAGCTTGAAATGTGTTGAGTGCAGGGAAGCGATTACATGTGGCAGGCATTGATTGATAAGGGGAGACTCAGAATTAGAACCTTACAGCATCAAATACAGTGATGTCTACCAAAGACAGCAAATTCAATGCACATCATTCCCTTGATCTCATTTTTAAATGTGCATTAATGTCATTCAGAGCAGTTAAACAAAAATATTAAAATCAACAGTAATGTGATAAAATTATAGTGCACTCTGGATGGTGATCACATCCATGCAGGACGGATGATTACTCTAAGTGGTTGATTACTACCGTATCAGGACAGATTTGAAAAAAATAAAAAATAATAAAAAAAGCCAACTAGAACAATCAGAACTGGGAGTGTGACCGACTACGCCGACATATGTCTTCATGACATTGTAGATATACACAGTATCCAAAACATTAGGAACATCTGCTCTTTCCATGACAGACTGACCAGGTGAAAGCTATGGGCCATCCACTTCAAAAATCAGTGTAAATGAAGTGGAGGAGACAGGTTAAAGAACAATTATTAAGCCTTGAGACAATTGAGACATGGATTGTGAATGTGTGCCATTCAGAGGGTTAATGGGCAAGACAAAATGTTTAAGTGCCTCAATCGGTTATGGAAGTAGGTGCCAGGAGAACCGGTTTGTGTCAAGAACTGCGACGCTGCTGGGTTTTTCACGCTCAACAGTTTCCCATATGTATCAAGAATGGTTCACCACCTGACGGCCATCCAGCCAAATTGACAACTGTGGGAAGCATGGGAGTCAACATGGGCCGGCATCCCTGTGGAACACTTTGGATAAGAGTCCATGCCACAACAAATTGAGGCTGTTCTGAGGGCAACAAGGTATGCAAATCAATATTAGGAAGATGTTCAGGACACTCAGTGTACGTTGACAAAGGAAAACATCCTATGGAGGTCTATTCCTACAGTACTACATAGTGTAAACAAATCCAGGTGTTGAATATGGCTCGGTTCAACGGAGCAGACTTAAATTGAGCTAGGGTGGATAAAGGCAAAACAGGAAGGGTTGTCTGTGCCTTCTTCATTTTCAGTCACTCCACTTTCTGAGGATATCCTCAGCAGCGTTCAATGTCGAGTCCTCCTTGACGAAGCAGAACCGAATGTAGTTTTGGAAGTCCTTGCGGTGCTCAGGGCTGTAGAAAGCAGAGACAGGGATAGTGGCCAAACCCTGCATTATGAAGAACATATAGAAAGTCAGGATTACATTATGCATCATCCACACCATGTCAACATTTCAATATTTAGTTCAACCTAAACCTCTCCCCTCTTGTTACCTTCTCTTTAATGAGCCACTTGACAAATCTGTAGTCATGAGGTTCATCCTGAGTGCTTGGATCATTCAAGTCAACCTCTTTGGGGAAAAAAAACAGTTATGAAATATTAAGGGACATTGAACCATTACTTCATATGCCCATATTAACCAAGACAAATTTGATGAAGCTGAAACATTGTTACACTCACAAAAGCGGATCCATGAAAAAAAAACACATTGCAACACTCGCAAACAGATAACTGACATTTTAACAACCAGATACGAGCAAACACACTGTACTGGTACAATAATACTCACTGAGAGAGGAGATGTCTGATATCATGAAGTAGCCTCCCTCGGGCAGAATGGGCTGCAGGCCAACACTCTCCAGACAGGTCGCCAGCTTCTTCCTCTTTTGATTCAGCATCTCAGGCAGCTGCAGGAAGTAACTCTCTGGCGTCCCAAAGAGCTCGTACTCTCTCTGGAAACCTTGGGCCACCGCCTCCTGAGTGGGTGCAAGAGTGAGTGTGAATGACTCACCCAAATCATGAGCTGGAGGATGTTGTCTTACCTTTGAAAGCTAACAATTCAATTTCAGATAAGATTTAGACTGAATTTAAAGACAACTTCCGTCAATTTAAAAGTTGTGAGCAAGACATACAGTATGCTCACCTTCCTCATTCAATAGGCAAGTTAGTTAAAGTAAATAAGTCAAGAAGTTAGTGGAAGGGTGAGGTCATATGTCTTTATACACCAACAGTAGTGGTTTAGAAATCAGTCAAACCTGAGCGGCCGTGGCACAGTGGTACACAGAGTTCTGATGGACGGTCTTCAGGTGCTTTACAATGGGCCCTGCTCCAATAGCCCAGCCAACCTGAAACAAGCATCATTGCAATACAAACAATATGGATTAGATATGTCTTAGTCAATTCAATACACACAATATAGATTGCATATGGCACTGTGCCTCAACTTGAGCATAGTATTTCAGTGGGTTACCTACCTTCCACCCTGTAGCACTGAAGCTCTTTCCTCCGCTTCCTATCGTGACAGTTCGCTCCCACATCCCAGGAAGACTGGCTTGAATGAAAACAGTCAAAATAATATTTAGCTGCATCAGGGCATTATTAACATACTGCTATCACCGTTGACCATGGCTATTACATCATGCTATAGAAACTGTGCTGCTCGTCTCTATCGAATCCACTGTCTCTCACCCATCTTCACGTGCTTGGCACCGTCATAAGTCAGCCACTCGTACACCTCGTCACTGATACACACCACATCGTGCTTTATACACAGGTCAGCAATCACTTGGAGCTCCTCCCTCTTATACACCTATGTGACAAAGAGGAGATGTGGTAGGTGAGAAAAGTCAGTGATTAAGGTGTTTCTAATTCAATTGCACTGCCAGATTACGTGGTTAACTGTGTTTCTGCACAGATCGTTTGCACGACAAGAATGTCACCCGTAATATGAAATGGATGAATAGCTCAAGGATCACATTGAAACAAGTCTCACCATACAGAGGGGGGTCTCACCTTGCCTAGTGGATTGTTGGGAGTGTTGATGACGATGGCTTTGGTGCGTGGGTTGAATTTACTGGCCAACTCCTCAGAAGATAGGACCCAGTCTGCACTAGTCAGGGCCTTGCCCCCCTCCACTCTCTAGGACAACACAACCTCAGCTTTATGTTATCTGGACTTCTCTAAATTAATTACATGCACACAATAAAATAAAATCACCTTGACTAATCTGTATCCCCGCACATTGACTAGGTACCGGTACCCCCTGTATATAGCGTAGTTATTTTTATTATATTCCTTTCAAATTAAAATGTTTTACTTTTGTTCATATTTGAAGTCTTTCTTGAACTGCATTGTTGGTTAAGGGCTTGTAAGTAAGCATTTCACAGTAACGTCTACCCCGTCTGTATTTGGTGCATGTGACAAATAACATTTTATTTGATGCAATTATTGTGGATTGTTCAGATTAATATAAAAGTTTAATTAAAACGTTTACATGCTTTGCAAGGAGAACAATTTTCCTAATAATTATGTTTACATGGACCCATCTGAAATCAGGCTACTTCATGGAACTTTGATAAATGCAGAATATCGGCAATCAAAATAAACGTTCTACCACAGTGTCCATGTTATTTGAGAAGCATAGTTGATTATGAGTTCGGACATACAAAACCCTTCAAATTAGTGGGTTCGGCTATTTCAGCCACACCCGTTGCTGACAGGTGTATATTATTATTTATTTTTTAATCGAGCACACCGCCATGCAATCTCCATAGACACACATTGCCAGTAGAATGGCCTTACTTTACTGTAAAGTTTGGTGATGTAGGAATAATGGTCTGGGGCTGTTTTTCATGGTTCAAGCTAGGCCTCTTTGTTCCAATGTTTAAAGTCTATGTGAAAGGCTCGCTCGGCGCTACTACATGCGCAGATCAAATACACTGCTGGAATGCCGATTAAGGGGTTTACATGTCTTAATAATTTGAAAGATTGCTCAGAAAACCAGGTGTTTTAATGGGCATATGCTTACTTCGATTTTTACCTTACGCTGATTAACATAAGCAGAGTCAGGTGTTTACAGGACTATTACATAATCTGCCTACTGCCATAATCAGTTTAATATCGAATTACTGTGCATGTAAACATTATCAATGAGCTTTAGGCTAGCACTTACTGTTACACCATAGGAAATGGGCTATGAAAGGTATGTAAAAATATATTTTTTAAATATAATTTTTTTTAAATAAAAATACATTTAAAAAAATTAAAAAAATCACACTACTCACAGGCCTCAGTGGCACATAGACACCTTTTCCTCCTGCCATCTTCACCATTGGCTGATAGCAGTCGAAAAAAGGCTCAATAATGATGACCTAGAAGACAGAAGTGACTGACTGATATGAGATGCACAGTAAAAACTGTGCATCTCAGTATTGAGTTGCACCCTTTGTCTAGGTGTTGTTGACGACAGTCACTGTTACCTCATCTTCTTCATCGACCAGGGCTTGAAAGGTGCAGAAGAGAGCCTGGTAGGCTCCGACAGTGACCAGGATGTCCTCGAAAGCATTAATCTCATGTCCCACGACTCTACCAAAGAACTTAGCCAGGATCGACACAAGAGGGGGATGGCCCTGGAGAAGAACAAAATAAACCACACACACACTTTAGAAGAATTAACACGCACATTACCAAGCTTCTTATTTGTGGTGCTGGGAGTTACCGTCCCAAAGACCAACAATGTAAAAACAAAATGTGTGTGTGCGTGTGTGTGTATATACAGTGGGGCAAAAAAGTATTTAGTCAGCCACCAATTGTGCAAGTTCTCCCACTTAAAAAGATGAGGCCTGTAATTTTCATCATAGGTACACTTCAACTATGACAAACAAAATGAGAAGAAAAAAAAATCCAGAAAATCACATTGTAGGATTTTTAAAGAATTTGCAAATTATGGTGGAAAATAAGTATTTGGTCAATAAAAGTTCTCAATACTTTATTATATACCCTCTGTTGGCAATGACAGAGGTCAAACGTTTTCTGTAAGTCTTCACAAGGTTCTCACACACTTTTGCTGGTATTTTGGCCCATTCCTCCATGCAGATCTCCTCTAGAGCAGTGATGTTTTGGGGCTGTTGCTGGGCAACACGGACTTTCAACTCCCTCCAAAGATTTTCTATGGGGTTGAGATCTGGAGACTGGCTAGGCCACTCCAGGACCTTGAAATGCTTCTTACGAAGCCGCCACTCCTTTGCCCGGGCGGTGTGTTTGGGATCATTGTTATGCTGAAAGACTCAGCCACGTTTCATCTTCAGTGCCCTTGCTGATGGTAGGAGGTTCACTCAAATCTCACGATACATGGCCCCATTCATTCTTTCCTTTACACAGACCATCGTCCTGGTCCCTTTGCAGAAAAACAGCCCCAAAGCATGAGGTTTCCACCCCCATGCTTCACAGTAGGTATGGTCCTTTGGATGCAACTCAGCATTCTTTGTCCTCCAATCACGATGAGTTGAGTTTTTACCAAAAAGTTATATTTTGATTTTATCTGACCATATGACATTCTCCCAATCTTCTTGTGGATCATCCAAATGCTCTCTAGCAAACTTCAGACAGGCCTGGACATGTACTGGCTTAAGCAGGGGGACACATCTGGCACTGCAGGATTTGAGTCCCTGGCCATGTAGTGTGTTACTGATGGTAGGCTTTGTTACTTTGGTCCCAGCTCTCTGCAGGTCATTCACTAGGTCCCCCCGTGTGGTTCTGGGATTTTTGCTCACCGTTCTTGTGATCATTTTGACCCCACGGGGTGAGATCTTACGTGGAGCCCCAGATCGAGGGAGATTATCAGTGGTCTTGTATGTCTTCCATTTCCTAATAATACCTATTGCAGATTCAGTCTTCCCAGCCTCCTGCAGGTCTACAGTTTTGTTTCTGGTGTCCTTTGACAGCTCTTTGGTCTTGGCCATAGTGGAGGTTGGAATGTGACTGTTTCAGGTTGTGGACAGGTGTCTTTTATACTGATAACAAGTTCAAACAGGTGCCATTAATACAGGTAACGAGTGGAGGACAGAGGAGCCTCTTAAAGAAGAAGTTACAGGTCTGTGAGAGCCAGAAATCTTGCTTGTAGGTGACCAAATACTTATTTTCCACCATAATTTGCAAATAAATTCATTAAATCCTACAATGTGATTTTCTGGATTTTTTCTCTCATTTTGTCTGTCATAGTTGAAGTGTACCTATGATGAAAATTACAGGCCTCTCATCTAAGTGGGAGAACTTGCACAATTGGTGGCTGACTAAATACTTTTTTGCCCCACTGTATGTATGTATGTATGTATGTATATATATACACATACACGTTTGGGGGTCACTTAGGAATGTCCTTGTTTTTGTCCATTAAAATAGATCAGAAATACAAATATGTTAGCACAGCTGAAAACTGTCGTTCTGATTAAAGAAGCAATAAAACTGGCCTTCTTTAGACTACTTGAGTATCTAGAGGATCAGCATTTGTGGGTTCGATTACAGGCTCAAAATGTCCAGAAACAAATAACTTTATTCTGAAACTCAGCCTATTTTTGATCTGGGAAATGAAGGCTATTCCATGCAAGAAACTGAAGATCTCATACAATACGGTGTACTACTCCCTTCACAGAACAGCGCAAACTGGCTCTAACCAGAATAACAAGAGTGAAAGGCCCCGGGGAACAACTGAGCAAGAGGACAAGTACATTAGTGTGTCTAGTTTGGGAAACAGACGCCTCACAAGTCCTCAACTTCAAAGTCAACAGTGAAAAGGCGACTCCGGGATGCTGGCCTTCTAGGAAGAATTGTGAAGAAAAATCCATATCTCAGACTGGCCAATAAAAAGTAAAGATTAAGTTGGGCAAAGAGGAACTCTGCCTAGAAGGCCAGCATCACGGAACCGCCTCTTCACTGTTGACGTTGTGACTGGTGTTATACGGGTACCATTTAATGAAGCTGCCAGTTGAGGACTTGTAAGGCGTCCGTTTCTCAAACTAGACACTAATGTACTTGTCCTCTTGCTCAGTTGTGCACCGGGGCCTCCCACTCTTTCTATTCTCGTTGGAGACAGTTTGTGCTGTTCTGTGAAGGGAGTAGTACACAACATTGTACGAGATCGTGGCAATTTCTAGCATGGAATAGCCTTAATTTTTCAGAACAAGAGTAGACTGACGAGTTTCAGAAGAAAGTTATTTGTTTCTAGCCATATGGGGCCTGTAATTGAACCCACAAATGCTGATGCTCAACCAGTCTAAAGGCCAGTTTTATTGCTTCTTTAAAATCAGAAGTTTTCAGCTGTGCTAACATAATTGCAAAAGAGTTTCCTAATGATCAATTAGCCTTTTAAAATGATCAAATTTGATTAGCTAACATAATGTACCATTGGAACAGGAGTGATGGTTGCTGATAATGGGCCTCTGTACACCTATGTACATATTCCATTTTAAGAAAAGCCATTTCAAGCTACAATAGTCATTCACAACATTGTCTACACTGTATTTCTGATAAGTTTTATGTTATTTTAAATTTACATTTTTGTTGCTGCTATTCTTTAAAAAACAAGGACATTTCTCAGTGACCCCAAACTTTTGAACGGTACTATTAAAAATAAAGTAAAACCCTGGAATAAGTAGCTGTGTCCAAACTTTTGACTGGTTCTGTATATATGCCACACACAATTTTACCTCTGCGCATTTATTGTGATGGACAAGACATTTCTGTACAATACATTTTTCTAAACAAAAATACCATGTAATTTCCTCACCATCCTACATAAGCACGCCCCACTCAAAAAATGTAGAACTAAGAACAGATATAGCCAAGATCTGACTGCCCTTGACCAGCACAAAAACATCCGATGGCGGTCTGCAATAGCGTCGAATAGTCCCCGCGATTTGCAACTGTTCAGGGAAGTCAGGAACCAATACACACAGTCAGGAAAGCAAAGGCTAGCTTTTTCAAACATAAATTTGCATCCTGTAGCTCGAACTCTTTTGGGACACTAAAGTCCATGGAGAACAAGAGCACCCCCTCCCAGCTGCCCACTGCACGGAGGCTAGGTAACACGGTCACCAACGATAAATCCATGATAATCGAACATTTCAATTGGCATTTCTCTACGGCTGGCCATGCTTTCCTCCTGGCTCCCCCAACCAACAGCTGGGGTCATCCTCCTCTTCAAAGGGGGTGACTCTCTAGACCCAAACTGTTATAGACCTATATCCATCCTGCCCTGCTTTTCTAAAGTCTTCGAAAGCCAAGTTAATAAACATATCACTGACCATTCCGAATCCCACCGTACCTTCTCTGCTGTGCAAGCCAGTTTCCCATGGGTGCACCTCAGCCACGCTCAAGGTACTAAACAATATAACCGCCATCGATAAAAGACAGTACTGTGCAGCAGTCTTCATCGACCTGGCAAAGGCTTTCGACTGTCAATCACTTCAATAGCCTTGGTTTCTCAAATGACTGCCTCGCCTGGTTCACCAACTACTTCTTCGATAGAGTTCAGTGTGTCAAATCGGAGGGTCTGTTGTACTGTCCTCTGGCAGTCTATGGGGGTACCACAGGGTTCAATTCTCGGGCCGATTATTTTCTCTGTATACATATCAAAGATGTCGCTCTTGCTGCCGGTGATTCACTGATCCACCTCTACACAGACGACACCATTCTTTATACATCTGGCCCTTCTTTGGACACTGTTAACTAACCTCCAAACGAGCTTCAATGACATACAACACTCCTTCCGTGGCCTCCAACTGCTCTTAAATACAAGTAAAACCAAATGCATGCTTTTCAACCGTTCGCTGCCTGCACCCACCCGCATCACTACGCTGGACGGTTCTGACCTAGAATACGTGGACAACTACCTAGGTGTCTGGCTAGACTGTAAACTCTCCTTCGACTCATATCAAACATCTCCAATCCAAAATCAAATCTAGAATTGGCTTTCTATTTCGCAACAAAGCCTCCTTCACTCACGCCGCCAAACTTATCCTAGTAAAATGGACTATCCTACCGATCCTCGAATTCAGCGATGTCATTTACAAAATAGCTTCCAATACTCTACTCAGCAAATTGGATGTAGTCTATCACAGTGCCATCTGCTTTGTTACTAAAGCACCTTATACCACCCACCACTGCGACCTGTATGCTCTAGTTGGCTGGCTACATATTCGTCGCCAAACCCACTGGCTCCAGGTCATCTATTAGACTTTGCTAGGTAAAGCTCCGCCTTATCTCAGCTCACTGGTCACGATAACACCACCCACCCGTAGCACACTCTCCAGCAAGTATATCTCACTGGTCATCCCCAACTCCATAACCTCCTTTGGCCACCTTTCCTTCCAGTTCTCTGCTGCCAGTGACTGGAACGAATTGCAAAAATCGCTGAAGCTGGAGACTTACATTTCCCTCACTAATTTTAAACATCAGCTATCCGAGCAGCTAACCGATCGCTGCAGCTGTACATAGTCCATCTGTAAATAGCCCACCCAAGCTACCTACCTCATCCCCATATTGTTTTTATTTACTTTGCTGCTCTTTTGCACACCAGTATCACTACTTACACACCATCATCATCTGCTCATCCATAACACCAGAGTTAATCTGCTAAATTGTAATTACTTTGCTACTATGGCCTATTTATTGCCTTACCTCCTCATGCCATTTGCACACATATAGATTTCCTTTTTTTCTATTTTGTTATTGACTGTACACTTGTTTATTCCATGTGTAACCCTGTGTTGTCGTTTCTGTCGCACTGCTTTGCTTTAACTTGGCCAGGTCGCAGTTGTAAATGACAACTTGTTCTCAACTAGCTTACCTGGTTAAATAAGGGTGAAATAAAAAATAAAAATGTCTTGAAAAAAGGTATAAAACATCAACCACAAATGTGCTGAGGTAAAATCAAGTTTGTGGCACACAGACACTATTGTGTTTCTTACAAAAGCATGTGTGTACTGATGCATTGAACATCCTCCGTTGACTGCTTTGCAGAGGGCCTCTTGGATGTAGCTTGGTGGGGAGAAGTCAGGAAAGCCCTGGCCTAGATTCACCACCTTGTAGTCAGCAGCCAGCTGTGTAAAATCAACCCTGTCAATACAGAACAATTGATAAACAACAATGTATGATATAAAAATGTTGCACGCACATGAGCCATTTCTGTAAAATTACCATATATTTTTGTCAATTCCCTCGATTCTGCGAGCATGTAGCTGGCGTGCCATGATTAACTGAAATGAAATAAATGTGCATTTACTTTATTAAATAGTCAATTGAAATATGTAGATGATTTCACATTGCTCTTTAGAGCATACAACTCCTTATAAAATATACTTGAATAGCCACAAGTGGCCATTTCAATAGCCTGACCCTGGACACTTTGTTTAGTCACCTGAGGCATAGGGCTGGGGAAACCACTCAAATTAATTGACATATCTATGGGTGCAATGATTGACAGTCTGACATGCCAACATTTTGAAGCTATATTGTTTGCTGCTTTCAAGAGAACTGAGAACTCAGGAGGAAAAAAAAATAGCTGACTGGGGAAAATCATTTGAATGGTCAGTCATCCAGCTCGGAATTCCAAGTTGGGAACTCAGGCCTCTCCAGAGTGGTTCCCAACCCTTTTCATTTACTGTACCACCAATTGAATTTAGCTCTGCCCGGGGTACACTTTCATGTGCATTTTAACAGTTGGCTTATGTTCTCATCTCAAATAACCCCCGTGGATAGGCCAAGTAACACCAGGGATCCAAGTAACCCTGGTTGGGAACCACTGTTTTCGAGCGCCAATCTGAAGATCACTGACGCCATGATTTGACGTTATTTTACAGAGTTCCCTGTTGTCTTGAAAGCACAAAGAGAACATGTAAAAATGGTTACTTAGTCATATCGGTAGATCCCCGATACCTTATGATCAAGTTCAAAAATGTTTCCTTTCCAACTACTCACAGCCACATTTGCCGCTAATCTTCTTAGCATGTCAGTGAGGAGTGCAGATTACCTTGAATCAGTTAACCATTAGTGTAATGAACCACCCACACAACTCAGGCTACGCATTCAATTAATGATTAGCCACAATAAAACTGGTTAACACAAAATAATCTTTGACTAGTTCAGTTTGACATTTTCAGCTGGAGGCTATAAGTTAGCAATTTATCTTATAAAGGTTATCTAAATTCTAGTAAAACAAAAATATTACCTGACCTTGTAACAGAATCAACGTTTGCAAATTCGAGCTATACGTTCGTGTCTTTAACCAATTCGCTGATGTTGTGCTAGTGTGCCGACTGCACTCCTTCAGCTGGGGTAAAAATGTTTTATTAAAAACTCCCTTCAGCTGGGGGAAGACGTCACGATACTGCCCCCGAACCTTGACCCCCCCGTTTTGATTATAACTTCCCGTATAGGCGGGGCTTAATATATAAATTGTCGCTTGTGCCTTTAGTTTTAGGTTGGTTTATTTCACCGGTTCGACACCAGCGGATGAATAGTGCACGCGCCAATTAAATACATAATTAACCACCAGTTGCTACCTTAGTGTTTCATTTGTTTACATAAACACCCATCAATAGGCCTATGAATCACTCAATCAATCTATAAGAGTCAGTGTGCACCACATATGGCAATTACGTGTTTCCAATGCTATTTGTGTGGCGCTTTCAAACAAAGAAGTACAGGGTAGTTAATATGGGCATATTTAGTAAGTTCAATTACATTTAGCAAAACATTGACATTCAATATAGAGAAATCAGATGAAGTTAGGTATTTTAAACTGAAGCTTACACTTTCAATACAGGACATCCATGGCATGTGTCAACCATTGCGACCAACAGAATAAAAAGTAAAAAAGCAAGCATTGATTTGACAAAGAGCTCTGGTTATTCAAACCTTGAGGAACCCTGTATTGGGTCTTTGCCCTGTCCAGTGGCTTTTAACAGAAGTCCAAAGCATTATGAATATTATGTGGACACTAGACAAAGCACCATACCACAAAAAAGCAGTAGAGCTCAATCAAAAATACAT
The DNA here is from genome assembly GCF_023373465.1 of Oncorhynchus keta. Lineage (NCBI taxonomy): Eukaryota > Metazoa > Chordata > Actinopteri > Salmoniformes > Salmonidae > Oncorhynchus > Oncorhynchus keta. The sequence goes on from NC_068429.1 coordinate 17,310,646, forward strand.
GTTCATCAATTAATCAGTCCATTTTCCACAACCCTCAGCTTGACCCTCCTCCCCATCCACCTACACCTGAGCCTTCTTCAGGTCTTCAGGCAGCACGCGGCCCCTCTTCCTGGCACGGTCCTTTTTCTTCTCCACTTTGCCCTTGTTGTTCTTCTGGATGTTCCTGCGTCTCTTGTCCTGTCGCCTTTGCATCTTCTCCACCACCGTCTCGCTGCGCTCCGTCCACTTCTTCTTCCGCTGCGAGCGCATCTTCTCTTTCCTCTTGAGCGAGGCCCTCAGCAGGTTCTCGTCATCCTTGATCTTCAGACCCTCTGCCTTGTACAGCACATTGGTCCACTTCATCTTCTCCTCCTGCACCTTGGCCTTGCCCTCATCCTTCTCCCGCAGCTCCTCCAGCTTAGCCTTGCGAGCCTCCACGCGCCCCAGCAACTGCTTGTAGTTCTTGCCCACCAGCGGTGTCAGGCCGCCTTTTATCCGGTTCTTCTTCTCCTTCTTCTTCTGCTCTTTGTCCAAGAACCCACCATCGCCCAGCTCCACCTTGTTGAAGACGATGGCTGTCTCGTCCCGCTTGCCCGCAGCTGGTGCGGTGGGAGGAGGGGCCTCTTCCCTTTTGATCTCAGGCTCATACTCTAAGCCAGCTTTCTCAGCGAGCTTCTTAATGAGGAACTCTTTACGCTTCCTCTTCTTGCGCTCCCTCTCCTGCTTTCTCTTCTCTCGCTTCTTCTGCACCTCCTCAGAGGATGGGTCCTTAGGGGTTCCCTACAGGAAGAAAAGGGGATGGAAGGTTAGTTGTAGGCTATGTCAACAGGAATGTGCATTGCCAAGTCATGACAGTCAACTGTGGATCGGTAATGAGACAATTTACCACATGTAGACACTGAACAACCCCTTAGATAACCTAACACATACCTGCCCACGAGACTCCTCAATCTTCTCATGAAGTCTCTGCCGTAGAATATCTACCGTGGAGAATTTAGTACCCGGCTTTCCACCTTCAGGGTGAGAACAAAAGTCAGTGAAGAGTACAATAATGTCTCTGACATGGCTATTACACCATTTATATTGGACCTAGACAAAAAAAAAACAAAGAGGAAAGGCAAGTATCACCAGAAGATGTTAGGAAGTTGAGCATCATTTGTGGACTGAACATCAATATATAACTTTACCTTTGGGCTTCTGTTTAGTCTCAACCACCACCCCATTTGGAACTGTAGCTTTTGAGATCTTCTGTTCTACTACACCAAGTGCTCTCTGTGCTAGGGTGATGGCAAGCTTCTTGTTAGGCTTCAAAGGTAACTTCTGGTGTTTCGCTACGTTGCTGTTTACACTTATCTGTTTGTGATTGGTTTTGTTCCTCTTCTTTGGAGGACCAGCCACACGTCCACCTTGAAAAGGGACTTCAGTCATGAAGAGAGACAACATGTTAGGTTGTATAAGTACAGATGAAAATGCCTACACATTGGAGGGGTGTTTATTTTTAAGTCAGTGATGCTAGAGGTTCATTGATTAACATCAGCAACCATTAAAATGTATTCAAAAACAATTGTCATACAAATTAAAACATGCAGCTAGCTAATAGATAGAACCTGAAAACATTTACCAAATGGCCTATTCCTTGGTTCTTGCTGTTGAGCACATACTTTACTCGCCAATTTCTGAAGGTATGAGTCCTTTGAAGCAAGACTTGCCATTTCTCGAACAAACAAAAAAAAATCGACAACCACGAATCTGTTAACAATAAATAGCCACTAGCTAATGTAAAGTCCCTCTTCAAACAGAAAGTACGAGCGAGATGTTGCAGGTCATATTTCTGATACCTTAACCAATGGTGAATAAATAACTTTACTTATGATGATCAAAATAAAATTGCAACATTTGCTGTTAAAATGACAACCAAATACAGGCAGCATTAAAAGTACTAGCTAGCTACAAATGCACGTGTACAGACTGAAATGGGCGTCACATTGAAGTCAGGTTGGACCGGATGTAGTTACATCAAACACAATCCCTCCTGCACACAGGACATGTAAGTTATTTTGCCAGTTGCCTCGTCAAATTGACTATCTCTGTGTGTTTACCATATTTTCAGTAACTATGGGCAGTTTAACAGTTATGTTCGCGTGTTCTGCTAAGACCTTGAAGATGATCAAAAATAACGTAAGTTGATATAGCTACAGTACATGGCTACTGTATTTCAAGTATGAATATCTTAAGAACTAACGTTAACTGGCGTTAGCTAGCTTGCTGTTGCATAAATTCCAGTGACCTACAGTTTGACTGCTGATGTAATGATGTAGGTGAATGCATTTCTCTTTTCAGTCACATGCAATTTATTTCAAGAGGACTCTATTGCCACGACTGCCTCTCTTCAAACAATCAGAAGGTAATGTTTCAGACATATTCATAGCTAGCAAACTAGCAATGTGAATCAATGACCGAAGCTTACCATTTCATAACGTTAATTCGTAATGGTTATAGCTCTGACACCTTTCCAAACACTCCGACACCTTTCCAAACATTCCAGGCAAGTGTATCAACTTTGGTCGACTGTCAAGCTCCACAGCTGCCAGTGCAGCGAAGGGAGAGGACTCCTTCCTCAAATGGCTCCTGCTTCTGATCCCTGTCACCACATTTGGTCTTGGGACATGGCAGGTATGGCTCCATTAAACAGTAGTTCAAGTGGCAGTACCTCTAGAATGGATATGACAAATTATACTGACCAAAGCAACTCTTCTACTTAGGTGAAACGTCGAGAATGGAAAATTAAGTTGATTGCAGAACTGAGAAGTCTTACTTCCGTTGAACCCATTCCTCTTCCTATTGAGTGAGGAACACATGCACACACACGTTATCAGACAGATAACTACACATAATTATGTTGTCTTGATTTTTTTTTTAGTTCAGACTGGAAGTGTTTGTAATGTTCTTGTTTATATGGCTTTGTTTCCTAGTCCTCTGGAGTTGAACAATCTGGAGTACAGGAGAGTAAAGGTGCGTGGGCACTATGACCACTCCCAGGAGATGTACATCTTACCACGCTCACCTGTCGACCCAGAGAAAGAGGCAAGGGAGGCAGGCCAGCTGTCATCCAGTGGAGATACTGGAGCCAATGTCATTACCCCGTTCTACTGCAGTGACCTAGGGTAAGAGACACACACACACACGCACATTGCAATTGCTGCTACCAGTATGTGTGTGTGTATGTATGTGAGAGCTCCAAAATGTTAAGACATTATTGTTTCCTTACACTGTTGACATTCTTGTATACATTTCACAGGATCACGATCCTTGTAAACAGAGGATATGTTCCTAGGAAGAAGATCAAACCAGAAACCAGGATGAAGGGACAGGTAAGCCCCCCATATTCATTGTCTAATTCAAGACTCAAAGTTGTCATGGGTGATGATTTTGTCATGGCGCTGCTCTGTAGGTGGATGACGAGGTTGACCTGGTAGGTGTGGTGAGGCTGACAGAGATCCGCAAACCCTTTGTGCCACAAAATGACGTGGAGCGCAACCGCTGGCACTACCGCGACCTGGAGACAATGGCTAGAGTCACAGGGGCTGAGCAGATCTTCATCGATGCTGACCTGGGTACAGCTCTCAGTATTACCCTATTTAGACAATACACTTTGATTTAATTGCATGGTATATGAGAAAATAAGGTATGTGAAAGACTGAATGGTGATTAACATTCCCTTCAGCTGAGGTTTGGAATAACAGTAAATCCATTATTTATCTGAAGTGAGTTGGTAGTGTGTGTTTCATTGAGAATGAATGAAAAACTAAGGTTTGTTGGTTAATATTCTCAGCCAGCACAATTCCGGGTGGACCTATAGGAGGACAGACCAGAGTCACCCTAAGGAATGAACATATGCAGTACATTATGACGTGGTAAGTTGTAATTTTTCACATAAATTACTGTAATTATTTTCTTCATTGTGAGCCTCTATGGCTTGCATAACTAAAAGTAGAACTAGGATCACTTAAGCTGTATGCATATCCAATGAGTGCTTCTCTTCCTCTCTGTAGGTATGGTCTCTGTGCAGCAACCTCTTACATGTGGTATGCCAAGTTCATCAAAAGGATTGTGTAAAACACCCCGCAATGGCTTGAGTAGTGGAAATTAAGTTTGTCATGAATATACCACAGCAGTATAGTAGCTGCTGTAGGTATTTAATGTCTAGGTTCTATTTGACAAATGTACACTTACAAATGCAACATGTAAAGTTGGTTTCATGAGCTGAATGAAATAAAGACCCCAGAAATTTGACACCAGTATTTCTCTCAAATGTGTAAAAATGTGTTACAACCTGCCTCAACTGCAGCCCACTTGTAGGCGAGCGGTTTAGACAACATGAAGTGCCCCATAATGGCATGGGCATTCATAAGCTGTGGACAACGAACAATGAACATTTTTATAGATGGCAATTTGAATGCAAAAATACCATGAGCGAGGCCCATTTTTGTTGTCTATGCATATCTGCATTCCTAGTCATGTGAAATCCATAATTGGCCCAATGAATTTGATGATCAAATCAATGAAATTGCGTGTTTGTAAGGATTGTAGTGTATATGAAGTATCCTAATAAAATAGCAAACTGCACCCAGTTGTCATGTTATTGGGTGGTTTAAATATGTTCAGGCCCGAGCTGTGCTATTTCAAAGCACACTACACAATGTTTCTGCTGGGTAATGCCACCTGTTGCACCGCCAACAGTGGCCTTAGGTCAGCAAGTGTAATACACCGAGGAGCACCATTAGTCCCACTTTTTGTCCAGGTAATTCTCCCGGCATCAGAAATAATACCAATATGTTAAACATGATTGGCACCAATGGTGTATGATCATTTATTTTATAGATTCAATACACATACAAAATGTGCCACTACCGTTGACATTTGAAACTCATGTGATCAGCACAATATCCATTTAAGGTTCACATGCATAACATAGGGGTTCTCATTGGACAAAAACACAAGAGCATATTTCTTGAGACATTTATTTTGATATCAAACAGTTTATCCGAGCTTGGTGGCCAGTTCCTTGGCCTTAGCCTTCTCCAGCTTGGCAATACGGGCTGTGGACTTCGGACCCATGATACCACCTCCCCAGTGACGACGGATCTAGGAGAGGAAGCACATTGTCATGAGTTCATTTAGTGGGAACCAGGTTAAATTAAGTCAGTTCAGGGAGACAAAGTGGTGACTCATGTGCTTTAAGCTAGATTCCCCTCAAGTTAAATACATGTTTTTTTGGGATAGGGAGCAACATTTTCACTCTTGGATGAATAGCGTGCCCAGAGTGAACATCCTCCTGCTCTGTCCCAGATGCTAATATTTGCATATTATTAGTATTGGATAGAAAACACTGAAGTTTGTAAAACTGTTTGAATGATGACTGAGTAACTCATAACTCATATGGCAGGCAAAAACCTGAGAAGAAATCAACCAGGAAGTGGGACATCTGAGGTTTGTAGTTTTTCAAAGCTTGGCTCACCAAGTACACATTGAGATATGGATGAGTTTGCACTTCCACTAGATGTCAACCGTCTTGAAACTTGAGTGAGGATTCTACCATAAAGGAGGGGCTCATGAGACCTGTTTTGAGTCAGTGGTCTGGCATAGTGCCTTTGTCATGACGCAAGCTCCCGACAGTTACCTCGCGTTCCAGTGCTTTATCTGAAGACAAAGGAACCCCCCGGTTGGAACATTGATGTTTTATGTTAAAAACATCCCAACGATCGATTCCATACATCGTTTGACATGTTTCTAAAAGGACTGTAACGGAAGTTTAAGTCTTTTTCTGGATGAAATGCTCACGCCTCATGAAGATGGATTACTGGGCTGAACACACTAATAACAGGTGGCTATTTGGACATACATGGAACTAAGTCATTTATTGTCTACCTGGGATTCCTGTGAGTGCCTTCCGATGAAGATCACGGTAAGTGAATATTTATGGTGTTGTTACTAACTTTTTTGATTCCAAAATGGCAGCCAAACCCCTAGCTGTTTTGGGTTCTGAGCACAGTTCTCAGATTATGCTTTTTTAGTTTTATTTTATTTGAAATCTGACACCGCAGTTGCATTAAGGATAAGTCTCTTTAATTCTGTGAATAACAGTTGTATCTTTTATCAATGTGTATTATTAGTATCTCTGCAAAATCACCAGATGTTTTGGAATCAAAACATTACTGCACGTAAGGCACCAATATTAACAGATTTTTGGATATAAATATGCACATTATCGAACAAAACATAAATGTATTGTGTAACATGATTGTTCTATGAGTGTCATCTGATGAAGATCAAAGGTTAGTGATCAATTTTTATCTATATTTTTGCTTTTTGTTGACTCCCATCTTTGGCTGGAAAAATGGCTGTGTGTTTCTTCGCCTTGGTGGTGATCTAACATAATGTTGTGCTTTAGCTGTAAAGCATTTATTTTAAATCGGACACGATGGGTAGATTAACAAGATGTTTATCTTTCATTTACTGTGTCGGACTTGTTAATGTGTGAAAGTTACATATTTCCCTAAAATATTTTTTTTATTTTGCACACTTCCTTTTCAGCGGAATGTTGTTGAGGTGTTCCGTTAGTGGAACCCCTGCGATAGAAGCTAATTGCATCAGTATTCTTGGTGGGTGTCAGCATTGCTGTTAAGACAGCAAATATTCATTCCCATCTGCAAAAGCCAAAAATGAACCCACAAGAAAATCCATCCATCTTCAGGACCCAGAAACATTGTGGCTTGACTACTAGTCAATATTGACAAAACAGTAGCTGATCAGACTGGCCACTCACCTCCTCATATCGGTCATTGTAGTTGGTCTTGATGGCTTCCACCAGCTTGGCAAGGGAACCTTTGTCTTCACTGAAAAAGTAGGAACATGTCAGTGCATCGCCAAAGTACAATTGACATCCAGGTGAACTGCTCGTAAACATTTGGCTCAGGGTTAAAAAGCTCATAAAGCCACACGGTTGTTCAGTTGAAGAAATTCATACATCATCGCCAAAAGGATTTCATAGATTTAAAAAGAGCACAAGCGCAACTTACTAGAGGTAGGCCTCAGTGCATCAATGTTTGGCTTTGCCACTTGCTACTCACGGGTTTGTCTGTGTGAAGGCGACTGAGGTACAGGTCTTTCTGTGCACCAGTCTTCCCAGCCTGGCCTTGCCTTTGACAATGCAGTAAGGGACGCCCATCTTGCGACACAGAGCAGGCAGAAAGACTACCAGCTACAGAGGAGACAAGAAAAATGACTAGTATCAATATCTATGGACAACACATTTCTGGCTGTGCCTTCTCAACTACAATACAGGGCAGCGGTCTTAGCTCAGAATTAAAAAGCTCGTATGTTTCGATCCACATAGAGGATTCAGGTGAAGAAATTCAAGCATCATTGCAAATGACCACATATGCCCACAAGTAATAACAGCCTGCTAAAGCGAACCCATACAGCAAGAAACAAGCCTACGAAGTTCAGTTGTCTTACCTCAATAGGGTCCACATCGTGGGCAATGACCACCAGCTGGGCCTTCTTGCTTTCCACCAGAGTGGTGACAGTGTTCACACCTATGGGAGAATTCAACATTGATATCAAACCCACATTCAACAGAGTTGTTGAAATAGTCAAACAATTCATGGCTTATGCTCAGGGTTAAAAAGCTCAATAAAACTACATGATTGTTTCAGGTGAAGAAATTCAAACATCATTGCATCTTCGCCAAAGTATGTATAATTTATTTTCTTTAAAAAGACCTCAATATCTGCCTCACCTGCACGGAGAACAGGTGGCCTCTTTGTTGGGGTGTCTCCCTTTCCAGCAGCCTTCTGTTCAGCGCGGGCCAGCAGCCTCTGCTTCTTCTCCTGCTTGGTCTCCGGCCTGTACTTGTGGGCCAGCTTGAACAGCTGTGTGGCTGTGAGGGAAATAGAAAACCAGTACATTGACTGACTCTGGGACATAACAGAAAACATGACCTGCGACTCAAAATGTCTCAAGTTAGAGATTCATTGTAGGTGCATCAGTGATCTTGGTGGGATGTCAACATTGCTGTTCAGATAGCAAATATTATTCACATCATCTGCAAAATATCCCACAAAATAATTCATTCAAGACCCAGAAAAAACTACCCAAACAATACACAAATCAACAGCAAAATTGATAAACGTATGCACTGAGAACTACCAGTCTGGCGGTCTAGTGCCTGGGTGAACTGGTTGATCGCTGGGGGGACCTTCAGACGCTTGTACAGGATGGAGCGCTGCCTCTGCAGGCGGATGTAACGGGGCCATTTCACAAAGCGTGTCAAATCACGCTTTGGCTGGATGTCCTGACCTATGAACAAACATGGGTGATTAGTGCATCAAATCAGTACTGCGTAATCAGAAAAGTCAAAAGCCACTATAGTCATGGAAGTAGTGCATCAGCGATCTTGGTGGGTTGTCTGCATTGTTGTTAAGATAGCAAATATTCTTTACATCATCTGCACAGGCAAGACAGAACAGTTACTAGAAATCAAATACAAATCCCAAAAGGTTCACTTTACGCACCAATGCCATAGTTCTTTGGCCTCTTCTCGAACAGGGGGTTGACCACTTTCTTGGCCTCGTGCTTTTTGGCCACCGAAGGGGCTGGTGCCACCTTCTTCCCCTTAGACTTCTTGCCTTTAGGCTGTTTTAAAAAAGTAGATTGGTCAGCATACATGAGTTTATTCAAAGACATTTAAACAATAGTGTGGCTTTAGCTCAGGGTTAAAACGTTTGTTTTTAATCCACATATAATATTCAGTTGAAGAAATTCAAAGCATCACAGCAAAAGCCAGAAAATAAAGACTGTTCCGTGGTTATAACGAAAAGTTCAAAGGAAGCCACACATCGTGACATGTAAGTTGGTTAACCAACACAAAGTTTACTGCGAGGTAAGGTTAGTTATGGATACCAAGCCAGCTAAGTAATCCAACCAAACTATTAACTTGCGTCACTCGTTAACTATCCAAACAGGCATTTGACAATTTGATGTAACGTTACACAAGGCCAGTATCCCCTTGTCTATGCGAATTGACTGCAAGAGGGCAGGCACCGTAGTTAGCAAAACGGGCTGAAGCGAGGTTAGGCCTACTACTTGGTTGTCCATCTAGTCTTGTACACTACCCGCCACAAGCGTGAAGCGGTTTATACGTGCATACACTACATTTCAGCCGCAGTCGGAATCCGAATAGATTAATTAAAATGCTGTACTAGGAGGTCCCGTGTGGATAACGTCACCGGCAATATCACTGCCAATTCATGAGTTATCCGATAAAACAGCTAAATATTACCACACCATTCAAATATAAATGTGGTGCTTGTGTTATGTATACCATATTACTATAACGTTTATCAGATATCACAGCTTTAGAAAGAGGATGACGAGGGATGAAAACATCTAGATTTCCCCCCGAAATAAAATACCCGTACACTCACCATGTTGGATCAGACAGAAAGGAAGATCCATGGATTGTGGGTAATTTAAGTACCGCGAGACATTTCTGTGACGTGATAAACAATCGACGGCAGTGGAGATTTTGAACGGGATGTGCACCTTTCTATTTTCATAAATCATACTTTTCAACAATGTATTAGGAGGTAGGTGATGTTTTATAATTGATATAGAACTGTATATACCGTTATATACGTTACAAACGCATTCGTGAAAGTAGAAAAACATGTTGACTCACCCTACTTGTAGAGGAAGCTTATGAACATCCGCCTCTCTTTCATGTTGGCGAAACTGTCTATCACGCTGTCATACAGTACAGGCATTTATTTTTGGTTATCTTAGGCTACTTGGCTAAAATGCTAGCTCGCTTGTCTGACTTACTTTCATGTGAAACGTTGGCTAGTTAACATTGGCCTTCTATCCTTTCAGGCCAGGAACACAACAACGAGTTATCCGAGTTAGAGTTCGATCGATTATGATTTTTTAACGCAAACTCGTACATCGCCTTGGTCCGTACAATTGCCCTTATTCTAGCGCCCCAAAAAGTAATATTTATTTTATTTCACCTTTATTTAACCAGGTAGGCAAGTTCTCATTTACAATTGCGACTTGGCCAAGATAAAGCAAAGCAGTTCGACACATACAACGACATGGAGTAAAACAAACATACAGTCATGAGCAAATGAGGTGAGATAAGGGAGGTAAAGGCAAAAAAAGGCCATGGTGGCAAAGTAAATACAATATAGCAAGTAAAACACTGGAATGGTAGATTTGCAGTGGAAGGATGTGCAAAGTATAAATAAAATTAATGGGGGCAAAGGAGCAAAATAAATACAGTAGGGAAAGAGGTAGTTGTTTGGGCTAAATTATAGGTGGGCTATGTACAGGTGCAGTAATCTGTGAGCTGCTCTGACAGTTGGCACTTAAAGCTAGTGTTTCCAGTTTCAGAGATTTTTGTAGTTCGTTCCAGTCATTGGCAGCAGAGAACTGGAAGGAGAGGCGGCCAAAGAAATAATAGGTTTTGGGGGTGACCAGAGAGATATACCTGCTGCAGCGCGTGCTACAGGTGGGTGATGCTATGGTGACCAGTGAGCTGAGATAAGGGGGGACTTTACCTAGCAGGGTCTTATAGATGACATGAAGCCAGTGGGTTTGTCGATGAGTATGAAGCGAGGGCCAGCCAACGAGAGCGTACAGGTCGCAATGGTGGGTAGTATATGGGGCTTTGGTGACAAAACGGATTGCACTGTAATAGACTGCATCCAATTTGTTGAGTAGGGTATTGGAGGCTATTTTGTAAATGACATGGCCAAAGTTGAGGTTTGGTAGGATGGTCAATTTTACAAGGGTATGTTTGGCAGCATGAGTGAAGGATGCTTTGTTACGAACTAGGAAGCCAATTCTAGATTTAACTTTGGATTGGAGATGTTTGATGTGGGTTTGGAAGGAGAGTTCACAGTCTAACCTGACACCTAGGTATTTGTAGTTGTCCACGTATTCTAAGTCAGAGCCGTCCAGAGTAGTGATGTTGGACAGGCGGGTAGGTGCAGGTAGCGATCGGTTGAAGAGCATGCATTTAGTTTTACTTGTATTTAAGAGCAATTGGAGGCCACGTAAGGAGAGTTGTATGGCATTGAAGCTTGCCTGGAGGGTTGTTAACACAGTGTCCAAAGAAGGGCCAGAAGTATACAGAATGGTGTCGTCTCTGTAGAGGTGGATCAGAGACTCACCAGCAGCAAGAGCGACATCATCGATGTATACAGAGAAGAGAGTCGGTCCAATAATTGAACCCTGTGGCACCCCCATAGAGACTGCCAGAGGTCTGGACAGCAGACCCTCCGATTTGATACACTGAACTCTATCAGAGAAGTAGTTGGTGAACCAGACAAGGTAATCATTTGAGAAACCAAGGCTGTCGAGTCTGCCGATGAGGATGTGGTGATTGACAGAGTCAAAAGCCTTGGACAGATCAATGAATACGGCTGCACAGTAATGTTTCTTATCGATGGCGGTTAAGATATCGTTTAGGACCTTGAGCGTGGCTGAGCTGCACCCATGACCAGCTCTGAAACCAAATTGCATAGCAGAGAAGGTATGGTGAGATTCGAAATGGTTGGTAATCTGTTTGTTGACTTGGCTTTCGAAGACCTTAGAAAGGCAGGGTAGGATAGATATAGGTCTGTAGCAGTTTGGGTCAAGAGTGTCCCCCCCCTTTGAAGAGGGGGGTGACCGCAGCGGCTTTCCAATTTTTGGGAATCTCAGATGACACGAAAGAGAGGTTGAACAGGCTAGTAATAGGGGTGGCAACAATTTCGGCAGATCATTTTAGAAAGAAAGGGTCCAGATTGTCTAGCCCGGCTGATTTGTAGGGTCCAGATTTTGCAGCTCTTTCAGAACATCAGCTGACTGGATTTGGGAGGAGGAGAAATAGGGAAGGGTTGGGCGAGTTGGTAGGAGTAGCCAGGTGGAAAGCATGGCCAGCCGTAGAAAAATGCTTATTGAAATTCTCAATTATAGTGGATTTATCAGTGGTGACAGTGTTTCCTATCTTCAGTGCAGTGGGCAGCTGGGAGGAGGTGTTCTTATTCTCCATGGACTTTACAGTGTCCCAGAACTTTTTTGAGTTAGTGTTGCAGGAAGCACATTTCTGCTTGAAAAAGCCAGCCTTGGCTTTTCTAACTCCCTGAGTATAATGGTTTCTAGCTTCCCTGAACAGCTGCAAATGCTAATGAATAATGCCATAGGATGTTTTTGTGTTGGTTAAGGGCAGTCAGGTCTGGGGAGAACCAAGGGCTATATCTGTTCCTGGTTCTAAATTTCTTGAATGGGACATGCTTATTTAAGATGGTTAGGAAGGCATTTAAAAAAAATAACCAGGCATCCTCTACTGACGGAATGAGATCAATATCCTTCCAGGTCCCCCGGCCAGGTCGATTAGAAAGGCCTGTTCGCTGAAGTGTTTCAGGGAGCGTTTGACAGTGATGAGTGGAGGTCGTTTGACCGCTGACCCATTACGGATGCAGGCAATGAGGCAGTGATCGCTGAGTTCTTGGTTGAAGACAGCAGAGGTGTATTTAGAGGGCCAGTTGGTTTGGATGATATCTATGAGGATGCCCGTGTTTAACGCTTTGGGGCGGTACCTGGTCGGTTCATTGATAATTTGTGTGAGATTGAGAGCATAAAGCTTAGATTGTAGGATGGCTGGGGTGTTAAGCATGTTCCAGTTTAGGTCGCCTAGCAGCATACTTCCAGATCAACTGTAATGTCAATACCATTGTAAAGCACAATTTATCCCTTTTCCAGCAGAATCAATTACATGACCTAAACCCTGCACGTTTCTGCATAATTCAAGCAGGCAATGAGCCCGTCGGGTCTTTTTAAAAATGGCGGGTGGGGAAGCGAAACTAATGCGTGATAGTGAGAAGGAGAGATGTTGTGTGGGAAATTGCTTTTTTTCACTCGATTTGTCCAACGTATCACCTTATCGCCTCTAAAATGTAAATAAAACACTATAAAGAGTTCATATAATGTGTCATTTACATACCTATTTGAAGGTTTGTGTCGAATTTGAATCAAGTTTTTATGGCGGTGCTAAAGTGATCTTAGAAGTAAACAGCTACTTTGAGAATGATGATCGCATGTCCTTTTCTTGTTTTTAAAGTATGATAGAATAGCTACACCTGGTGGAGAGAGATTGTAAGACAGAAATAGTTTCTTTATGCGTGCTGTACGTTACGACATGACACGTCAAGATGTCACGGAGGGTCAGTTTTTTTCAACTTTTCTCCAATACTATAGATCCATTACCATGTCGATCAACGCTTGAATAGAAACCTAGTTCATACCCCCGATTTTGACGTCAACACAGTCGTTACAGTCCCATTAGATTTCTTTGTAGCCTCGTTTCAATGTTGCAGTTGCGCACATTTGTACGGAATGAGGTGAGTTTACGTTACCGATTATTGGAGGACCAAAAAAAAGCTGATACCGATTAATTGGCCAATTTTTATTTATTTATTTGTAATAATGACAATTACAACAATACTGAATGAACACTTATTTTTGACTTGATATAATACATCAATAAAAATCTATTTAGCCTCAAATAAAAAATGAAACATGTTCAATTTGGTTTAAATAATGCAAAAACAAAGTGTTGGAGAAGAAAGTAAAAGTGCAATATGTGCTATGTAAGAAAGCTAACGTTTAAATTCCTTGCTCAGAACATGAGAACATATGAAAGCTGGTGGTTCCTTTTAACATGAGTCTTCAATATTCCCAGGTAAGAAGTTTTAGGTTGTAGTTATTATAGGAATTATAGGACTATTTCTCTCTATACCATTTGTATTTCATATACCTTTGACTATTGGATGTTCTTATAGGAACTTTAGTATTGCCAGTGTAACAGTATAGCTTCCGTCCCTCTCCTTGCTCCTACTTGAGCTCGAACCAGGAACACATCGACAACAGCCACCCTCGAAGCAGCGTTACCCATGTAGAGCAAGGGGAACAACCACTCCAATTCTCAGAGCGAGTGACATTTGAAATGCTATTAGCACGCACCCCTCTAACTAGCTAGCCATTTCACATCGGTTAACCAGCCTAATCTCGGGAGTTGATAGGCTTGAAGTCATAATCAGCGCAATGCTTGAAGCATTGCGAAGAGCTGCTGGCAAAACGCACGAAAGTGCTGTTTGAATGAATGCTTACGAGCCTGCTGGTGCCTACCATCGCTCAGTCAGACTGCTCTATCAAATCATAGACTTATAACATAATAACACACAGAAATACGAGCTGTAGGTTATTAATATGGTCGAATCCGGAAACTATCATCTAGAAACAAGATGTTTATTCTTTCAGTGAAATACGTAACCGTTCCGTATTTTATCTAAAGGGTGGCATCCATAAGTCTAAATATTCCTGTTACATTGCACAACCTTCAATGTTATGTCATAATTACGTAAAATTCTGGCAAATTATGCGGCCGACCTGTTGCATATTCACTGACTCTGCGTGCAATGAAGGCAAGAGAAGTGACACAATTTCGCCTGGTTAATATTGCCTGCTAACCTGGATTTCTTTTAACTAAATATGCAGGTTTAAAAATATAAACTTCTGTGTATTGATTTTAAGAAAGGCATTGATGTTTAAGGTTAGGTACACGTTGGAGCAAGTTCAGTCCCTTTTCACGAATACGCACCACATCGTTTATATACAACGCAGGACACGCTAGATAAACTAGTAATATCATCAACCATGTGTAGTTAACTAGTGATTATGATTGATTGATTGTTTTTTATAAGATAAGTTTAATGCTAGCTAGCAACTTACCTTGGCTTGCTGCATTCGCGTAACAGGCATGTTCCTCACGGAGTGCAATGAGAGGCAGGTGGTTGGAGCGTTGGACTAGTTAACTGTAAGGTTGCAAGATTGAATCCCCGAGCTGACAAGGTAAAAACTTGAAATCGGCCCTAATTAATCGGCCATTCCGATTTAATCGGTCGACCTCTAATCCGAGTTATCCCATAAAACAGCTAAATATTACTACACCATATAAAATTAGTGCTTGTGTTATGTATACCATATTACTATAACTTTTGAATTAATGGTTGGATCAGAATCAAATCCCTATCTCCACCCATGCCTAATATAGGAGAGGGACCATTTTAGCTAGCTAGCCACTGGAAGACAAAAACACAACTAGTAGACGCGAATTGACAGCAGTGACGTGAAATACAAACTGGCTTCCCTTGACCCTTTATTTTGGTGCACTATTCACAGTTGAGCGCACTCCGTTTAGGTCAATACTGATTGGCTATTATTTTGTCTTTTTTTTTATTAACCAAATGCTCGCTGGCTTCCCTTGCATTGAATGCTACTGGCCAGACAGGGGCACTGTTTTGCTTTCTCCGGTGAGATACAGTACATTCAGCCTCTTGCGAATTGAAGGAAAATTATGAAACACAGAGAGACAAAGGACAATTTAAAAAAAAAAAAATTGTATTTCCTGGCATTCATGAATGCGACGCCACTGTCAAGTGTAAAAAGTCAAGACATTGGCTTATGTCGCTGGAGATTGGAGGTGTCCTGTGAGAGAAAGGCATGTTCAGGTTGCCAGGGTTAGAGCAGTACAGAAATTGTTGTATGCTGAAGCAATGAAGAGAGTGGTAGAGGAAGATGGGTACAGGGTGAGGGATTCTGCAAAGATTCCTGTGAGTAGGCAGAGACCAATAAAGCGTTATGGGAATAAAATGTGCTTCGTAAGGTGGGTTTTTTAGTACTCCTAGCCATGGTTGTCAACAGTCACAGAAAACAGCTGCAGAGAAGTACTTGGGACTGTTGGATCTAGGAATACAGGCATTTCGCTACACCCGAAATAACTTCTGCTAAATATATGTATGTGACCAATACAATTTGATTTGATTGTGATATTTTACTGCAGAAGAGTTGCAGGGAATATTGAGAGATAGTGCTCTGTCCTCCCAGGCTTTTGGCCTGGAGAAGGGTAAGATAGGGTTAAAAAGTGGATTTAGGTAGTGTTTTTTTGTGGGGGCTAATAGTTGTCAGAGTCATTTTAAACTCCCCCAATTTTGTATTGCCGTAATTTAACGTAGGTAGGTTGTGACTATCCTCACACTCCGGTACAATAGGTGGCAGTGTATGCACCTAAAAATTGGAATGTGATCCGCCAAACCAATCCCAAAGAAGACGAAGAAGTGAAGACATTGCATTTGATGATGCGCGCTAGCAATGCCATGCCGTTTTATTTTGCTGTCTAACTACAGTATAACGTGGGGTATTTTGAATGTTATGTATCTCCTTTATTTGCTTTTAGGGGTTTGTTTACATTCCTGAATACAATGGCCAATCAAAGAGCGCTCCCTCAAAGCAAGGAGAGTCTTCTTCAGAACTACAACAAAAGACTGAAGGATGATATCAGGTCCATTCTAGATAACCTCACGGAAATCATAAAAACTGCAAAGGTAGCTGTAACGTTACGTGTGTGTGTGTGTGTGTGTGTGTGTGTGTGTGTGTGTGTGTGTGTGTGTGTGTGTGTGTGTGTGTGTGTGTGTGTGTGTGTGTGAGATCATGCGATCACATTTGAGTGTGTGCGACTGTGTGTGTTTCTATGTGAGCAAAAGAGAGAAACAGACAAAGGAGTTTTTTCCTAATGTTTTTTTTACTTTAAGAATGACGGTTTAACCCATAAAGTCATTCTATCTCTTCTGTTCAACCAAAATGTGTTGTGTTGTTTTGCTACAGGTAGAGGACGAGACACAGGTCTCTCGGGCTACACAGGCTGAGCAGGACCACTATGAGATGCACGTCAGAGCAGCCAACATTGTAAGTACATGCCAGCAAGACTCCCTAGAGACTAGGAGAGCTTTCCTTCAACCCCTTGCTTAGGGAACTTAATGGTTGAGTTAGAATTTAATCCTGGGTCATGTTCATTTGGGCCTGCAATGGAAACGATTTGAAAACATTTTGGAACAGAAAACTCAAATGAGCGTTTCTTATTCAACAATTTCAGGTAGTCCCACCCTGTTTCAGTCTGTTTCTTCCACATTTGTTGCATAATGAACATGACCCTGTCTTGAGTGCATGTTACAAGGCAAAAGCACCAGTGATAATCCCAGTGGTTTGTTGTTGTGTCTGAAGGTGCGTGCGGGCGAGTCCCTGATGAAGCTAGTGTCGGACCTGAAACAGTTCCTGATCCTCAACGACTTCCCTTCGGTCAACGAGGCCATCAGCCTGCAGAACCAGCAGCTGCGCTCGCTGCAGGAAGAGTGTGACAAGAAGCTCACCTCGCTCCGTGACGAGATCGCCATCGACCTGTACGAGCTAGAGGAAGAATATTACTCCTCCAGGTACAAGTAGGCTCATACTGCACAGTCAAGGTTCGGTTGATCCACTCTATCTTGACTTATAGCCCCTAGTCCCCCTCACCGTCGTGCCTTATGAAGGGTTTATCTTACCCCACCACCTCAGTCATCGCCATTAGTCCTTTAGTGTCTCTGTGTATTGCATCAACTTCAATAGAATATCCAAATGCTGGTTTTAACAGCAAAATAGATGGTTGATCTATGGGCAAAGTTATTTTGCAGTACATTCACCATGATGAATCTAATCTCATTTGGTTGAAAATTAAATTATGTGCCTTGTTTGTAATGCCTCTGGAAGTTTTTTTTTTTATATTTCCGTCATGTATGATAGATTGTAGGTCTCAACATGGTAAATGTTATACCCAATCATAAGTGTGGTCCTAGTGTACACTATATATACAAAAGTATGTGGACACCCCTTCAAATTTGTGGTTTCTGCTATTTCAGCCTCACTTGTTGCTGACAGGTTTATAAAATCGAGCACACCGCCATGCATTCTCCATAGACAAACATTGGCAGTAGAATGGCCTTACTCGAGCTCAGTGACTTTCAAAATGGCACCGCCATAGGATTCCAACTTTTTGTTAGTTCATTAAATTTCTGCGCTATTAGAGCTGCTCCCTGCCAACTGTAAGTGCTGTTATTGTGAAGTGGAAACGTCTAGGATCAACAACGGCTCAGCCGCAAAGTGGTAGCCACACATGCTCACAGAACGGGACCGCAGAATGATGAAGTGCGTAGAGCGTCTGTCCTCATTTGCAACACTCACTACCAAGTTCCAAACTGCCTCTGGAAGCAATGTCAGCTTTCCATGGCCGAGCAGCCGCACACAAGCCTAAGATCACCATGCGCGATGCCAAGCGCCGGCAGGAGTGCTGTAAAGTTTGCCGCCATTGGAGTCTGGAGCATTGGAAATGCGTTCTCTGGAGTGATGAATCATGCTTCACCATTCATCAGTCCGATGAATGAATCTGGGTTTGGTGGATGACAGGAGAACGCTACATGCCCGAATGCATAGTGCCAACTGTAAAGTTTGGTTGAGGAGGAATACTTGTCTGGGGCTGTTTTTCATGGTTTGGGCTAGGCCCCTTAGTTCCAGTGGAGGGAAATCTCAATGCTACAGCATATAATGACATTCTAGACAATTCTGTGCTTCCAACTTTGTGGTAACAGTTTGGGGAAGGCCCTTTCCTGTTTCAGCATCTCAAAGCACCCGTGCACAAAGCGAGGTCCATACAGAAATGGTTTCTTGAGATCGGTGTGGAAGAACTTGACTGGCCTGCACAAAGCCCTGACCTCAACGCAATCGAACCCCTTTGTGATGAATTGGAACACTGACTGCAAGTCAGGCCCAACATCAGTGCCCGACTTCAGTAATGCTCTTGTGGCTGAATGGAAGTAAGTCCCCGCAGCAATGTTCCAACATCTAGTGGAAAACCTCCCAGAAGAGTGGAAACTGTTATAGCAGCAAAGGGCGGACCAACTCCATATTAAGGCCCGTGATTTTGGAATGAGATGTTCAACGAGCAGGTGTCCACTTACTGTTGGTCATGTAGTGTATCTAGTTGCTATATTCTTCCTCAGTTGTTTGTAATAGGCTGATGATTGAGAGAACATACAGTTGAAGTCGGAAGTTTACATACACTTAGGTTGAAGTAATTAAAACTAATTTTTCAACCACTCCACAACCACTTTCTTGTTGACAAACTATAGGTTTGGCAAGTTGGTTCGGACATCTACTTTGTGCATGACACAAGTAATTTTTCCAACAATTGTTTACAGACAGATTATTTCACTTATAATTCACTGTATCACAATTCCAGCGGGTCAGAGGTTTACCTACACTAAGTTGACTGTGCCTTTAAACAGCTTGGAAAATTCCAGAAAATTGACATCATTTGAGTCAATTGGAGGTGTACCTGTGGATGTATTTCAAGGCCTACCTTCAAACTCAGTGCCTCTTTGCTTGACATCATGGGAATATCAAAAGAAATCAGCCAAGACCTCAGAAAGAAAATGGTAGACCTCCACAAGTCTGGTTCAGACTTGGGAGCAATTTCCAAACGCCTGAAGGTACCACGTTCATCTGTACAAACAATAGCACGCAAGTATAAACACCATGGGAACATGCAGCCGTCATACCGCTCAGGAAGGAGTTCTGTCTCCTAGAGATGAACGTACTTTGTTGCGAAATGTGCAAATCAATCCCATAACAACAGCAAAGGACCTTGTGAAGATGCTAGAGGAAACTGGTACAAAAGTATCTATATCCACAGTAAAAAGAGTCCTATATCGACATAACCTGAAAGGCCACTCAGCAAGGAAGAAACCACTGCTCCAAAACCGCCATAAAAAAGCCACACTATGGTTTGCAACTGCACATGGGGACAAAGATTGTACTTTTTGGAGAAATGTCCTCTTGTCTAATGAAACAAAAATAGAATTGTTTAGCCATAATGACCATTGTTATGTCTGGAGGAAAAAGGGGGAGGCTTGCAAGCCGAAGAACACCATCCCAACCGTGAAGCACGGGGGTGGCAGC
Source organism: Oncorhynchus keta (assembly GCF_023373465.1). Taxonomy (NCBI): domain Eukaryota; kingdom Metazoa; phylum Chordata; class Actinopteri; order Salmoniformes; family Salmonidae; genus Oncorhynchus; species Oncorhynchus keta. Next base: position 17,330,554 of record NC_068429.1, read on the forward strand.
ATCATGTTGTGGGGGTGCTTTGCTGCAGGAGGCACTGGTGCACTTCACAAAATAGATGGCATCATGAGGAAGGAAATTGTGTGGATATTTTGAAGCAACATCTCAAGACATCAGTCACAAAGTTAAATCTTGGTTGCAAATGGGTCTTCCAAATGGACATTGACCCCACGCATACTTCCAAAGTTGTGGAAAAATGGCTTAAGGACAACAAAGTCAAGGTATTGGAGTGGCCATCACAAAGCCCTGACCTCAATCCTATAGAAAATTTGTGGGTAGAACTGAAAAGGCAAGGATGCCTACAATTCTACGCAGTTACACTAGCTCTGTCAGGAGGAATGGGCCAAAATTCACCCAACTTATTGTGGGAAGCTTGTGGAAGGCTACCCAAAACGTTCACCTAAGTTAAGCAATTTAAAGGCAATGCTACCAAATACTAATTGAGTGTAAGTATATGTAAACTTCTGACCCACTGGGAATGTGATGAAAGAAATAAAAGCTGAAAGAAATTATTCTCTCTATTATTCTGAAATTCACATTCTTAAAATAAAGTGGTGATCCTAACTAGAGATCGACCGATTAATCGGAATGGCCGAATTTCAAGTTTTCATAACAATCGGTCATCTGCCTTTTTGGACACTGATCATGGCCGATTATATTGCACTCCACGAGGAGACTGCGTGACAGGCTGACTACCTGTTATGCGAGTGCAGCAAGGAGCCAAGGTAAGGTGCTAGATATCATTAAATGTATCTTATGAAAACAATCAATCTTAACAATCACTACACAGGTTGATGATATTACTAGTTTATCTAGCTTGTAGGGTCAGGGTTAGGGTTAACCCTAACCCTAACCCTAACCCTGCGTTGAGTATAATCGATGCGGTGCCTGTTAATTTATCATTAAATCATAGCCTACTTCGCCAAACTAGTGATGATTTAACAAGTGCATTCGTGAAAAAAAGGCACTGTCGTTGCACCAATGTGTACCTAACCATAAACATCAACGCCTTTCTTTAAAATCAATACACAAGTATATATTTTTAAACCTGCATATTTAGTGAATATTGCCTGCTAAACATTTAATTTATTTTAACTAGGGAAATTGTGTCACTTATCTTCTGTTCTGTGCAACAGAGTCAGGGTATATGCAGCAGTTTGGGCCGCCTGGCTCGTTGCGAACTGTGTGAAGACCATTTCTTCCTAACAAAAACAGCCAACTTCGCCAAATGGGGGATGATTTAACAAAAGCTCATTTACGACTGGGAGGTCCATGGGGCAACGCACAATTGACCTAGCATCGTCGGGGTTAGGGAGGGTTTGGCCGGTAGGGATATCCTTGTCTCATCGCGCACTAGCGACTCCTGTGGCGGGCCGGGCGCAGTGCGCGCTAACCAGGTCGCCAGGTGCAAGGTGTTTCTTCCGACACATTGGTGTGGCTGGCTTCCGGGTTGGATGCGCGCTGTGTTAAGAAGCAGTGCGGTTGGGTTGTGTATCAGAGGACGCATGACGTTCAACCTTCGTCTCTCTAGAGCCAGTACGGGAGTTGTAGCGATGAGACAAGATAGTAACTACTAACAATTGTATACCACGAAATTGGGGAGATAAGGGGGTTAAAATAAAATTAAATGTACCTAACCATAAACATCAATGCCTTTCTTAAAATCAATACACAGAGGTATATTTTTTTTAAACCTGCATATTTCATTAAAATAAATCCACGTTAGCAGGCAATATTAAACTAGGGAAATTGTGCCATTTCTCTTGCGTTCATTGCACGCAGAGTCAGGGTAGGGTATATGCAACAGTTTTGGCCGCCTGGCTCGTTGCGAACTAATTTGCCAGAATTTTGCGTAATTATGACATAACATGGAATGTTGTGCAATGTTACAGGAATATTTAGACCTATGGATGCCACCCATTAGATAAAATACGGAACGGTTCCGTATTTCACTGAAAGAATAAACGTTTTGTTTTCTAAGTTATAGTTTCCGGATTTGACCATATTAATGACCTACGGCTCGTATTTCTGTGTGATATTATGTTATAATTAGGTCTATGACTTGATATTTGATAGAGCAGTCTGACTGAGCGGTGGTAGGCAGCAGCAGGCTCGTAAGCATTCATTCAAACAGCACTTTCGTGTGCTTGCCAGCAGCTCTTCGCTGTGCTTCAAGCATTGCGCTGTTTAACTCCCGAGATTAGGCTGTTGTAACTGATGTGAAATGGCTAGCTAGTTAGCGGGGTGCTCGGTAATAGCATTTAAATCGGTGACGATACTCTCTGAGACCTTGAAGTAGTTGTTTCCCTTGCTCTGCAAGGGCGGTGGCTTTTGTGGAGCGAAAAAGAAAGAAAAAAAGCTTCGAGGGTTACTATTCTCGATGTGTTCCTGGGGCGAGGAGAGGGACGGAAGCTATACTGTTACACTGGCAATACTAAAGTGCCTATAAGAACATCCAATAGTCAAAGGTATATGAAATACAAATGGTATAGAGAGAAATAGTCCTATAATTCCTATAATAACTACAACCTAAAACTTCTTACCTGGGAATATTGAAGACTCATGTTAAAAGGAACCACCAGCTTTCATACGTAAACGTTAGCTTTCTTACATGGCACATTCTTACTCTCTTCTCCAACACTTTGTTTTTGCATTATTTAAACCAAATTGAACATGTTTCATTATTTATTTGAGGCTAAATTTATTTTATTGATGTATTATATTTAGTTAAAATAAGTGTCCATTCAGTATTGTTGTAATTGTCATTATTACGAATAAATAGAAAATAAAAATCAGCCGATTAATCGTTATCTGCTTTTTTTGGTCCTCCAATTATCGATTTCCATAATCGGTCGACCTCAAATCCTAACTGACCTAAAATAGGGAATTTTTACTAGGATTAAATGTCAGGAATTGTGAAAAACTGAGTTGAAATGTATTTGGCTAAGGTGTATGCAAACTTTCGACTTCAACTGTATACCGTTTATAGGTATCTAGTTAACACATTCTTAAGCTTTACAGTCAGTATTTGTGGACTGGTGAGTGGGTGTAGTTGTGTGCTGAAATGTGGATAAGATCCTTTAGTAAACTATTCAATCATGTAATTGAAAGATTTGTGTTAACTCAGAGCAAACGGCTCAGGAAGGGAAATGTAAGAAAAAACATGTTTTAAAAATGCTTTCATTGCAAAATACTTGGAATCTAATGAAGAAGGAAAAACTATGCTTTAATTACAAAATCACTGTAAGATCATTTCTACAAGCAAAAGTATTATGCATTTATAACCCTAATTATAAATTGTGAACATATAGGTCCATTAACCAACACACAGGCATTTGTGTTATTTATTTTCTATTGAATGGTTTTATACTGGAAAGTGCTAGACAAATCTAATCTCTATGAGGGTTCCAGAAACTTTGCATTGAACAGAATCCAGTGTTGTATCTGACAATTGACCAAGCCAGTAACCGTGCAAACTGTGTTCACAAAGCATGCACACACATCAACTATGGCAATATGTATTTAGTCTGTGTCCGTCACCTGCATAGACCAATGATGTATATAAACCCTGGATTGCTGATGCAATCTATTGACCATTGAGAGGCTTTGAAGCCACCGGTCGGCCATATTTGCACTGCCCAGTAGGAGCAGTCCTCCATAGGAATGAATGGAATTCTACAGTGTTTAAATTACATTTTCAAGGACAAAATCGCATGTATTTAAGTGTTTTTGTTGTTGTAGTTGCGACAGTAACATTAGTAATCTCCCAAAATTATACTTTGTAAGTAAAAAAATAGCTCACAATATAATGTAAAAATATGCATTAAGGTATCTGTAATAGAATAAATGTGGCAAAAACAAATGTAGACATTAATAAATGCATTTATTTATATTCCATTTTTTACACTGGTGGGGGGGGGGCATGTCAAGATGGCGGCACGGTGGCTTCAACACAGCGCCCTCTATTGGTCATATAGTGTGTGTGTGTGTGTGTATGTATATATATATATATATCATTGGCATAGTATTTTATCTTTATAAACACTGAAAAATAAACTAGAGACAAAACAATGTAATTTTCTGTCTAATTTTTTTAACTGTGAGAAATCTAGCTGTCTCTAGATGCTGCTTTTCAGCATGCAAGGCGTTGTATCCCCTTTCTTTTTTCCTGTGCATTTCCTGTTCTTTGCCCTGCATCAGGATCTAATGCACTTCTGGGGGTAAGATTACACAGCTAGGTGATACAAACTAGGGTTGTCATGACACCAGTATTGTGATACTACGATACTTGGTTTTCCTTGGCAAAAAGGAAAACACAAAGCAGACTAAACTCCTTGATCCTTCAAAAACCAACTGTATGTGACATATAGTGTGCTTTAGCTTGGAAAAGAAACATGGGATTCTGGGTGACAACATCAGGCTGCTGGTTTCTGACATTAGGACTGTTTTCCTCAGGAAATTCAGTTAGCCTCATGCTTTGTTTTCTTCCCACGATACTTCAGAGTATCACATTACTTGAATCGCAACAACCCTAATACCAACAGCTAGTGTATCTAACAGTCAGTTACAGATGACCCAACTCTACGTTTACATTTGAGGCATTTAGCAGACGCAATTAGTGTTACATGCCTTTCTCAAGGGCACATCGACAGATTTTTACCTACTCATTGACCCTTTGCTCCAGGTCATGTTTCATTGATTGTGTTGCATTTGGAAATGGAAACAAAACAAGCAATGAATGTGTCCAGTTTACCATCTTTGAGCCTGCATTGCAGCTGTTAATAGCGAAGACGAAGAGGAATGAAAGACTACAGACATTTATTTAGGGAAATGGTCACAGCACCAGACCTAGCTGACATTCCCCTGGAATCCTTTTAGAGCTTAAGCTTGTACTTCATACTGCTGTTTCCTGTGCATCATTCCTGTGTCTGTCTCTTTAATGCAGGTGTGTGTCTGTACTCTACCAGATGTGTCAGACACACACCTCTCTTCTCTGTGCTTTGCTGATTCTATGCCCCTCTATGGTTTTTGTTCTGGTAAAGCTACGGTCAGTGGGACAGTACCGACCTGCCCCTGTGTGAGGCCTACTGGCGTTGGGACAGTTGGGCGTCCCCGGACGGGGGCGCCACCTCCGGGTCAGCCCAGGGGGTCGAGGAGGACACAGACGGACCCGCCTCCCAGGAGACCACCCCCAAACACCACCTCAACGGACACGGGACCACCGCCGCAGCAGTCAAGCCCTAAAGCAGACCACATATAGATGTAGAATGGACCTCTCCCTCCAACACTGTCACTCAGATTCTCAGTGGTACGTAGATTAGTGTTAATGTATCATAGTCTATCCATGTACAGTATGACAAGTCTTCCACTGTCAGTGTGTCTGGTGGAAACGGGGGACAAGCAAAACTGAAGACCTTTAATGTTCCAACGGTATTCCTCTGTATACTTTAAGATTACAAGGGATCAGTATGATGAACACTGTTGATAAGCTAATGTTACTCCAACTGCACAAATATCACTCATACTTTATTTAATCAATAATGCTAATCCATCTAAGGTTGCTTCTCCGATATTTTATAAATGCTGTAAGCTCTGTAGCAAGGTATCTGACCAAATGGATAGTGTTATTTTTTTCCAATTTAATTTTGGACAAGATTAGAGATAATGCTTAATGCAACTAGTGTGAAGACTTAGCTGGCCCAAACAACTTTAAAACTGTGTCTCCCGAAAATCTAACCAAGATTTGTTTTTGCTTTGTCGGTCTAATATCCCCATTACACTTGTTGAGATTTAGTTCAAAAGACATTTCAGTTACCCCAGTGGCAGAAACATGGTGTATTACTGATGCCAATTTCTTTATTTTGGTTAACTTGTCTAAATGTATGACCATAAGACTGCATGTCATGCAAGTGTATGGATGTTATGTTCTTGGATATCTTTTGTAGCATTGTTTTTGTAATATTGCAATTTCAGTTAGTAAGCTTTTAATTGCATGAAGAATTCAACAAGTGAATAAAACACCATTATAAACTCAAGCCTGTCTCTAATCTTTCAAAAAAAAAAAAAAATTCTGGAACAATCCAAAAATAGTCAGCTATTACTGTTTTTGTTCTGACAAATGTCAAAGAGAACATAGTACATTTATTGTAGAAACCAAGGATTGAATGACATCAAATAATTCAGATGTATGACATTTCACATGCTATTGATAGAATGCACTACATCAATCGAGTCCCAGACAAAACAACAAAAGCTGGAAACAAAAAGCAGAAGGGGCTATTTATACAAATGGGCATAGATGTTTTTTGTAAAGGAAAAACTAAGCCTAGCCCTTGACTAAAAATCATGTTCAATGGAGATTATCCAAATTCCAGTCAAAGGGCAAATCTATCCTCAGTATCTACGGTTCATCTTCTTGAACTTCTCGTAGTGGTAGTCGTCCGTGGCCTTCTCGTTGTTAGGCCTCTTACGATGGTTGGCTGGTTCCACAGCTGGAAGAGACATGAGAGCAGATTGATAGGTAACGTCTCTAATAGGTGTATTCTCTAATATTTCAGCTAAAAATATACAAATGTTTTCATCTCAGATACTGTGTTATGCTATCAGGCTTCTCTCTAGCAATATGTTTGTATATATCCTCTGGTCTGTAGTGGTTGATGCAGTTGTGTGGATTCTTCTCTTACCCTCTGGTCCTGGTTTCTCTGTGTCACCCACACGAAGAGGCCTGGCCTCTGGCTCCTTTGGTTTGTGTCTGTTGTGGTGTCTCTGTGGGGCGTTCACATCTTCACGGTAGACTGGAACAAAAGATATTCACACAGTTAAAGGCTGACAGATCAGCATGTGTGAAGCAGGTGGACGTGATTTGATGTCATGCTACGGAGTCAAGCCTAGCGGTACTGGGCTGGCCTGGTTATGCATCCACCACTGTTCGGGTCTGCCCTGTAGTGTGAAGCAGGTGGACGTGATTTGATGTCATGCTACGGAGTCAAGCCTAGCGGTACTGGGCTGGCCTGGTTATGCATCCACCACTGTTCGGGTCTGCCCTGTAGTGTGAAGCAGGTATCAGATGACATGAACATAACTCACAGCGGTTGTGCTGGACGTAGTTGACAGCGATGTTGGTGGGGACGAAGGAGGTACCGTTGTCCTTCTTCTTGTTCCTCTGATCCTGTAGCAGCTTGGCCTTGGCCTCCTCTGTGAAGATGATGTTCTTTATCTTAGCACTGAAAAACAAAAACCTGACATAATGCTCTTTATCTAAGCTTCAAGGTGTGCTAAACAAACACAGCTGTTGTGCAAGGTTTTCAGTCGCTGGATTTGTTGTGGTAAGATTACGAGACATTGCTATAGTTGCTACAGACATTAATACAGGTTTAACAAGAGCAAAAAAACAGAACTCCTAGGGGAAACACTCTTGGTGTATTCAGCTGAAGAAACATTGAGACCCTGGCCACTCACTCAATGCCAAGGTCAACTTCGGGGATCCCACTCAGCATCTGATTGGACAACATCTCTTCAGTCTTCTTGGCCGAGTTGACTCGGATGTTCTCCGGCAGCTCGTACAGGAGGTCCTCAGCGTTCTTCACTTTTACCTTCTGCTCCTCCGCTTCCACCAAGCCCTTCTTCTTCTTCAGCTCTGTCTCAATGTACTTCATCCTAGTCGGGGGGAGAACATTTAAAAATATACAGCAAAATATAGAAGACAGGAATGTCAGCGTTCTGCCATGGTCAATGAAGAGCCTGGATCTCAATCCCATTGAGTACGTCTGGGACCTGTTGGGTCAGAGGGTGAGGGCTAGGGCCATTTCCCACAGAAATGTCCGGGAACTTGCAGGTGCCTTGGTGGAAGAGTGGGGTAACATCTCACAGCAAAGAACTGGCAAATCTGGTGTAGTCCATGAGGAGGAAATACACTGCAGTACTTAATGCAGATACACCAGATACCGACTGTTACTTTTGATTTTGTTCAGAGACACATTATTCCATTTATGTTAGTCACATATCTGTGGTACTTGTTCAGTTTGTCTCAGTTGTTGAATGTCATACAAATATTTACACAAGTTTGCTGAAAATAAACGCAGTTGAGAGAGGACATTTCTTTTTTTCCTGAGTTTTTGTTTAATGTATTTTCCGTATGGCGTCAGCTAATGGGGATCTTAATAAAATCGAATAAAATGTTTGGTGTGCAGAGGTTTGTTGATAACATACATGTCGGCATCTTCATCTCGTCTGTTGGTCTCGGCAGAGAAAGAGGTGCCCAGATTAAGGTCCCCTGTGTCGTCATCGGTCCTGAAGGTGGAGAAGAGACGTACACCATAAATACTGACAAAAGCTTGGTCTTACACACATTAAAAGCCTCAAACTGGTAGCAATAAAAGCTTACATGTCTCTGGCCCGGTCTTTAACTTTTTTCATGTCAACAACCCCCCCCGTCTTCAATTTAAAAGGGTCATTCTGTTGAGCAATGAAAGTTTAGAAGAATGTAGTTAGTATAATATGTTTGAAGCAGAAACACAAACACATTCAATGTATCAACTACTGAACAATAACACTATGTAAACATGGGAAAAGACATACATCACCCCCTTCGTCCAAGCGAAGTTTCTCCCCCTCCAACAATGCGGCCACGCTGAATAGTACAACATAAAAGTTAATCAGAACTTTTCAGTTTCGTTAAGGTACAATTTTTTAATATGCCTGTTTATTTTTTTTAGAATATATGCTAAATTGTACATGCCTCAGTAGGCGCAAGTAACTGTCTTTACTCCATCCTAACACAATAAGCTTGCTCATTTGAGTCTTCGTAAACAAACTATGATTAAAGCTATTATGTCGATCTCATGGACTGAGATAATGATTCAATTTATCCAGCCGCATCCCTTGGCTTTATAGCAGCAAACCAAGTTATGAGCCTGTAATTTGGCTGAAAACCCAATTCAGTCTTTAAAACAAATGTTGATAATCAAATATTATTGCATAGCTAGCTGTGATATACACTTCTAGCTAAGTGCAATTAGTTTATGTACACAACAGAAACATGCTGTTTAACTGTAAACTTTACCTACCTAACTCCAGTCTGTCTTTTCCGTAAACTCTGCAGTTCTTTAGCTTCGTCCAGTTTCGATCTGAGTAGAGAAAAAAATATTTTACTAGTGTCAATATCAAGAACAGGAAGAACTGCTATCTGGCAATCGAAGTCATTAGCCAAGTAGAAGCTAGCCATCATACACGTCGTGGCTAACTAAGGTAAGCTATATTGAAAACGTCTCAAACGTTACCTAACTTCAGCTGTTATCTCGTCTTCCTCTTCATCCGAAGAGCTTTCTCTTCTCCTTCTAAAGTTTTTTCCCGACGGCATTATTGTAAAGTTTTCGAAAGGATGGTAGCAAACGTTGTGTACACGACTTTACAGTGTACGCAGATGCTCTTTTGCCAACAATAATAACACAGGGGACAGATTTCGCTGACGGACCTATGCACCACTTCCCCCCAAACAGGATGTGACGTAATACTTGACGTGTATTGTGACGATAGTAAAAAAATATATACATATATGAACATATATATTTTATATGTTTTATTTCTTAACCCTCCTGTTGTGTTCGTTTCATGTTAATTAATTATGTGTAATTATATGTCCAAAATGAACGCAACATTAGTGCTGAAAATAAATATTTTATAATACATATATTATCAGCTAATGTTGCCTTAGATCTTTTTATCAATTTAAGTTATTGTGAACATTACACGTTTTGAACTTCTATTTGGTATTTATGGCCTGTATGCCTCATTGACCTGAGCTCCTACAACTCGTTTTTGAGTAGAAAAAAGCAGAATGTATGGATTATTTTGACTATAACAAATACTCAGATGAAACATATTGTGCTATTTATCACAGACTACTTTGAGTCAAAGTTTAACACGGACTCTTTTGAACACCACAGGCGTACAAAAGTTAAATAATACACCCAAAATGTAATGGAAATCATCCACATTTATTTTGTGTGTTCAGATGACAATCAGATTAAATTAACTACATTTTTCAGAGAGAAAACTTGTAAATCGGTCCAATTCGACCGGAACACAGCAGAAGGGTTAAACCTGTGTGCTTGGTTATGCACTTTGCTTAATAGGCATTTTGAATGTATAATTCCACGTCAGTATATGTTTGTACAATTTTAAAACCTTTGTCTCCTGAGTGGTGCAGCGGTCTAAGGCACTGCATCTCAGTGCTTGACACTTCACTACAGACACCCTGGTTCGGATCCAGGCTCTATCATAACCGGCCGTGATTGGACGGCGCACAGTAGGCACAGAGTCGTCCAAGTTTGGCCGGCATAGGCCGTCATTCTAAATAAGAATTTGTTCTTAAAGTATTGCTACAACTCTTTATAGAAAACAATGAAGAGTGTTTTTCTATTAGTGAATTTACATTTATGAATATTACATTTAGCCATTACATTTGAGGTATAAAAAATGTCTTTATCCGTTTTTATAGTTACGGAAATTGGCATCACATTTTATCATTTTACGATGTATCCTTAGCTCAGTTGGTCACGCATGGCGCTTGCAAAGCCAGGGTTGTGGGTTTGATTCATACGGGGGACCAGTACGAAAATGTTTGCACTCGTTACTGTAAATTGCTCTGGATAAGACTAAAATGTAAACAAGTCTTCAAGAATATTATTAACTACAAATGTCTTGCCATAATCTCTTTACGTGTAGACAGTGCCATAATCTCTTTACGTGTAGACAGTGCCATAATCTCTTTACGTGTAGACAGTGCCAAAATCTCTTTACGTGTAGACAGTGCCAAAATCTCTTTACGTGTAGACAGTGCCATAATCTATTTTACGTGTAGACAGTGCCAAAATCTCTTTACCTGTAGACAGTGCCATAATCTCTTTTACGTGTAGACAGTGCCAAAATCTCTTTACGTGTAGACAGTGCCAAAATCAATGCAAAGCTGTTTCTGGACGCTCAACACAAAAAGGACCGTTAATGTCTTTGACTTTCTTCAGGTAATGATTCGCAGGGTAATACTTATGGATCATTCTGAAAGAGACCTATTTCACCTTGTTAACAAGCAGGTATTTGTGTGGTAATAACCATACCCTTTTCCAACAGATATTATTGACACATGTATTCCAGTAAATTGTATCATGAGGAATCGAAACAACATCCCTATGAAATAAAGCAACAAGCTGCTAGTTCTTGCTGACGTGGTGCATAACAACACTGACGTTAAACCAGTGTGTGAGTTGGGGAGGGGAGCAAGTGGGATGGGGTATCTATTCAACAGCCACAGTAGCTAGCCAGGATACCATCGCTAGCTAGGTGTTTACCTATTTTTAACGCACGTTTCCCCTTAAATGAACTTATCTGAATATTGTTGTGACATCGCCTGGTGTTGGTAAATAGTTCATGTTGAGATTCATGTATTTGTTGTCGATGTCATCATCGATTTTTGATGCTAGTTAGTCGTGGAAAAACAGGGCCTTCAGTTTGCAGCAGAGCTGTCAGATTTCGGTGTCTCTAGCCAAACCATAGTGCAGGAATTGGTTTTATAAAATTAAAAAAGTGTACCTGTGTTGGCTGATGTGCGATAGTTAGATGTTTAGTTAATTGATTATCCATTTCTAGAATGTCGATGGGTTGTCAGGCAGCTAGTTACTAGTAAATGCAGTAATTTCAAAGCTTTGAGTGAGTAGAGTAACGTTAGCTTCCTAGCTAAACTAAAGAGCATCATTGTCGGGGACATTCCCTGCAACAGTACGACTAATTCGACATATGTTTTGTAATAGTCTACTCTGGCAGAGTCAGACACACCCCTTGATTGAACTGTGTCTACTTATTGTAGCCACTTACTGATGTCAGCTTGCTTCAATGTATTGTTTTATCTACACAAACAAAATATCAGATTCATATTTTTGTGTATTAGCTAGATCTTTAGAAGAAGTTGAATAAACATGAGTGACCTGGGGGACATTTGTCCCCACCTGGAATCCATAGGGGAGGTCACCAAGGAGGACCTTCTGCAGAAATCCAAGGTAAGAGAAATGATGGTTTCTAAAGAGATTTGCCCAGTCGAGCTTGGGACTATAAGGTTCTATTTGCATTTTGTTCAAAATTATACTGTAAATACCTCAATTCATATTGTTAAAGTTCAAAAGAATACAATATGAAAAATGCTGACACCATTAAAACCAATGAGGGGTTGGAACTTTAAAGACAATTTGCAGATATTGCAGATATAGCCTTATATCCCCAAGCTCTCGCATTGTCAAGCATCTAGAATATGTATGGAATGGGTGCAATGTGACCAAAGTCATGTCTTTTGCTCTTGAGTCATGTCTTCTAGATTTGCCTTCACATTTTTTCTGGTCTAAAAGGCCTCAAGTCCCACAAAATGTACAATACATTCTGGTGGTCTGACAAAATCACACAGGAGATGGTGCTGTATAATTGTTTTGTGTTTTGAAGGGAACCTGCCAGTTATGTGTAGCAGGAGGACCCAACCTCTGGGCCTGTCTTCAGGTAAACAGCAGAGGCTGCTTTTCTTCACTGTTTCAGATATTCTGTGGACCATAATATATATTTTTACCCGTAGACTAATGTAATAGTTGTTTTTATTTTGTTCAGAGCGAGTGTCCATATGTTGGCTGTGGAGAATCCTTTTCAGATCACAGCACCCTACACGCTCAGGTGAATTCTGCTCAGAGCTTTTCTTCTTTGGGTTGTGGGAGATGCTATTTCAAGATCACTTTATTGGCTCAACCGAAATTTGACTTCCACCTCCTCAAACATGTGCAACAGCATTTAGGATTTAATACCATTTAATACCAGCAACCAGGCAGTTGCCAGCTCACTTCCTGACAGATTTTTCCCATCGGACCCGGGATTTGAACTTGCAGCCCTTCGGTTGCTGTCTCACCTCCCTAACCACTAGGCTACCTGCCACCCTAGCATTTCATGCAACAAAAATGTTTTTCAAAATCTTATTAAGTGTGTGAGCGTGTGTCTCTGTGTCTCTCCCCCCTAGACTAAGAAACACAGCCTGACAGTAAACCTGACAACATTCAGGATCTGGTGCTATGTGTGTGAGAGGGAGGTGTTTCTAGAGCAGAGGCCTGCAGTAGTATCTGCTATGTCTGCCACTCACACTCCCCACCACTGTAAAGCTATGGACAACCAGGTACGCCATCGCACAAAGGTCAGCTCAGCTATATTCAACTATACTATGTTTACATGCCTTTTGGGCACTGGTCTAAATTAGTGCACTATATAGGGAGCCATTTGGGATTGGCCCTATATCAACTATGGCTAAAATATATTTTAATTTAGAAAGGGTTCATAAACTATTCAGAAGGCCTGCATTATGTACTGTGTATAAATCATTTATTTATTATAAAGTTTTACTCAACTAGGTTTAATTTTGATCAGCTCACATTCACACTTGTGAGCTGAAATGCAGCCGATTCTGTGTTTGTATATTTTAATTGGCTTCCCACAGGCACACAGACTTATGTTCTTATTCGTTTTTTTTAATGACAACGAATAATTTTCCCAGGATGCATTTCATCAACCAGTGAGTCACCACCGCCCATTGAAGGCGGTGCCCATCGCGGTGGCAGAAGAAGAGGGGTCAGAGTCGGAGGAGGATGACCTCAAACCCAGAGGTAACCTCTGACCCCCTCTGGTCATCATGGCAACCATTCAATAACAGTAAAGAATACAGTGCATTTGGAAAGTATTCAGACCCCTTCACTTTTTCCAGCTCAGATGCATCCTGTTTCCATTGATCATGCTTGAGATGTTTCTACAACTTGATTGTTTTTACAACTACCTGTGGTAAATTCAATTGATTGGACATGATTTGGAAAGGCACAAACCTGTCTATTTAAGGTCCCACAGTTGACAGTGCAGGCCATGAGGTAGGAATTGTCCGTAGAGCCCTGAGACAGGATTGTGTCAAGGCACAGATCTGAGGAAGGGTACCAAAAAACCTCTGCAGCATGGAAGGTCCCCAAGAACACAGTGGCCACCATCATTCTTAAATGGAAGAAGTTTGGAACCACCAAGACTCTTCCTAGAGCTGGCTGCCCAGACAAACTGAGCAATCAGGGGAGAAGGGCCTTGGTCAGGGAGGTGACCAAGAACCCGATGGTCACTCTGACAGAGTTCCTCTGTTGAGATGGGAGAACCTTCCAGAAGGACAACCATCATTGTATCACTCCACCAATAAGGCCTTTATGGTAGAGTGGCCAGACCGAAGCCACTCCTCAGTAAAAGGAACACGACAGCCCGTCTGGAATTTGCCTCAAGGACTCTGACCATGAGAAACAAGATTCTCTGGTCTGATGAAACCAAGATTGAAGTATTTGGCCTGAATGCCAAGCATCTGGAGGAAACCAGGCACCGCTCATCACCTGGCCAATACCATCCCTATGGTGAAGTATGGTGGTAGCAGCATCATCATGCTGTGGGGATGTTTAACGAAGCAACGTGCAGACAGATCCTTGATGAAAACCTGTTCCAGAGCGCTCAGGACCTTAGACTGGGGCGAAGGTTTAACTTCCAACAGGAGAAAAACACTAAGCACACAGCCAAGACAATGCAGGAGTGGCTTCGGGACAAGTCTCTGAATGTCCTAGAGTGGCCCGAACTTGAACCCAATCAAACATCACTGGAGAGACCTGAAGATAGCTTTGTAGAGATGCTCCCCATCCAACCTGACAGCTTGAGAGGACCTGCAGAGAAGAATGGTAGAAACTCTCCAAATACAGGTGTGTCAAGCTTGTAGTGTAATACACAAGAAGACTCAAGGCTGTAATCGCTGCCAAAGGTGCTTCAAGAAAGTACTGAGCAAAGGGTCTGAATACTTATGTAAACATCATATTTAATTTTTTTATTTGTAATAAATGTGTAAACATTTCTAAAACTGTTTTTGCTTTGTCATTATTGATTGAGGAAAAATAAAATAATTTAATTTTAGAACTAGGCTGTAACAAAATGTGGAAAAAGTGAAGGAGTCTGAATATTTTCCGAATGCACTGTATATTGTCCAACATATACACAGTTCAACTGATACCCTTAGCCTGTACAGGGGATACCTAGTCAGTTGCACAGCTGAATGCATTCAACCAGAAGTTCTCTCTTTATGGGTGACAACCATAGCCATCAGATATGGTCTGCATTTTAAATGTAACATACGATCAGATATAGAGCTCTGTACAATCGTTTTGTTCATCCTTTTCTCTGACACGCTTAGCAGGTCTATTCCTTAGTGAATTGTGCCAAGCTGATTTTGTCAGAGACCTCCAAAATTATCTGAGAGCCTAATGAGACGAGCTCTGGGTTAAGAGAAATATAATTGCTTTGGTGCCTAAGAGTACGTACCAGACAATGGTAATAGACTAATGGTCAATATTAACTGACAGGGTCCATGTCATGCAATTTCACTAACAGATGTAGTATCTTAATTTGATCACTGTTGTTGCAGATAATTTTTCATGTGCTGCAATAAATTAAAATGAGCCTTGTGGTTTACATAAATTCACTGAAAGCCTGCAGTTCTTACTAATTAGATCACACACCTAAACTATAGCCTACTGTAGCCTAGCAAAGCTAATTTCCCATAATAAAGTATCACTTTAGAGTAATCGAATCATCCAGGAATATTTTACTCCTGTGAGAAACTGGTCAAATGAAGATCCCACATACTGTATGTAGGCCTGTTCTCCAAATATTAGGTGTAAACAGTGGAGTGGCTTGTATCATAGTCCTACCATATAATATTATAAATATACCTGTATGACGTTATTAAGCTTCTTCTTTTTTTCCCCCTACATCTTTCTCAAAGGTCTGACAGGGATGAAGAATATCGGTAACTCCTGCTACATGAACGCAGCTCTTCAAGCCCTGTCCAACTGGTGAGGTCACTTCCTGTCTCGTTTCGTAAAGCTGAAACTGTATGAGCATATGTGTATTCGTCTTCCAGTTCTTTCACGATTCTGTAATAGCAGAATTTTTTGCAAAATCAACAATTCCCTGCATATTATAGAGTGGGTGAAAACGTGCTTTGATGATGATGACAAGTTCTGAATCGTTCAGTGGGGTCTTTCTCTAACATTCTGAATCGTTCAGTGGGGTCTCTCTCTAACATTCTGAATCGTTCAGTGGGGTCTTTCTCTAACATTCTGAATCGTTCAGTGGGGTCTTTCTCTAACATTCTGAATCGTTCAGTGGGGTCTTTCTCTAACGTACTGAATCGTTCAGTGGGGTCTTTAACGTACTGAATCGTTCAGTGGGGTCTTTAACGTACTGAATCGTTCAGTGGGGTCTTTAACATACTGAATCGTTCAGTGGGGTATTTAATGTACTGAATCGTTCAGTGGGGTCTTTAACGTACTGAATCGTTCAGTGGGGTATTTAATGTACTGAATCGTTCAGTGGGGTATTTAATGTACTGAATTGTTCAGTGGGGTCTTTAACGTACTGAGTCGTTCAGTGGGGTCTTTTTCTAACTTACTCTTGAGTGTACAAAACATTATAAACACCTTCCTAATATTAAGTTACACCCCCTTCTGGCCTCAGAACGGCCTCAATTCGTCGGTACATGGACTCTACAAGGTGTCCAAAGCGTTCCACAGGGAACGCATTCAAACCAGTGCGCCTGGCACCTGCTACTATACCCTTTTCAAAGGCACTTAAATATTTTTTGTCTTTCCCATTCACCCTCTGCATGGCACGCATACATAATCCATGTCTCAATTGTTACTCACCGGTTTATGTCAAGAACTGTAACGCTGCTGGGGCTTTCATTCTGAACAGTTTCCCGTGTGTATAAAGAATGGTCCACCACCTGAAGGTCATCCAGCCAACTTGATACAACTGGGAAGCATTGGAATCAACAAGGGCCAGCATCCCTGTGGAACCCATGCCCGACAAATCGAGGCTTTTCTGGGGGGAGGAGGGGGGTGTGCAACTCAAAATTAGGAAAGTGTTACCAATGTTTGCTATACTCTGGATAAGAGCGTCTGCTAAATGACTTAAATGTAAATGTATACTCGGTGTATTATCCGAGAGCCTGCATATTTTACCAATCACCCGCATAAAACAGTAAATTCATCACAATGGTATCACGTAAGACTGATCCGTCACTGCAGTACAAAAAGAGGGCTCGCAATTTCAACCAATCACTGCACATTTATTGCAAGCAAAATGTCATAATTGCCGAGGCAAAATCAATCATTTTAGCCTGCAGAAAAATCTCAGTGGAATCCTGTAGGGATCGCTCTTCTCAGCAGAAGCCAGTGTGTTAGTTTTCATAGATTGGATCTCCAACTGACCAGTTCTTTCTTTCTTCTCCGTCCCTCCCCTAACCCCCTCTAACCCCACCTAACCCCCTCTAACCACTCTAACCCCACCTAACCCCCCCTAATCCCTCTACAGTCCTCCTCTCACTCAGTTCTTCCTGGACTGCAGTGGACTGGTGCGGACAGACAAGAAACCTGCGCTGTGCAAGAGCTACCAGAAACTAATCTCTGAGCTCTGGCACAAGAAACGGTAGTGTACCAATGGACATGCTAATATGTAGAATATTACAGTCTGTATGTACCATTCAACATGCACATTTTTGGGCTAGATATTCACAAGAATGCAGCAAAATTGTGTTTTTAAATGATACTGTCTGACCTATGTAATAGAAGAAAATACATCTTACCCCAAGACACTTTCACAAGGGGGGCTATCCCAGAAAACGTGTGACTTAACGTATGTTTAATGAGTCTACCTGCTTAGTCATGGCCTGCTACACATTCTGCTTCCTCTTCTTCATTCCCTCGCTCTCACGTTCCTTCTCTCTCTGTAACTCTCTCTCTCTCTTTCCTCCAGGCCTAGTTACGTGGTCCCCACCAGTTTGTCCCAGGGAATCAAGCTGGTCAACCCTATGTTCCGTGGCTACGCCCAGCAGGTAGGGGCAAGCTCCCAGCAGGTAGGAAACAAAATTATGACCTGACCCCTAGCACCTACCCCCCCCTCTGGCTCCTCTCTTTAACCCCCGACTTAACCCACCTCTACCTGTGTCCCATACCCCCAAAATAATCACTGTTGCCACAAACCAAATGGACCCCCAGGGACAGTGAAGTTTCATAGGTTGATTGTTGTGTTGCTGATTGGCTAACCCTGTCAGTGATACTTGGAAGTAGGGTGCCAAGACAGTGAAATGGGGAAGATCTCCATTGCATACTCCTCGCGTTCTTTCTCCTCGTCTCCTTCTCAAAACCCATTGAAGGAGAAAGTCAGGAGACGAGGAGAGAGGACGTGAGGAGTATGCAATTGAGATCTTCCCAAGTGGCACCCTATTCTCTGTGTAGTGCACTACTTTTGACCATAGCGCTATGGATCTGGTCAAAAGTAGTGCACTATATAGGGAATAGGGTGCCATTTGGGATGCTGACATGCTGTAACTAACACACAGTAACTAGTGGACATTTTTATGTTACTGCTTGGCTTAATGGGTGTTTGGTTGATTGGAATGGGATTGTGTGTATGTGACTTTTGGTTTTGATTGCTGTGGAAAAATACAATGACAAAACTGCTGTGAAAATAGTATTGTGTTGAGCCTGTGTGATCAGCATGCTTTCTCTCTGTTTCTCTTAATGCTTCACCTTCTTTTACCATCACACACACTCTCAATGACTTTCTGTGCCTAAGCGCTGCAGGGAACACACACACACACACACACACACACACACACACACACACACACACACACACACACACACACACACACACACACACACACACACACTCCCTGCTTCGTAGTCCTCCCACACCAATATCCCCTCTCTCTTTCTACTTGATAGAGCAGCATCCTCCCCTCTTCTACCTCTTTGTTTGTGTAGTGTGTGTGTGTGTGTGTGTGAGATCTGAGTATATAAGACAGTTCCACACACTCTCCCTCTCGCCCTGTATACTACTACATAGGATACCCAGGAGTTTCTGCGCTGTCTGATGGACCAGCTCCACGAGGAGCTCAAGGAGCCATTGGCAGAGTTCGGCAGGGGGGGTGAGGGGGACGAGCGGAGGGACGGGAGCGACCGCTCCCCCGCCGAGGACGAGTTCCTCTCCTGCGACTCAGGTGCCAGCAGCGACCGGGGAGAAGGAGGAGGGCTGGGGGAGGCGGGGCTGCTCATCCAGGACGAGTGCGGGGTGTCACCGAGGGTGGGAGGAGGGGGGACAGGCACTGGGGGGCGATCAGGGACAGGAGGACCCATCTCGGAGAAAGAGAGGCTGAAGGAGAAGAGGGTTTTGGGCTCGCCCCTCCACGGAGGCTCCCAGGAGATGGACGAGGACGCAGATGTGGATACGGCGGCGGCCGAGAAGGGGGCTCTAGAGAGGGGGGCGGAGGAGGAGGAGGGGACCCCCCCTAGACCACAGAGCCCCAGTCAGAGTCAAACACAGGGGCAGATGCAGAGCAGCAACACTCCAGGTATGGGCTTTGTTATTGTTGGACCCAAAGCACAGAAAGAGAATCTGGACACATATTTTAATTCACAGGCAATAAATATTAAACAAGTGTCATTTTAGATTCTGAACCCAATTTCGAGTCGCACCATAGGAATGTCTTCAAAAATCGCTTTTTTTCCACCTGTGAAACATTGCCAAGGTGCGTCCGTTTCTCTCTGATACAGAGAGACTCATACATGCTTTTATTACAAGCAGGCTTGACTGTTGTAATGCTCTCCTGTCTGGTCTACCCAAGAAAGCCATTGGTCAACTGCAAAACATACAGAATACACAGGTACTGACCAGGACCAGACGGAGAGCATACGTTATGCACCGGTTTGAAATTCTCTGCACGGGCTGCCTGAGTTTTAGAATTCATGTTAAGATGATTTTATTGGTTTTTAAATCAGTCCACAATTGTGCACCCCAAAACATACCAGATATACTTTTAAGTTATGTACCCAGTAGGTCCCTCAAGTCCTCTTACTACCTCTGTTAACTATCCCAAAGCCTAGGACCAAGAGGCATGGAGAGGCAGCCTTTAGTTACTATGCCCCCTGTGTCTGGAATAGCCTGCCAGAGAACCTCTGTGGGGTTGAAACTGTGGACATATTTAAAAGATATCTTAAAACACACCTTTTTAGCTTTGCTTTTCCTTACAGTGCTTTTTAGTCGTTCATTTCTTGTTATTCTTTAGTTTGTTATCTTCTTGTTTGTTGTGTAGTAAATATTTCCGTTTTTATTTTCATGTTTTTTTTTCTGTGAATCGCATTTTGTTGCTTCCATGTCTGAAATTTACTATATAAATAAAGCTTGATTTTGATTAGATTTGAGATTTTTGGTAATGGTGGAAGTAGAAAATGTAGTGTGTGTGTGTGTAGTGACCTGTTGTAGTGATTTGTGAGTAATCTCTTAAAAGCCCCCTCTTCCTCTTTCCTCTCCTACCCAGAGCCAGACAACGAGGCATCGATGCAGCAGCGCCCCCAGTCTCGCCCCTGCAGCCCTGTCCGTACGGTCCAGGAGCTGCAACCAAAACTCTCCTCCAGCCCCCCTCGCTCTAGCACCCTCCGCTCTGCAGGGCCCACATACTCCTTCAAGAAAGGTATGGGGGGTGTCCTCGTCCATACACACACACACACTGTCACGTGTGCACACACTCTCCCACCCAAACACAGAGACACACCTTACCCTCTCACACACACACAAACTATTTCACTCCCTTTCCCATGATCTACCTCTTAGCCCAGCTGATCCTGGGTGCCAAGAAGAAGAAACAGTCTCTCTACCGCAGTGTCATCTCAGACATATTTGACGGCTCCATCCTCAGCCTGGTCCAGTGTCTGACCTGTGACAGGGTGAGCTGTGCTGTGTGTGTGGACCACCACCAGGGGGCGACACTCCCATAGGAACTCTGCTTTACTACCTCTGTTGAAACCTCAGTACTGTCACATGAATATTGAATGTTGACCTCTTTTAATTTGTAGACCTTTTTAACAGAAGTTTTGGTCCATTTCCTCTCATCGACCCCTCTCTCTCTTCTCCTCTCCCTTCCCCCCTTTAGGTTTCGACCACTGTGGAGACCTTCCAGGACCTGTCTCTGCCCATCCCAGGTAAGGAGGACCTTGCCAAGCTACACTCCTCCATCCACCAGAACATCCCAGCCAAGACCGGGGTCTCTCTGGATGTCTACGGCTCCCAGGGCTGGATCACCTACATCATGGACTCCATACGCAGGTCAGGGGAAGGCAGCTGTAGGAGCTGGGGGTAGAGGGCTGGTGGTAGAGGGCTGGTGGTAGAGGGCTGGTGGTAGAGGGCTGGTGGTAGAGGGCTGGGGGTAGAGGGCTGGGGATGGGGATGGGGGTAGAGGGCTGGGGATGGGGGTGTAGAGGGCTGGGGATGGGGGTAGAGGGCTGGGGATGGGGGTAGGGATGGGGGTAGAGGGATGGGGTGGAGGGCTGGGGATGGGGATGGGGGTAGAGGGCTGGTGGATGGGGGTAGAGGGGCTGGGGATGGGGGTGGGGGGGGAGGGCTGGGGATGGGGGTAGAGGGCTGGGGATGGGGGTAGAGGGCTGGTGGTAAAGGGCTGGTGATGGGGGTAGAGGGCTGGGGATGGGGGTAGAGGGCTGGTGATGGGGGTAGAGGGCTGGGGATGGGGGTAGAGGGCTGGGGATGGGGGTAGAGGGCTGGTAGTAGAGGGCTGGGGGTAGAGGGCTGGGGCTGGGGGTAGAGGGATGGGGGTAGAGGGCTGGGGATGGGGGTAGAGAGCTGGGGATGGGGTAGAGAGCTGGGGATGGGGGTAGAGAGCTGGGGATGGGGGTAGACAGCTGGGGGTAGAGGGCTGGGGCTGGTGGTAGAGATCTGGGGGTAGAGGGCTGGGGGTAGAGGGCTGGGGATGGGGGTAGAGGGCTGGGGATGGGGGAAGAGGGCTGGGGATGGGGGTAGAGAGCTGGGGATGGGGGTAGAGAGCTGGGGATGGGGGTAGAGAGCTGGGGATGGGGGTAGAGAGCTGGGGGTAGAGAGCTGGGGGTAGAGGGCTGGGGTTAGAGGGCTGGTGGTAGAGGGCTGGGGCTGGTGGTAGAGGGCTGGGGGTAGAGGGCTGGTGGGGATCTGGGGGTAGAGGGCTGGGTGTAGAGGGCTGGGGGTAGAGGGCTGGGGATGATGGTAGAGGGCTGGGGATGGGGGTAGAGGGCTTGGGATGGGGGTAGAGAGCTGGGGATGAGGGTAGAGAGCTGGGGATGGGGGTAGAGAGCTGGGGATGGGGTAGGGGTCAATGGATGGGGCTAGCATTGGGGCCCGTTCAAGAGGGTGCAACATTACAGAACCTTCATATGGAAATGTATTGTGTAGAACAGATGTGATTGACTGTCATCTAGAACAAGGAATGGTGTCAGCTCTATTCATTACATTTCTATCTGCAACAGCCAGTTGTGCAATGTAAGACTTACCATTGCCATGATTCATTCCAAGGAAATAACCTTACCTAGTATGTAACGACCTTGTAACAAGTAGTAAACCACATGTAACAGCTACATAATACTTGCTATTTATTCCCGTATACCCCCCCACTCCCCCCTCTGCAGGTTTGTGGTGTCCTGTATCCCCAGCTGGTTTTGGGGCCCCATGGTAACGCTGGAGGACTGTCTCGCTGCCTTCTTTGCTGCTGATGAGCTCAAAGGTAAACTCAAAAATATACAGTTGTCCAATAAAATGCATCAACATCCCTGATCTACTGGCTGCTTTTAATGTCACACACAAAGCTCTTGTTAACTTTAAACTGGTACTGAATTAGGAAGAAGTGTATGTTATTTTCTAGAGCCCACAACATTGACTCCACAGATTTACATGTCTGCAAATTGAGCGTTATCCCTCTTAGAAATACCAAGGCATTTGGATGGGTGATAAGTTGTCTTTTAAAACGCATATAGATTAGTTAACGAAGAAGCTGAGAATAAAACTGGGTTTCTTCATGAGAAATAAATGGTGCCTCTCGTTTAATAGTAGAAAACAGATCATTAAATCAATGTTCCTGTCAGCCCTGGATTAAGGCGACATTGTCTATATGAATGCAGCTGCCACTGCGTTAAAACCATTAGATACTGCTTATCACAGCGCACTTTTTGTGACGCAGGGCTCCCTGTCAAAGAGACATTGGTCTCAATAGGATTTTCCTGCTTAAATGATTTTTTTTTAAACGAAACCATATCCTGGCGTGAAATAATTTCAGTAATTTCTTAATTGTTTTGCAGGGGACAACATGTACAGCTGTGAAAAGTGTAGAAAGTAAGTATTTTGGAGAATTTGTAGTTCCATTTAGCATTAGAAGATGAATCTGCCTAGTTGATAATACAGATCACATTTCAGCACACATTTTAAAACTCTTTCACTTATCTTGCAGATTGAGAAATGGTGTTAAATATTGCAAAGTACTTCAGCTACCTGAGGTAATGCTCTTATCTTTGTCCCCATCTATTATCTCATACTTTGACATTCTGCAAAGAAGATAAAACAAGCTTTATCAAAGCGACTAAAGATACCGAAGTTGTGTAATGTTGTTGATTTTCATCGTGAAGATGAGGCATTTGTTTCAGGAAATCTACATGAAACATTTTGTGTGTGTACAGATTCTGTGCATTCACCTGAAGCGTTTTCGTCATGAGGTGATGTACTCCTTCAAGATCAACAGTCACGTAGCCTTCCCATTGGAGGGACTCGACCTCCGACCTTTCCTGGCCAAGGATAGCCTCTCCCAGATCACCACTTACGACCTGCTGTCCGTCATCTGTCACCATGGCACCGCAGGCAGTGAGTAACAAGTAACAGTTGACTGACTGTACTACCTGACGTTTATTAGGGAACATGGTTGTTAGGCTTCACGGTTTTGATTCAACTCAAAATGTGTGTCAACTCATGTAAAAATGTGAGTTTATCACAACCAGTAACTTTCAGCTGCAGGGTACAGAAAGGGAGGTCATGGTACAGAAATAGATAGCCGCACACTGATGAATATGGTTGATTTCACAGCATACCTTTATCTACCTTTCTGCAATTCCTTCCTCTCTGTCTCTCTGCCTCTGCATCTGCCTCTCTGTCTCTGTCTCTCTCCCCCCCAGGTGGTCACTACATAGCGTACTGTCAGAACGTAATCAACGGTCAGTGGTATGAGTTTGATGACCAGTATGTAACAGAGGTCCATGAGACGGTGGTGCAGAATGCTGAGGCCTATGTGCTCTTCTACAGGCGAGACTAACCTTCATACTACATTACAATGATAATAACAATGTATTTCTGTTTTGCTGAACTAGTTATGGTATGTGTGTGTGTGTGTGTGTGTCTGGTCATGTGTGTGTCTATGTGTGCCTGCATGCGTGTGTGTGTCCACAGGAAGAGCAGTGAGGAGTCAGTGAGGGAGAGGCAGAAGGTTGTGGCTCTAGCCAACATGAAGGAGCCCAGCCTGCTGCAGTTCTACATCTCCAGAGAGTGGCTCAACAAGTTCAACACCTTCACTGAGCCAGGGCCCATCAGCAACCACACCTTTCTCTGCCAGCACGGAGGTCAGTACTGTACTGGACCTACCACAAAAACACATCCTAAACATCAACTACACCTTTCTCTGCCAGCACGGAGGTCAGTACTGTACTGGACCTACCACAAAAACACATCCTAAACATCAACTACACCTTTCTCTGCCAGCACGGAGGTCAGTACTGTACTGGACCTACCACAAAAACACATCCTAAACATCAACTACACCTTTCTCTGCCAGCACGGAGGTCAGTACTGTACTGGACCTATCACAAAAACACATCCTAAACATCAACTACACCTTTCTCTGCCAGCACGGAGGTCAGTACTGTACTGGACCTACCACAAAAACACATCCTAAACATCAACTACACCTTTCTCTGCCAGCACGGAGGTCAGTACTGTACTGGACCTACCACAAAAACACATCCTAAACATCAACCACACCTTTCTCTGCCAGCACGGAGGTCAGTACTGTACTGGACCTACCACAAAAACACATCCTAAACATCAACCACACCTTTCTCTGCCAGCACGGAGGTCAGAACTGTACTGGACCTATCACAAAAACACATCCTAAACATCAACCACACCTTTCTCTGCCAGCACGGAGGTCAGTACTGTACTGGACCTACCACAAAAACACATCCTAAACATCAACTACACCTTTCTCTGCCAGCACGGAGGTCAGTACTGTACTGGACCTATCACAAAAACACATCCTAAACATCAACTACACCTTTCTCTGCCAGCACGGAGGTCAGTACTGTACTGTACTGTACTGGGAGGTCCTGTACTGGACCTACAAAAACACATCCTAAACATCAACTACACCTTTCTCTGCCAGCACGGAGGTCAGTACTGTACTGGACCTACCACAAAAACACATCCTAAACATCAACCACACCTTTCTCTGCCAGCACGGAGGTCAGTACTGTACTGGACCTACCACAAAAACACATCCTAAACATCAACTACACCTTTCTCTGCCAGCACGGAGGTCAGTACTGTACTGGACCTACCACAAAAACACATCCTAAACATCAACCACACCTTTCTCTGCCAGCACGGAGGTCAGTACTGTACTGGACCTACCACAAAAACACATCCTAAACATCAACCACACCTTTCTCTGCCAGCACGGAGGTCAGTACTGTACTGGACCTACCACAAAAACACATCCTAAACATCAACTACACCTTTCTCTGCCAGCACGGAGGTCAGTACTGTACTGGACCTACCACAAAAACACATCCTAAACATCAACCTACACAAAAACACATTTCAACTACACCTTTCTCTGCCAGCACGGAGGTCAGTACTGTACTGGACCTACCACAAAAACACATCCTAAACATCAACCACACCTTTCTCTGCCAGCACGGAGGTCAGTACTGTACTGGGAGGTCAGTACTGTACTGGACCTACACAAAACACATCCTAAACATCAACCACACCTTTCTCTGCCAGCAGTACTGGAGGGAGGTCAGTACTGTACTGGACCTACCACAAAAACACATCCTAAACATCAACCACACCTTTCTCTGCCAGCACGGAGGTCAGAACTGTACTGGACCTACCACCAGAACCCATCCTGAACATCAACCAGACTCAATCTAGACCTGGGCTCACTTCAAGTAGTACTTGTTTTCTTTCAAATACTTTGAGACGTGCTTGATTGAGCTTCCTGGCACACTGGAACCAATAGAGTAGTCCCAAAAGTACAAACTCCACCCATCTATTCCAGTGGAGGCTGCTGCTGAGGGAAGGATGGCTCATAACGGCTGGAATGGAGTGAATAGAATGGTATCAAACACATAAACATTTTTGATGCCATTCCATTTACTCCATTCCAGCTATTATTATGAGCCGTTCTCCCCTTAGCAGCAGCCTCCACTGATCTGGTATGAGGATCTAGGGATTCTATTTCTATGCCCTCACCAACCCCACCAACAAATACCAAGCACAACCACTCTCAACCCCCAGCACAACCACTCTCAACCCCCAGCACAACCTCATTGAAATAATCTTCTTCACGTTTTGTCCAGGGATCCCACCCAACAAGTACCACTATATAGACGACCTGGTGGTGATCCTGCCGCAGAATGTATGGGAGTACCTGTACAACAGGTAAGATGAGACTGTCTGTCCGACTGTCTGTCTTCCTACCCACTTGTCTGTCTAACTTAACTGTCTGTCCATCAGACGGTCTGTCTAACTGACTGTGACTGTCGGTCTGTCTGTCTGACTAACTGTCTGTCTGTCTGTCTGTCTTAACTGTCTGTCTCTGTCTGTCTGTCTGACTGGTTGTCCATCTGTCTAACTGACTGGCCATCTGACTGTCCATCTGACTGTCCACCTGTTTCTCTGTCTGACTGCCCATCAATAGGTTGCATAGCAACAGCATCAACTTCTGATAGACAGGCGAAGAGCTAGTATGCTCAACTGAAAGGATACTGTTTGTTTACGGTATACTAAAATGAACTAGTCGTATGTAGTATACAGTATGTTAGTATTCGAACACAGCTTCTGTCTGAATGCCAATCTATTTCTCTGTCCATCGAACTAACTGTCTGTCTGTCTCCTAGTTTTGGAGGAGGCCCAGCAGTGAACCACCTGTACGTGTGTGCTATCTGCCAGGTGGAGATAGAGGCTCTGGTCAAACGCAGAAAGGTGGAAATAGACACCTTTATCAGGGTAAGAGGGATGGGTCACTGTGTATGTGTGCGCGCTTGCCTGTAAGTGTGTGGTGTGTCCTGTATCAAAGGCCTCACCTGTTCTCTCGGTCTGTCTCCAGTTGAATAAAGAGTTCCAGGCGGAGGAGGCTCCTACAGTTATCCTGTGTATCAGCATGCAGTGGTTCAGGGAGTGGGAGAACTTTGTCAAGGGCAAAGACAATGGTACGATTCTACGAGAATGGATGATTTATAATCAGAGGCATTACAGTACCAATGGAAGCTAAAGATCAGGATTACTTAATACACTATAATTATCACATTGTATCCTCTGTGCAGACCAGGGCCCATATACACACAGTGTTTTAGAGTAGGAGTGCTGATCTATTATCAGGACCCCACCTGTACCTATAATCTTATCAATTATGATCTAATAGACTAAACTGATCCTGGATCAGCACTCCAACTCTGAGACGATTTATGAATACTGGCCCCGAATATGTACAGGGAATAAATACAGTGTGAAATGTTCTTTAGTAACGACACTAAAGCTCTTGGGGGTGCTTGTCATTGTCTTCTCAGAACCCCCTGGTCCTATTGACAACAGTAAGATTGGTGTGATGAAAGGGGGACACATACAACTAAAGCAAAGTAAGCAGTATATGCTGTTACATGTGTCGATTGGTCGGTCTGTCTGGGTGCGTGATCCTGTGTGTATTGGTCTGGGCCTGTGTGTGTTCACTTGTATGTGTTAATGTGCGCACGTGTGTGTGTTCATTTGTATGTGTTAATGCGTGCACGTGTGTGTGTTCATTTGTACGTGTTAATGTGCGCACGTGTGTATGTTCATTTGTATGTGTTAATGCGTGCACGTGTGTGTGTTCCTAGGGGCTGACTATGGTCAGATCTCAGAGGAGACGTGGCAGTATCTTCTCAGTATCTACGGTGGAGGGCCTGAGACTGCAGTGAGACAGACAGTGTCGGCCCCGGCCCTCGACACAGACAGCCTGCACAGAGAGAGGAAGATCGAGGCAGAGACCAGGGCACTCTGAGAAACACACACACAATGGTGAGACACACACTTAAACACATTGTGTTTACACACACACCCAAGTGTGTTGATTTATAAACACACTCACAAGCAAACATACACACGCACCCAAGCATCATCTCTGCCCACTGACGGTTTCCCACATCCATACACAAGAACCCAAACACACACACACACACACACACACACAACCACCCACCTCAGGTCTAAGGACGATGTAGCATAAACATTCCTGTCTCTACTAAACACTTCAGTACTAGACCTGTTGGCTCCTGTAACTGTCTGGTCCCGCTACAGTCCACTCTGTTCTCTCACGTAGCTCAGGTCATTCTCCTGTAACTGTCTGATACCACTACAGTCTACTCTGTTCTCTCACGTAGCTCAGGTCATTCTCCTGTAACTGTCTGATACCACTACAGTCTACTCTGTTCTCTCACGTAGCTCAGGTCATTCTCCTGTACTTCATGTAATGTATAAACAGTTTGTAAATCAGGTCAACTGTGTTTGAGATCCCAGATACTGTAACTAGGTAGAGAGAGAGAGTGATAGATAGAACATAATTTCCCTGAAGGGGAATTTGTCTTGCACAATAAAACATCAAAAGCTACGCAATTCTATTAGAGGAGGTCTGAACTTTTAAACGAAATTCAATCGGTAACGCTAAGAAAAAAACAGAAAATATTCTGGGTCCCCCCCCCCAAATGAAAAGCACAATGCAGTTATCACAAAAC
The DNA here is from genome assembly GCF_023373465.1 of Oncorhynchus keta. NCBI lineage: Eukaryota > Metazoa > Chordata > Actinopteri > Salmoniformes > Salmonidae > Oncorhynchus > Oncorhynchus keta. The sequence goes on from NC_068429.1 coordinate 17,359,542, forward strand.
TACCACTACCAGGTCCTAATCATCATCAAAATTGACTTTTACAGATATGCCTACAGAACACAACAATGCTGTAACGTTAATAGGAGGAGATATGCATCTTTCAAATCATTTGCCACAGATATAAAGTGCTCCGCAAGTCCTCGTCTTTAACCGTTGGGGGGGAAAAGTGCTGATTACAGAAATGATTGCAGTTGATATGCAGCCATTGTCAATGGCCTAGTTCAGTTGGTATGCAGCCATTGTCAATGGCCTAGTTCAGTTGGTATGCAGCCATTGTCAATGGCCTAGTTCAGTTGGTATGCAGCCATTGTCAATGGCCTAGTTCAGTTGGTATGCAGCCATTGTCAATGGCCTAGTTCAGTTGGTATGCAGCCATTGTCAATGGCCTATTTCAGTTGGTATGCAGCCATTGTCAATGGCCTAGTTCAGTTGATATGCAGCCATTGTTAATGGCCTATTTCAGTTGGTATGCAGCCATTGTCAATGGCCTAGTTCAGTTGATATGCAGCCATTGTCAATGGCCTATTTCAGTTGGTATGCAGCCATTGTCAATGGCCTAGTTCAGTTGGTATGCAGCCATTGTCAATGGCCTAGTTCAGTTGATATGCAGCCATTGTCAATGGCCTATTTCAGTTGGTATGCAGCCATTGTCAATGGCCTAGTTCAGTTGGTATGCAGCCATTGTCAATGGCCTAGTTCAGTTGGTATGCAGCCATTGTCAATTCAATTCAACTCATTTTCACATTGAGAAATACTGTACCAAACATCATAGTTAGATGTAAAATTGCGAGACTAAGATATCCTCAGGAAAAGAGTTATATTAATTCTGACTATTTTGAGGAAGTGTATACTGGCTACGGCGTCTCAAGATAGACAAACAGTACTATTGACGCTTTTCGTTCCAATTTACAAGCAAAGGTCTTTTAAAGTGGCTATGCGAGCACACTCGTTCGGTTAGCCTAGCTGAGCTCAGCTAGGCGCCAGCCAAACAGAAGCATGCGGAAGCCTTAAGCCTACTTTTTTCTTCCTTCCCTCCCTTCTAGGTCATCTGTCTGTCTGACTCCTACACCTGGGTGAAGAGAAGCACCTGGGTGAAGAGAAGCACCTGGGTGAAGAGAAGAACCTGGGTGAAGAGAAGAACCTGGGTGAAGAGATGCACCTGGGTGAAGAGAAGCCTTGTCAGGAGCACTTTGTAAAACGTAGCAACGCGCCTCATTCTATTACATGTGCAGAAGGACATAGTTGTCAATTATCATCCTACCGTAGTGAAAAGGTCTTATTTATTGAATAAATCTTAATAAGATTTCTAAGTGAAAAATGTAACATTGCGTGACGCCATGTTTCTGATGCTGTTAGCAGCTATGGTTGGTTAAGTCTAAATCTAAAGAGCTGCTGTACCAGTGTAGTAGGTGTGTCATCGTTAAGGGTGTTCAGACGAGAAGTGGAGGGAGGTAGTGGTGTTTGGGACCATGATGCCAAGGAGTGTGACATCGTCAGTGTTAATCGCTGCTTGACGACTCGGGTCAACATATACATTCTGCTCCACACAGGACATTCAGTGACGACACGTCGGCCACTCATTTTTCTTTTCACGAGACAACAAAAGGACTGATATAAAAAATGTAAAGAAATAAAAGGATGTTCAGAGTTGAATGTTCTGCTTCTTTCCGAGGAGGACTACAGTGTTTTCCGATTGGCGTGACTCGTGCCGTCTCATCGCATAGTCAATTGACGTTACAATTGATTTGTTTAAGTCATACAGATTAAAGCTCATCCCATCAAGACCCCCTAATATTGTGTTTACAGACAGTAGGAACAAGCAGATGAGGGGATTCTCTCTCTCTGTTCCTTAGTGAGCGATTTCACAAGGTTTTGAGGTGTAGGAGATGAGCCTTGTCCCAGATCTGTTTTGTGCCGTCTTACTAACTCTATGGTCTAGTTGGCAAGATGGCACAAACGATTCTGGGACCAGGCTAATAGGAAACCGCAGCAGATCTACAGGGGAGGAGGGGACCTTCAGGAGAGTAGCCCCAGGTCAGGATATCAGGCTAACAGGGAGGAAAGAGAGGGGGTACAACCCCCAATCCCCCTGCAGGGATAGAGGTGACCAGTGTGGAAGAGTGCCAAGGGCTATATCTGTCAAATCTCTATCACGTCTCGTACTTCTCCCCATCTCCATATCCCAGAACTCAACACTCCCCCAGGTCACTAGCCTGCACCAGCCTGCACTCGTCTCTCTGCTTGGGGAAATATCATATTCACCCTTATCCCTCTTACCATAAAGGTTCATTAACCTGCAGTGTGCATGTTAGTACTGCACGCTAACACAGATGTTCAAACTTGTTTTCCTTTTCTTTGGTATCGGTTGGCAGGAGGATGTTGTTGTGTACCCTCTTAGTAAAAACAGTTCCAAAAGGGTTCTGAGTCTGTCCCCATAGGAGAACCCTTTTTGGTTCCAGGTAGAACTCTTTTGGGTTCCATGTAAAAACCAGATGGAACCCAAAAAGGTTCTACATGGAACCCAAAAGGGTTCTTCAAAGGGTTATCCTATGGGGACAGCTGAAGAACCCTTTTGGGTTCTAGATAGCAACTTTTTTTCTAACAATGTACAAGAGGGAGATGATGTAATCCAAGCGGGCATGTCATTATGAGCTTCACCTGAGTTCTGATTCCTTCAGAATGCCAACTAGCCATTTAAATGTTAACTAACATACGTTCAAGCGTGTCTGTCTACTGTAGCAATGCTATGTAATAGATGCTGAATGACAGTGTTGGAACCTAAATGTGAAAGTTTGAGTGATTCTGTGCTGGTAATTGGTATGTCGGTGTCCAAAGAGAAGTAAATGTTTCCCCCTTTTTTTCTATATATATTTTTTTGTATTCCTTTGTTTTTGCCAATTCTGTAAAGAAGTGAAACCTCCAAGTGTTTTTGCAGAGAAGTGCAATGAAAACCTTTGACGGTCTATCTGTGCTCAGACACCTTAGAGTTTATTATTATTATTATAGGCTACCAATGGGTTGCTGAAGCGTTGTAACTTAGTTATGACAGCTGACTATACAGTGAGGGTCCCTGTGGTACATTCCAGCGGTCTGTGATTATTTTCTCAATCCACCTCTGAATTCCTGGTTTGTGTGTCTACGTTGGGTTGTGTACACACACTTGCGTTTAAGCGTTTCATTTTCACTGGTAAATGGTTGAACATAAAGATGTTGCTGTGGTGGGATTGATTGCATAGATAATGACTCGCCTCATATCTTTTCCCCAAAACAATAATAGGAGTTAATCAACTGCTGTTTTTCAATGACGAGAGAGAGTGTGTCATAGTGATGGTGATCTTTTGTTGCTATTTGACTTCCGTGGTTGATCCACACTCAGATGATTGTCTGGGATTGTCTGGAAAACAGATGTAATTATAAATGATTATATGATTAAAAGCCTGCTCTATCTTGTGCTTGGTGTGTAATCATATTTGAACACTGGTTTTCACACAAAGGCACAGCACAGTGTTGAATTAGAACCAGGAGTTTGGTTTACACTGGCAGGGGCGTGTCCAGAAAACACAATTATTGCTTGCTGACATCCATTTAACAAATATTCTCATTCTGAACCATGACACTATGATCAATATGCCTCACTTTGATGTATTGATGACCACTTACCTATCCCACTGCCACACCCCATAGGATACACTGAGTAGTGGTTTAGTATCTGGTTATAACGATTCTGCTCACAGACTGGGCCATCTTTCCAAACACTTATGAGGGAAGAGTTATGATTTTTAATGTTGGAATGGTGACCAGATCAATAGGTAATCTAGAAGACCAGACGCTTCCCATTGATTAAGCTTTTAGGAATGTTTTAGGGGCCACTGACCCCCCTACTGCATGCTGGGTAAATTCATGTAATTGGACACACCCTCTTCTTGCTTTGGTGACCCACATGTATTGTGTGCGTGTGTGTGCGTGTGTGAGTGAGTGAGTGAGTGAGTGAGTGAGTGAGTGAGTGAGTGAGTGAGTGAGTGAAGGAGAGAGAACAGTCGTCTCACTATGAGAGACTGTGATGTCATAGTCTTTGTTCCCTACGCCTTGTTCTGCTCTGACTGTATCAAGCTAACCCAGACAGAGTGAGGACTAAGGGGAGAGAGGAAGGAACAGAAGGAGGAGAGGAGATGGAGCACACTGATCATCCTTTGCAGACAGGAGCAGTTAAACAACATACAAGGTGAGTGAGAAGTAATGTGTACCTCTCCGTCACTCTCTCCCCCTCCTCTCTCTCAATCCCTCTGTTTTTAAAGGTGCTGTGTTTATCACCCCCCCCTCTCTCTTTGACCCACCCAAACAAGACTGCTGCTGCTGGATCGCTCCACTGTTTCAGAACATTGTCATGTGTGCCTCTGACTACAGCATCTGACTACTGCATGTGTGACTGTTCAGCAGCAGCTGTCTGATTTGAGAGTTAGACTGATATGTTCCTGTACAGACAGTGTTTTGCCACCACAATCTGGGTGTGCTGTGTATCTGACTGTAGGCGGGCAGATTTCATAGTGTGTTTATAATGGCTGTTAGTTCATTTTCTGACACTCAGTAAACGGCAGAGTCTCAGCTTTCCAGATATTGACTTCATCTTTCCGGAGAAACCAAGCCTCATTAAATAACTGATTGATGATGGGTAAATAGCTATATTACGTGCATGACTTTAAGCCTTTGCTATAACTGAATAAGAACATGGAGCTTATGACAGGGATGTTGTGCTGGCTACTGTACACGTAGCTGTGATGGAACGGGGTGGGGCTGTCCCGTCCTCACCCCAGCGGCTGACATCATTGGCTAATTTGGATGTCTTTGCACGATGCACAAAGGCTGCTCATGATGTCTTCATCTAGACAGGTTCATGTCTACTGCCAGTACATTACAATGCTCTTATCTGGATAAATTGACTGGTTTAATTATTAGTTCTAATAGATGACATGGAAATACAAAAATTGTGTATTTTCATATTCTTATATAAGATAAAATGTATGTCACACAAAGTAGGATTTACATTTACATTTACATTTAAGTCATTTAGCAGACGCTCTTATCCAGAGCGACTTACAAATTGGTGCATTCACCTTATGACATCCAGTGGAACAGCCACTTTACAATAGTGCATCTAAATCTTTTAGGGGGAGGGGGGGGGGGGTGAGAAGGATTACTTGAGTCCTGCAACTCATGGCTTTAGGGTAATGTATGTTGCAGGGTAATGGATATATCTACCATGGCAACTATATCTATGGTGGAAATAAGGGTAGGCTTCTCTGATTACTATTACTGGCATGGATCAGTTTGACCTCAGGGGTGGGTATGTCTGTCTGTCTGTGACTGTATGAACAGTTTGACCTCAGGGGTGGGTATGTCTGTGACTGTATGAACAGTTTGACCTCAGGGGTGGGTATGTCTGTGACTGTATGAACAGTTTGACCTCAGGGGTGGGTATGTCTGTCTGTCTGTGACTGTATGAACAGTTTGACCTCAGGGGTGGGTATGTCTGTCTGTCTGCGACTGTATGAACAGTTTGACCTCAGGGGTGGGTATGTCTGTCTGTCTGGGACTGTATGAACAGTTTGACCTCAGGGGTGGGTATGTCTGTCTGTCTGTGACTGTATGAATGAAGAAATAGGGAAGATTTATTAGACAGATAACAGAGAATATAAAAACAAAGACTGTTGGTTTGCATCTACTCTACCGCAGCACAGTCTGCATTAGATAGCCTTGTGGCGTCAGTGAGTAACTGGAAAGATTGGGAGAGAAACAGATGACTCATTAAGCCCTCGTTCTTCTCTTTCGTTCTTTTTTCTCAGGCACAAATACATCCCCAGCTTCGACTGACCTGAGGATCCCACATCGACAGCAACTCTTCCATGACCAAAGACTGACCAGCACCACATTTGAAAAAATAACACTTTTCAGAGCCATAGTAAACCATACTGCCGATAACCCATGTACTGACTTGAAGGAGAGAGGGACAAATATCCAATCAAATCCAACTTTATTTGTCACATGCACTGAATACAACAAGTGTAGACCTAACTGTGAAATGCTTACTTACAATCCCTTAATCAACACTGCAGTTCAAGAAGAGTTAAGAAAATACCCCAAATAACAATAACAAAGCTCTAGACAGGGGTACCGGCACCGAGTCAGTGTGCAGGGGTACAGGTTAGTTAAGGTCATTTGTACATGTAGGCAGGGGTGAAGTGAATATGCATAGATAATAAACAACGGGGAGCAGCATTGTCCAACACTTCCCCTCCTTACTGGCACTAGAGAAGTACTTTCTAGATCAGACTATATCTGATATCTCTAGTGCAGAATTAAGAATCACTGAAGCATAAGCTACCCTATATATTGTCCTCTGTCTAGGGGCTGAGCTAGGCTTCTCATCACAGTCCATCTTGGAATGGATGGAGCTGATGTAAATATTGATATGGTGTGGCTGCCTGTCCTCATCTGATCTGTACTAAAAGAGAGAGAAGAGAAAGTGCTGGGAGCTCATCCATAACCCTTTGACTCAACTGGCGGTGACCTCAGAGCTGCCCCAGGGGCAGAGTTGGATGTGAGGCAGCTTTCCGCTGCAGTCGACATACAACCAACTTTCTCGTCTTTTATGCCCTCTGTTTGTTCTCTTATTGTAGCTACACGTCTTTCTCTCTCATCAAAGAGTTCAGATAGGAGTGCTGGCATAAACACATTCTGAGGGAACACGCTCGCGCTCTCACTGGAGGCTGGAGTCCACGCTCGCTCTCTCACTGGAGGCCTGAATCCACGCTCGCGCTCTCTCACTGGAAGCCTGAGTCCACGCTCGCTCTCTCACTGGAGGCTGGAGTCCACGCTCACGCTCTCACTGGAGGCCTGAGTCCACGCTCGCTCTCTCACTGGAAGCCTGAGTCCACGCTCGCTCTCTCACTGGAGGCCTGAGTCCACGCTCGCTCTCTCACTGGAGGCCTGAGTCCACGCTCGCGCTCTCTCACTGGAGGCCTGAGTCAGTCCACGCCTGAGTCCACACTCGCGCTCTCACTGGAGGCCTGAGTCCACGCTCGCTCTCTCACTGGAGGCCTGAGTCCACGCTCGCGCTCTCTCACTGGAGGCCTGAGTCCACGCTCGCGCTCTCTCACTGGAGGCCTGAGTCCACGCTCGCGCTCTCTCACTGGAGGCCTGAGTCCACGCTCGCGCTCTCTCACTGGAGGCCTGAGTCCACGCTCGCGCTCTCTCACTGGAGGCCTGAGTCCACGCTCGCGCTCTCTCACTGGAGGCCTGAGTCCACGCTCGCGCTCTCTCACTGGAGGCCTGAGTCCACGCTCGCGCTCTCACTGGAGGCCTGAGTCCACGCTCGCGCTCTCTCACTGGAGGCCTGAGTCCACGCTCTCACTGGAGGCCTGAGTCCACGCTCTCACTGGAGGCCTGAGTCCACGGAGGCCTGAGTCGCGCGCTCTCTCACTGGAGGCCTGAGTCCACGCTCGCGCTCTCTCACTGGAGGCCTGAGTCCACGCTCGCGCTCTCTCACTGGAGGCCTGAGTCCACGCTCGCGCTCTCACTGGAGGCCTGAGTCCACGCTCGCGCTCTCTCACTGAAGGCCTGAGTCCACGCTCGCGCTCTCGTCTGTCTGTCAAGTGTGAGTGACATCAGGTATCTAATGGTTACCTGTGTCTGTCTGTGTGAATGAGTGACATAACGTGTGTGTGTATATCAGCATCTAACCTCCACCTTGTGTCAGGTCCACTGTGTTTGTCCCTCTCAATAAAGCAACCATGGGCTGTGCCATGTGTTCCCAGTTGATTGACATGTGGAGCGTGTCGGTGAGGAGAACCAGCCGCAGAGCCATGGAACAGACTGCCCTCCCCAAGGTGCTCCAGGGGGGCTACCACAGAGTCACCCGCCTCCACTACATGTCCTCCTTCTCTGATGCAGAGGGCTGCTGTGATGACAACAACAGTCACAACAGCACCACCGGCAGCTCCTTCACCATGGACTGGCAAGAGACGGATGACTGACACTTGGGCGGCAGGTAGCCTAGAGGTTAGAGAGGCGGGCCAGTAACCGGACGGTTGCTAGTTCAAATGTGCCCTTGAGCAAAGCACTTCACCCCCAAATCTGCTCCATGGTTACTGCACTTTGACTGACCCTGGCTTCCAACCCCTCAGGCATGGATGTGGGGGGTTAAAAGCAAAAGACGAATGTGTAATCTGCGAAGAAAATGGACAACACGTAAACCCAACATAAATACGTTGGCTAATCCTCTCTGTGTGTATGTGAGTGATTAAAATGTCCATTATTGATCAGTATTTATTATTTCTCATCTGTATTATTTTGTTTGTTTATTTTTCTATAGGGGGAATAAGAAAGCCTTTCTCAGAACTCTCAAAACATCCCACAATGATGTGGCCTTATTGTCAAGACTCACACTCACTGTGTCAATGCAGCCAAGAGTTTTTTGACTACGGACCTGACCAGGAAAATATAGCCTATAACCAGGGTTGTAGAGAAACATGTAATAAATTACATATAATCTGATTACAAAGAACTAACTAATCAGTTATGTTACCAGCAGAACATTGACAGGTAACTAGTGGAATACATTTAGAAAGTTACCTTCCCAACCCTGCCTATAACTAGCACCTGGAGTTTTTCCAGGTCAGTTCAAGTGAAACACTCTGGGCCCTAATCAGTCTACAATAAATCTAACATTGAAATGCTGTCAGTGTCTTATGACAGCTTGTTTATACAGTCCTGTCTAAGATGTTCTATGAAGGCTTTTCCAGTGTGTCAGTCTGAACACACTGCTTAGGAATGCCTTGACGTTGCTCTGTTAAAATGGGGGTGAGGGGAAAAGCAGTTGTATATTATACAACACCAGACCCTATTTTGGCAAAGCTGTGTACAGACGCTGAGCAGCTACGCACATAACTCTGTCCTGTAGTCTGGTTAAACTACTAATAACAAGGCTAGAGATTCAGAGCCAGAGAAAAAAAGAGAACCAACTCTCCTTTCATGGATAGGAATATTTTGTTACCATAACAGAATGAACATAATCCAGTAGTTGTGCCTTGCCCACTAATGTCTGCATGGTGTGGACAGTTGGTAAGAGCTTGGTGATAGCAAGGCGAAGGTTATGGGTTCAATTCCTGCAGGGATCAAAATGATCAAAAACACACACATGCATGCACCCCCCCCAACTCAACTGTGAGTCACTTAAAACCATACCAGTGGTTTGACTTGGCCCACAGGAACTGACACCAAATCAGTGTTGTTCTCAGTCAGGTTGTGGAAAAGTGACTAAAATTGTGAATACTGATCTTAGAACAGTTCATATAATACTGTTAAAATGAAGTGCTTTGTAACAAAACTGAGCTGCCACCACCTTAAAGCAGAGGAAACCTTAACGTTGCTAGAGTATTGAAACATGGTTGTGAGGGTATTGGGACAGATTTAAGATGTACTAAAAAATTCATCCTGAGGTGTTCTGAAACACGACATGGTGTGTTGTAACACCACAGAGTCAGGAGTTGTGCAGCACCTTGCCAGAGACTGGGAGCACTAACCTGGAAAAGATTGAAAACACTTATGGCGTTGAGTCCTGTGTAAGTGCAGAATTGGATCCCTTCTCTTTTGGTGTCGTTTCCTCTCTCTACAGCTACTTCACACTATGACGGTGTTTTGAGTCCTGTCTTGTGCAGAATTAGTTCCCTACTTTTGGAGTTTCCAAATACTGTAAATGAAAGCCCCCCATTATTGTATATTCCATGTTCTTGTATGTTTATAAACTCCTCATTGGTCATTCCAAAAGGTCAAATGTACAGTATTCTCAAACAAAGGACAAGAAAATATAGTTGTGAAAACACAAATGAATAATTTTGTCCAAGATTTATTTAGATTTACATTTAGAAGCTTAATTTCAAATTATCAAATGACAAAACAAGTCTTTCACATGTGTATACTGAGTTCAAAGATCTGTTATTTATCATTAATATTCTTCAAAAATCAATACAGGCAATGACTGCTAATGTTAGCAGCAGCACTTCTACAAACTTCAGCCCAGGGCTCAATATGATCTACCAGTCATCCATTATGCTAATACATTTAAACTGTCTTAATATTCAGATGATGCCATTAAAGGTTGCTCAGATGGATTGAATCACAGTACAGTTGAGTTAGATGATATGATTGACAGTTCAGTTGGCGTTAGTCTGATTCTTGTCGTGATTTGGTTAGGATTGGCCAGCCGGTGGGTAACGTAGTATGTATGCATGTTTTTTTTGCAGGGAGACAGACATATAGCAAGCAAAAATACATGAGTGCATAATTTGGTTATCATCAAATGCTATAATATTAAGGGAAACCCAACCAAGAGCTGCCCAGTGACGCAAGCCTTCCAGACGAGCTAAATGCCTTCTATGCTCGCTTAGAGGCAAGCAACACTGAACCATGCGTGAGAGCTTCAGCTGTTCTGGACAATTGTGTGATCACACTCTCCGTAGCCGATGTAAGACCTTTAAACAGGTCAATATTAACAAAGCCGCAGGGCCAGACGGATTACCAGGACGCATACTCGGAGCATGCACTGACCAGCTGGAAAGTGCCTTCACAACATTTTCAACCTCTCCCTGACCCAGTCTGTAATGCCTACATGTTCCAAGCAGACCACCATAGTCCCTGTGCCCAAGAACGCCACGGTAACCTGTCTAAATGACTACCGCCTCGTACCCCTGCACATAGACTCTGTACTGGGACTCCTTGTATATACAGTCATAGCTGTGGGAAGTAGGGGTACTGAGGGTGCTGCATCACCCCCTGAAAAATCCAATAATAGAAATCTTTAAAAAATATATATATCACAGAAGTAGTGCACTTGGCCTTTACAAGTCCTGTATTAGCAGACTGATATAGCCATCTGTAGGGTGGCAACCAGTCTGTAGCACTGCAAAGAAATTCAGCACCACCTGTGTTTGAAATTAACTGCTGGACTAAGGGACCTTACAGATAATTGCATGTATGGGGTACAGAGATGAGGTAGTCATTCAGTAATCATGTTAAACTCTATTATTGGACACAAAGTGAATCCTTAACTTATGTGACTTTAGCACATTTTTACTCCTGAACTTATTTAGGCTTGCCATAAATGGGGTTGAATACTTTGACTAAAGACATTTCAGGTTTAATTTGATTCATTTGCTAAATAAAAAACATTATTCCATTTTGACATTATGGGTTGTAATGTGTAGGCCAGTGACATATCTAAATTGTATCCATTTTAAATTCAGGCTTTAACACAACCCAAGTCAAGTGTTCTGAAGGCACTGTAGCCTCGTTATTGTTATTTTATATTTGTTACCATTTCCTTTATTAAAAAACCTTTAACGTTTACTTTTTAACTCTGCATTGTTGAATGTAAGTACGCATTTCAAAGTAAAGTCTGCACTTTGCACGCATAAAATGTTATTTTATTTCAAAAAACTAATCAATTAATCAAAATGGCTGTTTGATTTATTCTTTTAGCATTGTTCTTATTGAATTAATAATTCCTTTTGTGTTTCCTTCTTCAGTGTCACAAAGGGAAAGGGGGATACCTAGTCATTTATACAACACAAAGGGGGATACCTAGTCATTTATACAACACAAAGGGAGATACCTAGTCATTTATACAACACAAAGGGGGATACCTAGTCATTTATACAACACAAAGGGGGATACCTAGTCATTTATACAACACAAAGGGGGATACCTAGTCATTTATATAACACAAAGGGGGATACCTAGTCATGTATACAACACAAAGGGGGATACCTAGTCATTTATACAACAGAAAGGGAAAGGGGGATACCTAGTCATTTATACAACACAAAGGGAAAGGGGGATACCAAGTCATTTATACAACAGAAAGGGAAAGGGGGATACCTAGTCATTTATACAACACAAAGGGAAAGGGGGATACCTAGTCATTTATACAACAGAAAGGGAAAGGGGGATACCTAGTTATTTATACAACAGAAAGGGGGATACCTAGTAATTTATACAACACAAAGGGAAAGGGGGATACCAAGTAATTTATACAACACAAAGGGAAAGGGGGATACCGATACCTAGTCAGTTATACAACAGAAAGGGAAATGGGGATACCTAGTCATTTATACAACACAAAGGGAAAGGGGGATACCTAGTCATTTATACAACAGAAAGGGGGATAGCTAGTCATTTATACAACACAAAGGGGGATACCTAGTCATTTATATAACACAAAGGGGGATACCTAGTCATGTATACAACACAAAGGGGGATACCTAGTCATTTATACAACAGAAAGGGAAAGGGGGATACCTAGTCATTTATACAACACAAAGGGAAAGGGGGATACCTAGTCATTTATACAACAGAAAGGGAAAGGGGGATACCTAGTCATTTATACAACACAAAGGGAAAGGGGGATACCTAGTCATTTATACAACAGAAAGGGGGATACCTAGTCATTTATACAACAGAAAGGAGGATACCTAGTCATTTATACAACACAAAGGGAAAGGGGGATACCTAGTCATTTATACAACAGAAAGGGGGATACCTAGTCATTTATACAACAGAAAGGAGGATACCTAGTCATTTATACAACACAAAGGGAAAGGGGGATACCTAGTCATTTTTACAACACAAAGGGAAAGGGGGATACCAAGTCATTTATACAACAGAAAGGGAAAGGGGGATACCTAGTCATTTATACAACACAAAGGGAAAGGGGGATACCTAGTCATTTATACAACATAAAGGGAAAGGGGGATACCTAGTTATTTATACAACAGAAAGGGGGATACCTAGTAATTTATACAACACAAAGGGAAAGGGGGATACCAAGTAATTTATACAACACAAAGGGAAAGGGGGATACCGATACCTAGTCAGTTATACAACAGAAAGGGAAAGGGGGATACCTAGTCATTTATACAACACAAAGGGAAAGGGGGATACCTAGTCATTTATACAACACAAAGGGAAAGGGGGATACCTAGTCATTTATACAACAGAAAGGGGATACCTAGTCATTTATACAACACAAAGGGAAAGGGGGATACCTAGTCATTTATACAACACAAAGGGAAAGGGGGATACCTAGTCATTTATACAACACAAAGTGAAAGGGGATACCTAGTCATTTATACAACACAAAGGGAAAGGGGTGTACCTAGTCATTTATATAACAGAAAGGGGGATACCTAGTCATTATACAACAGAAAGGGGGATACCTAGTCATTTATACAACACAAAGGGAAAGGGGGATAACTAGTCAGTTATACAACAGAAAGGGGGATACCTAGTCATTTATACAACAGAAAGGGGGATACCTAGTCAGTTATACAACAGAAAGGGGGATAGCTAGTCATTTATACAACACAAAGGGAAAGGGGGATACCTAGTCAGTTATACAACAGAAAGGGGGATACCTAGTCATTTATACAACAGAAAGGGGGATACCTAGTCATTTATACAACACAAAGGGAAAGGGGGATACCTAGTCAGTTATACAACACAAAGGGAAAGGGGGATACCTAGTCAGTTATACAACAGAAAGGGGGATACCTAGTCATTTATACAACACAAAGGGAAAGGGGGATAACTAGTCAGTTATACAACAGAAAGGGGGATACCTAGTCAGTTATACAACAGAAAGGGAAAGGGGATACCTAGTCATTTATACAACACAAAGGGAAAGGGGGATACCTAGTCATTTATACAACACAAAGGGAAAGAGGGATACCTAGTCATTTATACAACACAAAGGGGGATACCTAGTCATTTATACAACACAAAGGGGGATACCTAGTCATTTATACAACAGAAAGGGAAACGGGGATACCTAGTCATTTATACAACAGAAAGGGAAAGGGGGATACCTAGTCATTTATACAACAGAAAGGGAAAGGGGGATACCTAGTCATTTATACAACACAAAGGGAAAGGGGGATACCTAGTCATCTATACAACAGAAAGGGAAAGAGGGATACCTAGTCATTTATACTACACAAAGGGGGATACCTAGTCATTTATACAACACAAAGGGAAAGGGGGATACCTAGTCATTTATACAACACAAAGGGAAAGGGGGATACCTAGTCATTTATACAACAGAAAGGGAAAGGGGGATACCTAGTAATTTATACAACACAAAGGGAAAGGGGATACCTAGTCATTTATACAACAGAAAGGGAAAGAGGGATACCTAGTCATTTATACAACACAAAGGGGGATACCTAGTCATTTATACAACACAAATGGAAAGGGGGATACTTAGTCATTTATACAACACAAAGGGAAAGGGGGATACCTAGTCATTTATACAACACAAATGGAAAGGGGGATACCTAGTCATTTATACAACAGAAAGGGAAAGAGGGATACCTAGTCATTTATACAACAGAAAGGGGGATACCTAGTCATTTATACAACACAAAGGGAAAGGGGGATAACTAGTCAGTTATACAACAGAAAGGGGGATACCTAGTCAGTTATACAAGAGAAAGGGAAAGGGGATACCTAGTCATTTATACAACACAAAGGGAAAGGGGGATACCTAGTCATTTATACAACACAAAGGGAAAGAGGGATACCTAGTCATTTATACAACACAAAGGGGATACCTAGTCATTTATACAACACAAAGGGGGATACCTAGTCATTTATACAACAGAAAGGGAAAGGGGATACCTAGTCATTTATACAACAGAAAGGGAAAGGGGGACACCTAGTCATTTATACAAGGGAAAGGGGATACTCAGTCATTTATACAACACAAAGGGAAAGGGGGATACCTAGTCATTTATACAACAGAAAGGGAAAGGGGGATACCTAGTCATTTATACAACACAAAGGGAAAGGGGGATACCTAGTCATCTATACAACAGAAAGGGAAAGAGGGATACCTAGTCATTTATACTACACAAAGGGGGATACCTAGTCATTTATACAACACAAAGGGAAAGGGGGATACCTAGTCATTTATACAACACAAAGGGAAAGGGGGATACCTAGTCATTTATACAACAGAAAGGGAAAGGGGGATACCTAGTCATTTATACAACACAAAGGGAAAGGGGGATACCTAGTCATTTATACAACAGAAAGGGAAAGAGGGATACCTAGTCATTTATACAACACAAAGGGGGATACCTAGTCATTTATACAACACAAATGGAAAGGGGGATACTTAGTCATTTATACAACACAAAGGGAAAGGGGGATACCTAGTCATTTATACAACACAAATGGAAAGGGGGATACCTAGTCATTTATACAACAGAAAGGGAAAGAGGGATACCTAGTCATTTATACAACACAAAGGGGGATACCTAGTCATTTATACAACACAAAGGGAAAGGGGGATACCTAGTCATTTATACAACACAAATGGAAAGGGGGATACTTAGTCATTTATACAACACAAATGGAAAGGGGGATACCTAGTCATTTATACAACAGAAAGGGAAAGAGGGATACCTAGTCATTTATACAACACAAAGGGGGATACCTAGTCATTTATACAACACAAATGGAAAGGGGGATACTTAGTCATTTATACAACACAAATGGAAAGGGGGATACTTAGTCAGTTATACAACAGAAAGGGAAAGGGGGATACCTAGTCAGTTATACAACAGAAAGGGGGATACCTAGTCATTTATACAACAGAAAGGGAAAGGGGGATACCTAGTCAGTTATACAACAGAAAGGGGGATACCTAGTCATTTGTACAACGATGCATTTAACCCAACCCCTCTGAATCAGAGAGGTGCGGGGGCTGCCTTAATAATCAACATCCACGTCGTCGACGCCCGGTGAACAGTGGGTTAATTGCCTTGCTCAGGGGCAGAACGACATATTTGTACTTTGTCAGTACGGGGATTCGATCCAGCAACCAGTTACTGGCACAACGCGCTTACCCTCCAGCATAACATTTTGTACTCACGTTTTCCTTGACACATACTTTCATGGTCAGTGCTATCTGAGATCCTTGAGACGTCCCTACCCTAAATCCTTACCTAAACTATTTTCAAATTAAGGATCCCGGATAGCACGGATCCATACTTTCTTTGATTCATTTTGTTAGTTTTGTCTGTGCGTTTGGTGTGCTCTCTCCTGTCTGAATTTGTGAAGGACCCCGAATACAGGGGAGGTGCTTGCAAACTTGCCTGTTTTTATACTTGACCATAGAGTTTGCTAGAGGGCGTACCTGCCACGAATGCTTTCTCTCCACCTCCAGGCTGCAGACCAGGTGAATTCTGAACAGTACGGTAGCACATTGTTCAAATTACACATTTTGCTTCTGATATTGGGGCCCAAGTTCCTCACTTGGTTCCCGGCTGTGTGGTTGAGTGGGTAAAATTACAAAGGAACGACTCCCATCTTACTGCCCCAGCAGTTCATGGTTCATTTCCCACTTCCACCTTTCCAACTTTCACTCCTTCTATGTATCCTCTTGTTTTTAATAAGCAAACCACAGAATTGTTTTAATTATTATCTATAGGGCCGATTCAGACTTAAGATAACCCACTGGGCGCAGATGTCTTTTAAAAACTGGTTTAATGTAATTTCATTGAAATGACGTGGGAACAGCATTGATTAAAACAGTGTGTACCAAGTGGGAAGTTGATCTAACACGGACTTAACATGAGTCCATGTTAAGTCTACTTATCTCAACTCTGAATCGGGCCCCATGTGCTCAGCATAACCATTTAGTCCTGAAGACTGGCAGAGTGCACCAAGGCAGAGTGCACCAAGGCAGAGTGCACCAAGGCAGAGTGCACCAAGTGCACCAAACACAATGATTCAGAATGAAGAACCACTTTGGGTGTTTCAGAGTACTTCCATTCTGTTTTGAAATCCATTCAGTGAATCAGAACACGTCCACTGGGTTTACATTCAAACACCCTCCAAACACCAGATCTCAGCTTAGGTACACTACTTCTCATGGTTTACCTACACAATGATGGTGTTTTGAGTCTTTCTATTTTAAGAGTGAAGGACTTTTAGGGCCCTTTATGGCAGAGGAAACAGTCACCGTGAAATGCAACAAGTTATTCTGCCAAAGTCAATTAGAGAGCTTTAGTGTTGACAAGTTTGACATTTCTGGTAAACACCAGTCTATTAACACTGACATCATTTGGATGTCTGCATTGTGATGATTGTACACACTGCTGTGTTAGTGTTATGATGTGTATTTTGTATACTTCTGTCAGGGTCTCTGAGAAGGATATAGAGACCTCTCTCTCATTGTCAACCCAGGGTTTTCGGGGGCCACTTTAGCTCATGCTGGACAGATTTTCTGGCACAGCGCTCCATAGCACCATGAAGTTGCTGGTTCAAGTCCCACTCCTGCTGTTTCTCTGCCCTCATTCGCTACAAACAAAAGTTATGTCCAGCAGAGATAAGCCCAGTGGTGGACTGGGAAGGCACAGCCACACCAGCCCAGTACTGCTGTACCATACCAGCACCACATTATGAGCTTACTTCAACTATCGTACCCCAGATTGTTTTACTCCAGTGTTGATAAACAATGTCAGTGTAAACAAACACTGTATATAGCCTCAAAACATAGCTAGAGTCCTTAATTGAAACAATAACAAAGTGGTCTACCCACCTGTGTTTTGGTAAACAGTTGATGGATGGGCCTGGAAAAATGTAACCACTTTCAAATACATAGACAGAGCTATGGATGCAAAGACTAACCATCCATGATATCAAAATGATTTAACTATGTTTTGAAGCTATATAGTCTTTGTTAACATTTTCTTTGTTTACAAACATGGGAGTAAAACAAGCTTATATTTTGGGCTCTGATGGGGTAAGACAGTTGAACTAAGCTCATGAGGCATTTATACGTTATATTCTTCAAAGAATCAATATGTATATCAATAAGTCCAAAACTGGATGTAAACAATTGCAGATTGCCCTTTTAAACTCTCTGTGCGCCTAGAATCACCTTCTCTGGTCCTCGTCATCCTGATTTGACTGGGCTCATTTAGCTCATTTCGCCTATCAAAGACTAGTTTGTTCTTGATTAGTCTTTCACATTTATTGAATTCAATATAGATCAGGCAGCCCCCACGTTTCACTGCTGCCTTTTTAAAAGGGCTGACGAAACATCCCTTAGTCCTTATCCCAGGTGCACATCCTGGCGACAGTAGGCCTAGCTATCCAGTACTATTGAATTCTAAATATGTCCCTCATTAGAAGGAAACAGTGGCAATTTTAGCATGTAAATCTTGGGGAAAACTAAAAAAATATATTTTTAGATGCATGCCAGCAAAGCCACAACACAACACTTAACAATACATTAATTGCATTATAACGGTGACAAAGGTTGCCCACAAACTGTTAGGGCCTACATAAAGCTGTCCCAATAGCAGAATCCCAACAGCAGAGTCCCAACACCCTACCACTGCTACACCTGGCTATCATCTGAGCCTTGTCTGGCAGGGAAACAGTACATTCAGCTTCATTGCTGCCTTTTAAAAAAACATAGCTGATACGGCTGACTTGCTTAAACAAATGTGGTTTCTACTGACAATTGAGATGTACAAACTATGGCATAAGGGGATAATGAGCAGATAATTTAGATTAAGACATTAATGAGCGAGTTAAGACAGACATAGTTAATATAACTATTTGTTCAGCAGTTTTGAAATGTACAGCGACAGAATTCAGAACATGGGCCGTTCTTACAGTATTCTCCCTGTACACCAAGTCAGAACCATAGGATAAATAAAAGGGGCATATAAACAGACAATGAAAGCTCTTAAAATATTTGATGATGACATTTTTCTAAAACAGGCTAAAGGCTACATGCGCACCACCAAATCAAAACAGTAGGCTAAGTTATGAAGAGGAAAGGGACCAAATGATTAGGGTGAGGCACATGGGATACTAACAGCTTGCTACACAACATACACTTAGTATTACTTTGCTTGAATTTTCGAGCACTACCCTTAGATTTGGCGGCGCGCACACCTCCTTTTGCACACGCTCCACACAACCTGCAGCATTTCAAACATCCCGAACGCAAGCATTCTGATAATTCCATACGAAAAGCCCTGTTCAAACATCCTACATCCTGATGTAACGCATGGTTAGGAGCAGTGATGTAAAGTACTTCAGTAAAAATATGTATAGCTGGTACTGACATGCGTCCTTTGTCCTGATCTTGATGCCCACATTTTTAGACAGGTGTCGACAATTAAAAGACGCATGATCCACTTGACCACCTCCGGAGGTAGTTAGGGACCCATTAATATATGGATATCAATCATGTGTAAACAGATCTGGTTGGTCAAACCATTTAAAAAATGTATAATGCAGGCCTAAATAATCACTGACAGGTAGTAGCATTGACTTATGGCATCAGTAATTGTCTTAAAATAAATTAATTCATATCATTGTTTTATAATATCAGTCAAACATATTGCAATGTGGAGGTGGTGGGCAGGTAATATACATATTTTAATAGAATGTGTTGATGTTACAAACCTTGATCAGATAATGATTAGACCACACAGATCACAAAACCCACAAGGTGTATAACCGTGGCTAGAGGGAAAGAGAGAGAGAGCGCGAGAGAGAGAAGCACCAGACCAGCCCCTCCAAAATGTGCGTCAGTGAAAGTGTTGAGTCCTGGTGCTCCATCCCGCTCCATACTTTCCAGTTAGGCTCCATGAGCACGAACAACTCTCCAACCGCAGACGTCGATAACACAGCCGTACTTCACCTGGGAATTGGAAGACCATACCAAACAATCATGTTGGAGAACGAGGCTTTTTCCTGTTTTGTTTTCTATAGTGTTCTCCTGGTCATCAAGATGTACATCATAGCAATCATCACTGGACAAGTCAGGCTTCGTAAAAAGGTAAGATACTTCGCAGTTAACAGTTTATTAGGCTAGTTCGGTATTTGATCTATGGTTTGAATACATCTTAGTTACAAAAGTAAAGTACGGCGCTGTATAAACGTTGGTCAGGGTATTTGTGAATTATCTTTCTCTCCTGTGAAGGCTTTCGCTAACCCAGAGGATGCGCAGAGACACGGCGGGGTCCAGTACTACAGAGAGGATCCGGACGTAGAACGGTGCCGAAGGTGAGAAGAGCGATTACTGTTCTCAGATTGTATTGTAGCCTAGCCCTAGCCTATTGACATTGGTCCTAACAATATAATGTTCAACAGTAGTGGAGACCGGGTTGGTTGTCACACTTTTTTGGTGTATTTCTCAGCACCGGTAACTTTCAATACTTGTGGGGACTCTTTATCCTCATGTCTTATTCCAACATGGAGTTATAAAGCCATCAAACACTCTCTGGGTTGGATGTCACACACAGTATGGGGTTGGTTGTCACAATGTTTGCAAGTAAGGTATTCCTCTTGTAACAGGAAATTAAGCAATGTAGAAAACAGTCTTAGCAATATCTTTTCTTTAATCAAACTATATTCCTAACTAAATTCAGCATTTTAATGCCTTGAGAATAACATGACATTTTGAGTAAATATGTGTGTGTGTGCTGTTTGTGTGTGAGAGAGAGGCAATGAAGGGAGCTCTTTATAGCACCATCACAAAGAGCGTGGGATTTATTGTATACTGGCAGTGGCAATGTTGATAGTGACAGCCAACCCCACATTCCATGTGACAACCAAACATGTAAATGGGGAATTTAACCTGGAGCTGGTTGAACTCTATAGAGATCATTTGTGGCACTTTCATTTTTATTTCACAGATGTTTGTTATCCATCCTGGGGCTGGGGATATGGTTCAGTGTCTGTGTTGTTTTAACAAGACAGGAAATTATCCACGACAGCAGAAAAAAACTATTTTTTCTAGTGAACACTGAAAACTTTCCCCTCTTTTCTCCCCTCACATGAGGCCCTTCCTGACTCGACTCATTGATGATGTAAAATGTGATGAGCTGAGCAGGCATTCATGCACTGATGCGCAATACAATGGAATGCTCTGTGACTGGTATCAATTAGGTCCAATTAAGATTCTCCACGAACAGCATTAAATCTCCCTGTCGATCTCCATGGCCCCGCTGAAATTTAATTAGCATAATCCAAAAATCCCCATAACAATTCGTCAGTTTAAGATAGAGATATAACTTCCACATCTGTGGTGAAATGTGACAGAGGTAGAGTGCTGCTTGTCAGACCATGAGACATTCAGAAAATCGGTCTTCTCACAAAATCATCTGTAGTGTCCGAACGGTTTTGCTTACAAACTACCATGACCCCTCTATGGAAAGATGAGACTCTCAATGATGTTCTCCGTTGTGCTCTATGACCTCCACAAGTCTCAGGAGACTCGTCTGAAGTCGGTACAGCCCATCTGCCAACTTCTGTCGGTAGCGTCCCAACCGTTTGGGCTACACACACACTAATGTGACTCTGAGCAAAGGCGAGACTCTCACAAACATGTACACTGTACATGTTGATTGTTTTGCTCAAGGACGTCCACAGTCCTCACAAGACTCGTCTGAAGGTCCCCCAAATGAATGGCATTATATATGGAGACTGTTTAATGGCAAGAATATGGAGTTATCTTTATTATATCTCTCAGATATAGGACAGACACTTCAGAACAAACTTCCTTTTGATATTTTTTGTGGAGTGTCTGTTGTTCCATTTAGTGAATCTGTTATTCAATGTGTTTGTATGGGCTAATAGCAGTAAGGACTACCTGTTGTTCCATGTAGTGAATCTGTTATTCAATGTGTTTGTTTGGGCTAATAGCAGTAAGGACTACCTGTTGTTCCATGTAGTGAATCTGTTATTCAATGTGTTTGTATGGGCTAATAGCAGTAAGGACTACCTGTTGTTCCATGTAGTGAATCTGTTATTCAATGTGTTTGTATGGGCTAATAGCAGTAAGGACTACCTGTTGTTCCATGTAGTGAATCTGTTATTCAATGTGTTTGTATGGGCTAATAGCAGTAAGGACTACCTGTTGTTCCATGTAGTGAATCTGTTATTCAATGTGTTTGTATGGGCTAATAGCAGTAAGGACTACCTGTTGTTCCATGTAGTGAATCTGTTATTCAATGTGTTTGTATGGGCTAATAGCAGTAAGGACTACCTGTTGTTCCATGTAGTGAATCTGTTATTCAATGTGTTTGTATGGGCTAATAGCAGTAAGGACTACCTGTTGTTCCATGTAGTGAATCTGTTATTCAATGTGTTTGTATGGGCTAATAGCAGTAAGGACTACCTGTTGTTCCATGTAGTGAATCTGTTATTCAATGTGTTTGTATGGGCTAATAGCAGTAAGGACTACCTGTTATTCAATGTGTTTGTATGGGCTAATAGCAGTAAGGACTACCTGTTGTTCCATGTAGTGAATCTGTTATTACATGTGTTTGTAATAGCTAAGTTGTTGTTCCATGTAGTGAATCTGTTATTCAATGTGTTTGTATGGGCTAATAGCAGTAAGGACTACCTGTTGTTCCATGTAGTGAATCTGTTATTCAATGTGTTTGTTTGGGCTAATAGCAGTAAGGACTACCTGTTGTTCCATGTAGTGAATGTTATTCAATGTGTTTGTATGGGCTAATAGCTGTTATTCAATGTGTTTGTATGGGCTAATAGCAGTAAGGACTACCTGTTGTTCCATGTAGTGAATCTGTTATTCAATGTGTTTGTTTGGGCTAATAGCAGTAAGGACTACCTGTTGTTCCATGTAGTGAATCTGTTATTCAATGTGTTTGTATGGGCTAATAGCAGTAAGGACTACCTGTTGTTCCATGTAGTGAATCTGTTATTCAATGTGTTTGTTTGGGCTAATAGCAGTAAGGCCCACTTTTTTTTCTCATAAATGATGGGGTCTTAAAATTCAAAATCATATAGCTAAATGATCCTTGGTATGACCTTCTAAATATTGATCTGTTTAACGTGGACAGATTTTGGGCGGAGTAAACCCTCTTACTTCTCCTCTTCCTCTCTGGTCACAGTCTGTACTCCTAGCAATCTTAAACTCCTAACAACTCTGCCAAAATAATCAAACACTCAAGGGTCTATTCTATTTAGATTACACCATGGGAGTTTACCATGTCTTGATGTTGATTGGTTGGAGTGGTACTTGAGTTCAACAAAGCAAGATGAATAACATGCTGCACTTCTCAGAGATTACATACAGCCATCCTCTTCCTTTTTCTCAGCACATCTGATTTCATTGGAATGTCTAAATGGCTTCTAAAGAAAATTCATACTATTGAGTCACTACAACTGTTTTTAAGGATGATTGATAATCCATGGTTTGGGTTTTATGACTGACTCGGACAGCTGCTGGTAAAGGCCATGCATACATTGCGACGTTCTATAGGTCTATTTAGAGACAGAGACTGGAATCCATGAGAGGAATTTTCTCCTAAGTGATAGTCAGAAGAGAGGAAGTGATTCACTTAAAGAAAGAAACCTGAATAAACAAACCTGTGTGTTTGAACTCCCTTTGGTCATGGAGGCTTTTCCTTCTGTTACTCAGTAGGCTAAACTCCTCCCTTATGTTGGCTAATGGAGAAAGTTGCATGTGTGTGGAGTAATCACAGCGGAAGTGGGTTTTTGCACTGCTTGGGTCAGTGCCAGACGGCTGAGTCAGACGACCATACTGTAAGCTCCAGGAATTACCTTCTGATTCAAAACAGATGTGTGAGCATGGGGAGCTGTTGTGTGTATTCAAGTTATTCTTGTCAACTTGTTGAGTCAGTGCAAATAGCTTAGTTATTAATGTAGAATTCATACATCCATGATAATAAATATGACTTTATCCAATCAATTAATGTAAAAAAATATATACATCTAAAACATGAAATGTAATATTCTCTCTTGTGTGTTTCAGAGCTCACCGTAACGACATGGAGAATATCTTCCCTTTCCTGTTCCTGGGGGCTGTGTACTCCCTGATTGGCCCGTCGCTTGCCGTGGCCCGCGCTCACTTCCTGGTATTCTTCCTGTTCCGCATGCTCCATACAGTGGCCTACCTGTGTGTCCTGCGGGCACCCACACGCTCCCTGGCCTATGTCGTCGCCCAAGTGCCCTGCGTCTCCATGGCCGTGCAGGTCCTCGCGGCGGTGGCCTCCTCGTGGTAGTTGTGGTGTTCTGGATCTATCTGTGACCACTTCAATCTGAGACCTATCTCAGTCTGTGAGATCAGCGGTTGAGGATACTGCAAGAGATGCTTTTCATACAAGGGAAATCCTCAAGACTATATCGCTATCAATGCTACCATAGCAGTTTGTGTCTCTCGGCTGTAAGACAGTGTGTACTCTGAAAGTGTGTACTCTGAAATGAAGTCAGTGTTGTGCTCTAGCAAGCACATCCTCCTGCAGTACTGTATGTTTGCTATGCAATGTTGAAGTCAATTGCCTCCCTCTTGATAGTCCAGGGGACTCTACTCTCTGAAGACAAAGGTTTTAATTAGTTAACATTGAACCTTTTAACCAGTTCATTGTGTTGTCATGTTGTTTTTGTATACACAAGTTGTTGCTTGTTTCTGTCTTTTTTATTCTCTATTTCTTGTTATAAACTGGGTGGTTTGAGCTCTGAATACTGATTGGCTGACAGCTGTGTTATTTTTACTGCTCTAATTACGTTGGTAACCAGTTTCTAATATAAATTAGGCACCTCAGGTGTTTATGGTATGTTACCAATATACCACGGCTAAGGGCTGTATCCAGGCACTCCGCGTTGCGTTGTGCGTAAGAACAGCCCTTAGCCGTGGTATATTGGCTCAATAAGCCTTATTGCTTAATTATACTTAACCCTGATTGGCTCCAGGGGTGCTGTACTACAATGGCTGACCCTGTAAAACAATACATTTCACTGCACCTATTTTATGCCACTGAGAGCTATTTTAGTACGGCATGTCTGGGATATAATGACCTTTTAGCTGAAACCAGCTTGATCCAGTCTTAGAGGTAGAACTGAAGAGCAGGCATGTGCCATTCTAAGGAACCTTTCCAGTGTGGTGGTTCACTGTGTTCGTTTATCTAGCATTGGCCACCATGGCATCACATGATGGGGGATGATGACACAGAGACATCAGGTCTACCACACCTGTCGATGGGGTACTGATGAGGCCAAGAGTTTTTCCTGATCACAGGATTTGACTACAGCCCATAGTTTTTCCTGGTCTGGTCCTGGACCTAGATAGGAGCTATGACTGCTGAATTGTCCATAATCATAACATATATTTGATCCTCCACCTCTGTGTTTCTTTAGCCTGGTTCTAGATCAAAATTGGCAAGACAGGATAGGGGTTTCTTCAGTATTGTCCATGTAGGGTAGCCTAGTGGTTAGAGCGTTGGACTAGTAACCGGAAGGTTGCGAGCTGACAAGGTACAAATCTGTTGTTCTGCCCCTGAACAGGCAGTCAACCCACTGTTCCTAGGCCGTCATTGAAAATAAGAATTTGTTCTTAACTGACTTGCCTAGTTAAATAAAGGTCAAATAAAATAAATAACCAATGGGTGGTTTGTTGATGAATGGTCCTCTACTGTGTTGTGTCTTCTACACTGCAGCCACTTGAGGCTTGCTAGAGCAGAAGTTGGCATTGTGAAACCTATGTGTGTCAACTGGGTGTCATTACTGGACAGTTATTGCACATTTCCAAGATACTGCAACACAATTCCAAGTTACTACAACACATTTCCAAGATACTGCAACACAATTCCAAATTACTACAACACATTTCCAATTTACTGTAACACAATTCCTTATGATTAGCTGTATAGGAGTCTTATGGCTTGGGGGTAGAAGCTGTTTTAAGAAGCCTTTTGGACCTACAGTAGACTTGGCACCCCGTTTACTGCTTGCCGTGCGGTATCAGAGAGAATAGTCTACGACTAGGGTGGCTGGTGTCTTAGACAATTGGTATAGAGGTCCTGGATGGCAGGAAGCTTGGCCCCGGTAATGTACTGGGCCGTACGCAGTTGCCATACCAGGCTGTGATGCAACCGATGGTGCAGCTGTAGAACCTTTTGAGGATCTGAGGACCCATACCAAATCATTTCTGTGTCCTGAGGGGGAATAGGGTTTTGTCGTGCCCTCTTCACGACTGTCTTAGTGTGTTTGGACCATGATAGTTTGTTGGTGATGTGGACACCAAGGAACTTGAAGCTCTCATCCTGTTCCACTGCAGCCCCGTTGATGAGAATGGGGTTGTGCTCGGTCCTCCTTTTCATGTAGTCCACAATCATCTCCTTTGTCGAGATCACGTTGAGGGAGAGATTGTAGTCCTGGCACCACACGGCCAGGTCTCTGACCTCCTCCCTGTAGACTGTCTCATCATTGTCGGTGATCAGGCGTACCACTGTTGTGTCATTGGCAAACTTGATGATGGTGTTGGAGTCTTGCCTGGCCATGCAGTCATGAGTGCACAGGGAGTACAGGAGGGGACTGAGCACACGCCCCTGAGGGGCCCCCGTGTTGAGGATCAGGGTGGCGGATGTGTTGTTACCTACCCTTACCACCTGGGGTTGGCCCGTCAGGAAGTCCAGGATCCAGTTGCAGAGGGAGTTGTTTAGTCCCAGGGTCCTTAGCTTAGTGATGAGCTTTGAGGGCACTATGGTGTTGAATGCTGAGCTGTAGTCAATGAATAGCGTTCTCACATTGGTGTTCCTTTTGTCCAGGTGGGAAAGGGCAGTGTTGAGAACAATAGAGATTGCATCATCCATGGATCTGTTGGGGCGGTATGCAAATTGGAGTGGGTCTAGGGTTTCCGGGATAATGGTGTTGATATGAACCATGACCAGCCTTTCAAAACGCTTCATGGCTACAGACGTGAGTACTACGGATCGGTAGTCATTTAGGCAGGTTACCTTAGTGTTCTTGGGCACAAGCTCTATGGTGATCTGCTTAAAACATGTTTGTATTACTCACACCGGCTACGGAGAGGGTGATCATACAGTCGTTCCGGAACAGCTGATGCTCTCATGCATGTTTTGGGCGCTCTCTTGGCCCGGGTCACCCACCATACCACCCCCATCAACCCCCATCAACCTACAATTTCAGGGAACCACAGCGAGACGATCAAATTCCTACTAGTTGAATCTCCGCTCCAGCGACACAATCCCTCCATTGACTGGGCTACCGGTGCCATTGTGGGCTGGAGCCCATCCTGCCACACTCATTGCCTGAAGTCAGCTCTGCCTGCCCCGGGATGTCTTCCTGGGGACTTGGAAATTGCCCCGGACCTCTCTGCCAGCCCTGCAGAGTACCAGGACCTCTGGGAGGGGTTCAGTAAGGCCCGGGCCACTTTGCTTCTGCAGCACCGACCTGTATCCAAGAAGGTCAAGCCTGAGGCGCTGGCACTCTGCTATAGTGCCGCGGCTACACCCCCGGAAGCCAAGATCATTAGCCCCTCTGCTGTTAGTCCTCTGTTGCCCCGTACCCTCTGTATTTTTCCTACCTTTGCTGTGTCTAGAGTTAAAACCATGTCTTACTGCTCTTTGTCTCCCTCCCTTTGTACTGTCACACACTGATGTTTCACCTGTCCTTGTGCTTGTCTCCACCCCCCTCCAGGTGTCACCCATT
This sequence comes from Oncorhynchus keta, assembly GCF_023373465.1. Taxonomy (NCBI): domain Eukaryota; kingdom Metazoa; phylum Chordata; class Actinopteri; order Salmoniformes; family Salmonidae; genus Oncorhynchus; species Oncorhynchus keta. The sequence goes on from NC_068429.1 coordinate 17,387,121, forward strand.
TTCCCCATTCCCCACCTGTATTCTCTGTTTGTCTGTTGCCAGTTCGTTTTGTTTTGTCAAGCCTACCAGCGTTTTTGCCTCTGTTCCTGTCGATTGTTCCTGTTTTTCCTGGTTTTGACATCTGCCCGCCCTGACCCTGGGCCTGCCTGACTTCCTGTACCTTTTCCCCACTACTCTGAATTACCAACCTCTGCCAGACCTGACCCTGAGCCTGCCTGCCATCCTGTACCTTTGCCTCTACTCTGAATTACCAACCTCTGCCTGACCTGACCCTGGGCCTGCCTGCCGTCCTGTACCTTTGCCTCTACTCTGAATTACCAACCTCTGCCTGACCTGACCCTGAGCCTGCCTGCCGTCCTGTACCTTTGCCCCACTACTCTGGATTATCAACCTCTGCCTGACCTGACCCTGAGCCTGCCTGCCATCCTGTACCTTTGCCTCTGCTCTGAATTACCAACCTCTGCCTGACCTGACCCTGAGCCTGCCTGCCGTGCTGTATCTTTGCCTCTACTCTGAATTACCAACCTCTGCCTGACCTGACCTGACCCTGAGCCTGCCTGCCTGCTCTGTCCTGTATCTTTGCCTCTACTTTGCTGAATTACCAACCTCTGCCTGACCTGACCCTGAGCCTGCCTGCCGTCCTGTACCTTTGCCTCTGCTCTGAATTACCAACCTCTGCCTGACCTGACCCTGAGCCTGCCTGCCGTCCTGTACCTTTGCCTCTGCTCTGAATTACCAACCTCTGCCTGACCTGACCCTGAGCCTGCCTGCCATCCTGTACCTTTGCCTCTACTCTGAATTACCAACCTCTGCCTGACCTGACCCTGAGCCTGCCTGCCTGCTTTGCCTCTCCTGTACCAACCTTGCCTGACTACCCTGAGCCTGAATTACCAACCTCTGCCTGACCTGACCCTGAGCCTGCCTGCCGTCCTGTACCTTTGCCCCATTACTCTGGATTATCAACCTCTGCCTGACCTGACCCTGAGCCTGCCTGCCATCCTGTACCTTTGCCTCTGCTCTGAATTACCAACCTCTGCCTGACCTGACCCTGAGCCTGCCTGCCGTGCTGTATCTTTGCCTCTACTCTGAATTACCAACCTCTGCCTGACCTGACCCTGAGCCTGCCTGCCGTGCTGTATCTTTGCCTCTACTCTGAATTACCAACCTCTGCCTGACCTGACCCTGAGCCTGCCTGCCGTCCTGTATCTTTGCCTCTACTCTGAATTACCAACCTCTGCCTGACCTGACCCTGAGCCTGCCTGCCGTCCTGTACCTTTGCCTCTGCTCTGAATTACCAACCTCTGCCTGACCTGACCCTGAGCCTGCCTGCCGTCCTGTACCTTTGCCTCTGCTCTGAATTACCAACCTCTGCCTGACCTGACCCTGAGCCTGCCTGCCGTCCTGTACCTTTGCCTCTACTCTGAATTATCAACCTCTGCCTGACCTGACCCTGAGCCTGCCTGCCGTCCTGTACCTTTGCCTCTGCTCTGAATTACCAACCTCTGCCTGACCTGACCCTGAGCCTGCCTGCCGTGCTGTATCTTTGCCTCTGCTCTGAATTACCAACCTCTGCCTGACCTGACCCTGAGCCTGCCTGCCGTGCTGTACCTTTGCCTCTACTCTGAATTACCAACCTCTGCCTGACCTGACCCTGAGCCTGCCTGCCGTCCTGTACCTTTGCCCCACTACTCTGGATTATCAACCCCTGCCTGCCTTGGCTTCTCGTTTGCCTGCCCCTATTGCTGTAATAAACATTGTTACTTCAACACAGCCTGCATTTGGGTCTTACCTGAAACGTGATAGTTATGTATGTATATATTTATAATGTTCTACTTTTATATATATATATATGTGCCTTGCGAAAGTATTCGGCCCCCTTGAACTTTGCGACCTTTTGCCACATTTCAGGCTTCAAACATAAAGATATAAAACTGTATTTTTTTGTGAAGAATCAACAAGTGGGACACAATCATGAAGTGGAATGACATTTATTGAATATTTCAAACTTTTTTAACAAATCAAAAACTGAAAAATTGGGCGTGCAAAATTATTCAGCCCCTTTACTTTCAGTGCAGCAAACTCTACAGAAGTTCAGTGAGGATCTCTGAATGATCCAATGTTGACCTAAATGACTAATGATGATAAATACAATCCACCTGTGTGTTATCAAGTCTCCGTATCAATGCACCTGCACTGTGATAGTCTCAGAGGTCCGTTAAAAGCGCAGAGAGCATCATGAAGAACAAGGAACACACCAGGCAGGTCCGAGATATTGTTGTGGAGAAGTTTAAAGCCGGATTTGGATACAAAAAGATTTCTCAAGCTTTAAACATCCCAAGGAGCACTGTGCAAGCGATAATATTGAAATGGAAGGAGTATCAGACCACTGCAAATCTACCAAGACCTGGCCGTCCCTCTAAACTTTCAGCTCATACAAGGAGAAGACTGATCAGAGATGCAGCCAAGAGGCCCATGATCACTCTGGATGAACTGCAGAGATCTACAGCTGAGGTGGGAGACTCTGTCCATAGGACAACAATCAGTCGTATATTGCACAAATCTGGCCTTTATGGAAGAGTGGCAAGAAGAAAGCTATTTCTTAAAGATATCCATAAAAAGTGTTGTTTAAAGTTTGCCACAAGCCACCTGGGAGACACACCAAATATGTGGAAGAAGGTGCTCTGGTCAGATGAAACCAAAATTGAACTTTTTTGGCAACAATGCAAAACGTTATGTTTGGCGTAAAAGCAACACAGCTCATCACCCTGAACACACCATCCCCACTGTCAAACATGGTGGTGGCAGCATCATGGTTTGGGCCTGATTTTCTTCAGCAGGGACAGGGAAGATGGTTAGAATTGAAGGGAAGATGGATGGAGCCAAATACAGGACCATTCTGGAAGAAAACCTGATGGAGTCTGCAAAAGACCTGAGACTGGGACGGAGATTTGTCTTCCAACAAGACAATGATCCAAAACATAAAGCAAAATCTACAATGGAATGGTTCAAAAATAAACATATCCAGGTGTTAGAATGGCCAAGTCAAAGTCCAGACCTGAATCCAATCGAGAATCTGTGGAAAGAACTGAAAACTGCTGTTCACGAATGCTCTCCATCCAACCTCACTGAGCTCGAGCTGTTTTGCAAGGAGGAATGGGAAAAAATGTCAGTCTCTCGATGTGCAAAACTGATAGAGACATACCCCAAGCGACTTACAACTGTAATCGCAGCAAAAGGTGGCGCTACAAAGTATTAACTTAAGGGGGCTGAATAATTTTGCACGCCCAATTTTTCAGTTTTTGATTTTTTTTTAAAGTCTGAAATATCCAATAAATGTCGTTCCACTTCATGATTGTGTCCCACTTGTTGTTGATTCTTCATAAAAAATACAGTTTTATATCTTTATGTTTGCAGCCTGAAATGGGGCAAAAGGTCGCAAAGTTCAAGGGGGCCGAATACTTTCGCAAGGCACTGTATATGCGACAAATACAAAAATCCTGTCAGCGGCAGTCCTGTGGGCGAAAACTGCTTGTTGATCAGAGAGGTCAAAGGAGAATGACAAGAATCGTGCAAGCTAACAGGCGGGCCACAAACAGTTCTAGAGGAAAAGTGGGGTCCGACCAGGTACTAAATGGGTTTATCTAATAAACTGGCAACTGACTGTATATATAAATAATACAACCTTTTTTCCTAGTTTATATTTTACTGTATGCACTTTGAGATGATTATTTTATCATGAAAAGCGCTTTACAAATGTAATAGATGATTATTACTATTATTATTTGCTGGCTCCTCTCTCAGTGTTAGATGGTCCAGAGCTCCAGGCAGGGCTAAATTGCAGCATTCCTCTGTAGTTATGTAAGGTTCTGGGGCTGGACACTGTCCACATGAAGGGGCCTCTGGGCTTGAGAGGGGCACAGAGAGACAGGAAAGGGAGTGCGCTTTAACCAACACACATGAATGGGCTGTAGACTCATTCTCTCGCACTCATTCGAACACACCCTCACATTCACATGTGGATATGTGCCTGAGCTGTAACTTATGGACACTCATGTTTACATGCATTCTTGCACTTTGCCCTCCTTCTGTCTCATTCATGTCAACACACTTATAGAATCACCGTACTAGACAATTGCCAACACCCCCACTGTAAGGTACTCTAAATAAATATACATGTTTTGTATGGATGACTTCATCATCTGTGTCAAAGGTTTTATGATGATATAATGTAACTTTTGTTTATTCAAGGGGAATGCCCATGAAACCATCATCATGCACAATAGAATGTCTAAATCATCACCACATCATAAACCCTACAGATGATGATGGAGGTGTATGGATTAACAGGTAATCCTGTCCATTGAATGGAATGGTTTTCAACATAAATCAGGATTTGGGTTCAATGTAAATAGATTTGTTAATGACTCGGGTAGCAGGGGGCAAGTCCTGTCTTGTCTTGTCCCTCTCCATGAGTGTCTGCGTGGGCTGTAGGGTTGCCTGGTCGGGCGTGTTTGCTTCCTTAGGGCGCGTGGAGAGAGAGAGAGAAACCTCCTCTCAGCTACAGTCTTTATGCCTGTCATCTCCTCACAGTGATGATCTCAGGGAGCTGGTATGTAGTGAGATCTCATGCAACCACAGACCACAAGACCACCATCCCACTAACAGCCCAACCCAAGATGCAGTCTCACAGACACACACACACAGACCATCTCCCACACTCTCATAAATGTAAGAGTAGATAGCCTAACCTAGATAAATTCATTGATTAAATTTATAGAGTGTTATTCATTACAAAAAAAATCTTAATTTGATAGTATTGTTTACGAAATTGTGGTTGATTTATTTTCTGTCGTTTTTAAATCACTCCAAGCTGTTGTCAATTAAAATCCATGTTGTATGCCTCCACCCACTGGTCCATGCCCTGAACTGCACTTGTTGTCAGTCTGAAGAGGTGCAGCTGAAGCAAACAGTGAAGATTGTGCAGTTCTATGCTTGTATTGGGACGGCTGCATCAAAGACAAGGCAAGTGTTACACTAAGCAGGTTTGGTCTTTAGTTACACACTTTAGTGTCATCCCCTTTGACTTTGGCATCCGCACAATTCCCAGACTTTCACCCAACATACGATGTAATAACATTGTTTCCTTGTCAGTAGCTACCTCAAATACCTTCTATCTAATTTCAGTAGACCACCTTTCAAGATTCACGTGGTGAGCTGTGTAACCTGTGTCAATGATAGAGATTGGGATAGATGTTCCTTGACTTTGCAAATCCAGTTTTCTATCAGTTTCAAAACTAAATACAAATGTAAAATCACAATCACACTTGAAAAATGCCTAGATAGCTACATTTTATAATTTCCATGTTAGCGGAGACTGCATTCACGGTAAACGCTGCATATGTTACGGTAAACGCTGCATATATTACGGTAAACGCGGCATATATTATGGTAAACGCTGCATATATTACGGTAAACACTGCATATGTTACGGTAAACGCTGCATATATTACGGTAAACACTGCATATGTTACGGTAAACGCTGCATATGTTACGGTAAACGCTGCATATATTACGGTAAACACTGCATATGTTACGGTAAACGCTGCATATATTACGGTAAACACTGCATATATTACGGTAAACGCTGCATATATTATGGTAAACGCTGCATATATTACGGTAAACACTGCATATGTTACGGTAAACGCTGCATGTATTACGGTAAACACTGCATATATTACGGTAAACGCTGCATATATTACGGTAAACGCTGCATATATTACGTAAACGCTGCATATATTACAGTAAACGCTGCATATGTCGGCTCAATCTGAAAATTAACTTTACATTTCTAACACACAATCAGTAATGCTTCAGCAATACAGATGCAATAGAGTATTTAGGCAGTGTGCTGGCAACTCATTTTTATACTCTTTGGCCTGCATTTTCCTTTCACATATTTATTGACTTTTAAAAAGACCACAGTAACATGACAGAATTTGTGCAAATGCGACGAAATCTGCTAGTGGATATTAAATGTACAACAGTAGTATTCTGTAACAAGCAATATGTGTTAAATATGTGGCACAGGCAATCATGACAGCCTCTTTATGAAAGGCCTTTACTTATGGCTAAACAGTTTTCTACCCATCTTATTAATTAATGATGTGGGCATACCCAGGATTTACATGCAGGATGGTTGATCTACACATGGAGGGAAAATTTACGGAGTTTTGATGGAGCGGGCAAGCGTCTTTGCGATGGTGAATTCGAAACGGATAATGGTCAGGGCTAACCAGCCCCTTTATCTGTAAGAAATATTAAACATTTTGAATTATAACGTGTGTTAAAATGTATGTACTAAATATTTTGAATTAAATCACTGGTTTTAAAAATGTATCTCACGCTTTAACGATAGGGGAAGCGGTAATTTCATATTTCGGTTTAGGGGATTATTAACTTTATGGAAAACAATATTCTCACTATGTGGATTATAAACATGTACATACATAGAGAGCCAACACATCAAGATCTAACAGGGATGAGTGGGGATTCATAGTACAACAGGAGTCTTCTGTAACCTGCAATACGTGTTAAATATGTTTTACATACATCCATGACTGAATGGTTTCACAAATGGTAAACGCTTACAAAAACGGTTTTGTAAGAAAGTTGAACCAGGCCTCATTCAATAGTCTAGAGATGAAGCTAGAGATACCAAAACATCAACGTTTAGAGCAGCTTGGAGATTATTACCCATGTAAATGGGGAGCAAAAGAGCGGATTTACCGAACTCTGTACAAACCCCGACACGGGGTATGATAACTCTGACGCGTACGTCTAATGATTATTGTAGATGTTTACAACTGAGGGAGTTGACAGTAGGTCAATGAGATGTATAAAAGCAAATTGACATAACGGACCTCAAATACCAACAGCCTACTTTATAATATAGAATGCAGGGGTGTGTACTGAGCATGTACCCTTTATAAAACAAAATGGTCTACGGTCAAATTCATCTATAGTTTTTAATGAAGTGGTCGCTGCATTCATTTAGATTATTTCAACATAGTCTAGATCAGTCCACAGAATGGAACACCTATCCTTGAACCATGATAACGGGAGTTAACCATGATATACACTATTAGTTTCTGGGAAATACATCCTTGTTCCTAATCGCTTCTAGCATATTTTACTTTGACCCCATTTATGAAAGCTCACCCTTCCAGGAAAACGCAAGTTTGTTCCCCCACACAACCTAGAACAGTTATAACAATCACATATGTGTGGATTATGTCGGGATTTAGGACTAGCAGAGCATACCTATAAAGCAAAAAGCACGAGGATGACAGTTGAGAAAATGTTGCATATACATTTTTTAGGATCTCAATATTGTGTTATGTTGGTAGGTCTAATAAACAAATATATTGTATACATTGATAATATTATTTTGTCAGAAATTCAAGCCGTTGATACAGTTTTGTACTCTATCGCCTGCCCTGCTGATCGTGCTCTATCTGAACTACATTAAGCTTTCATTATTTATGTGTCAATAAATATGTGTGTAAAGTGTACATGTTTGTTTCACTGTAGATTTGTTTAAGCCCTCCTAGAAACACCTGATTTTATCCCACAGCATTAATTAATAAGCTGTGTAGAAGCTGTTTAGCCATAAGTAAAGGCCTTTCATAAAGAGGCTGTCATGATAAACCTGAATCTGAAATTACCTTTAGGATCTTTTCTTTGGGGTTCTAATCTCCCCAGGTGTACATGCACTGAAAATCCTTAGGCTGGAGCCATCTGGAAGCTCTGTGCATGTACATATAAAGATAACTATATAGGAAACTAGGCTGAGAAACATTATTTAGATGGCTGTTTTATTGTTGTTGAAAGCTTGAAATGGACACAATGCCAAGGGACCTTGTTTCTAACACACACACACACACACACACACACACACACACACACACACACACACACACACACACACACACACACACACACACACACACACACACACACACACACACACACACACACACACACACACACACACACACACACACACACACACACACACACACACACACACACACACACACCTGCTTCATAGATAGCAACCATAAGGACAATAAAACTGGGGGTGTGGGGCCATACTCTTTCAAAAGTTCAAACACAGAACCCCCCCAGTTCAACCAGGTCCCTAGACATCAATCAGCATGACAACTTCAAAGGATGCAATATTGTTAGAGGAATTTAAAATTCCTATATGTTTTATAGCCAAAATCAAATTCGCACTCTCTCTAGTTCATTAATGAGGTGTAAGTTCATTAATTATGCATGAAGTAGATCAAGACCAGTCTTAAAAGCCAGGTAACAGCGTTTAATTCAAGAGAGTACTAACACATACACATTTCTCTACAGGTTATAAACTGAAAATGACGTCAGCGTTTTCTTAATGTTCTCTCTTCATAGAGGCCCTATAGTTTCTCGAGTTTTCGCTCCACGCCTGAAGTCAAGGTCAGACAGTATAAATCAGCATTCTAGACAGTCTGGAGATAGTCTGTTCCTGCCACCTGGAGATTGTACAAATGAATGAACTAAGGAACAGACCTTCATTGTTACTAAACTCCTGACAACACTATATACAATTGGGAAAGGCAGCTAGAGAGAAAATTCATATGTACAGTACATTATAGCATTTGGACTAGTCAGTTCTGATTGGAATGTATACATAATTAGTCATTTCAAACATAATTTCCTCCAACAAATATAGATAGAAAATAACACACCCTCTAACACGTGACCACAGGAACAGGATGTCCTGGCCGGAGGCCCATATTTGGACATGTATACGTCATCATGGACACAGGGTCATAAATAAAGATTTTGACCTGTGCCGTCTACTTTATTCTCTCTCACAGAGCAGGGGGAGCAGCCTGGAGTCCTGTCTTCTTCAGCGTCTCCACCACCTCAGCCAACATGTTATTTTTCCTCAGAGTAGGCCTTGGAGTGAAGGTCTGATTGCACTGAGGACAGCTGTAGATGCCCTGGTCATCATGATCCCAGAGAGCAGATCCTACATCTGTACTATTCAAGACAAGCTGACTAGTTCTGTGTAGATTTGAGGTTGTGAACTCACTGACAAGAAATTAAATAGAACATGGTCCTCTTTCAGCGTTCCCAGGGGAATTGTCTTTGCAGACTGTTCGTAATAATTTATTCAGAAAGAATCAAGCCTGGATCCCAGGTCGGATGGACATGGTAGACATATATACTACATGACCAAAAGTATGTGGACACCTGCATGTCAAACATCTCATTCCAAAATCATGGGTGTTAATATGGAGTTGGTCCCCCCATTGCTGCAATAATGGTCTCCCATCTTCTGGGAAGGCTTCCACTAGATGTTGGAACATTGCTGAAGGGACTTTCTTCCATTCAGCCACAAAAGTATTAGTGAGGTTGGGCACTGATGTTGGATGATTAGGCCTGGCTCACAGTCGTTGTTCCAAGTCAACCCAATGGCGTTTGATGGGATTGAGGTCAGGGCTATGTGCAGGCCAGTCAAGTTCTTCCACACCGACCTCGACAAACCATTTCTGTATTGACCTCGCTTTGTGTACGGGGGCATTGTCATGCTGAAACAGGAAAGGGCCTTCCCCATATTGCTGCGACAAAGTTGGAAGCACAGAATCATCTAGAAGGACCTAGTCCGAACCATGAAAAACAACATAGTAAGCCTGTTATGTAGGTTTTGATCTTGTAGCGGTGGAAACACCCTTTCAAAGTTACTGTAGAAATGGAAGCCCCTGTCTGGTATGAACATTGGTACTGTCACGGTTTTCTAATGGTGAAGGAGAGTCGGACCAAACTGCAACATGTCGATTGTGATCCATGTTTATTTAAACAAACTTAAAACACGACTAAACACGAACACTACAAAACAATAAACGAAACAAAAACCGAAAACAGCCTATACTTGTGTCAACTAACATCAAACAAGGACATCAAGACACTCAGTACAATCACCCACAATACAACCAAAGAATATGGCTGCCTAAATATGGCTCCCAATCAGAGACAACGATAAACACCTGCCTCTGATTGAGAACCACTTCAGACAGCCATAGACTCTCCTACAACACCCCACTAAGCTACAATCCCACTAAGCTACACACCACATACAAAAACCCATGTCACACCCTGGCCTGACCAAATACATAAAGAATAACACAAAATACTTCGACCAGGGCGTGACAGGTACATCGTTGTTATCCACAACTGGGTTGTGGGTGATGAAGTAGCGCAGATATAAGCCACGACGTGGGAAGTGGTGGCCAAACTCAATATTACTGAGATCACTGATTGAGTTGAGGGTTGGGGGGTCTTCCCAGACCAAGGCCAGTGGAAGCAGCAGAAAGAAGATGAATAGCAGGCCTTCAATCCCCATGGTGAACCTGTTACAGAGAGAGATAAATTGATCAAATAAATGGTAGTTGAAAGTTAAGTAGAAAACACGTGGAAATTGGGATATTGTGTGTGAACTATCCTTTTAAGATATTCATCAACTATTCCAGACGTAGTCTACGAATGTAGTTAACGTAAGTTCAATCAGTAAGGCTGGTCTGAATGATTATCCTCACATTCGACTTTGATTCAGTAGTAGGCTACAACATAATTCACATCACATCCTTTATCATGGGCACAGCAGGAATTTATATCTGTGATGTTTACAAATGTTCTCGTCAACAGCACAGCATTATGTCACTCCTCCTTTACTATCAATTAGCCACGTGCGGAATGTCAATCACCTTTACCCTATAATCAATGAGCACAGCAGAATGATTCATCTTGAAGAACTGTATTCTTAACACCTGGAAATTAATCAATCTGCCATCATTAACACAATGATAAAATCAAATGATTTATTATTGAAATATATAAAGTGCATGGACAACAGAGAAAAACAAAATGGTGTAATTTGAGGCCATGTGGCGAACAATAATGCAGGCACTGGAGATAGGGGTATGAACATGTGGGTGGGCCGTTGGGGTGTATTCAATGTTTGTGTGCGTCTGTATGTTGTGGTTCGTATGTGTATGTTTGTAATTGTTTGGGGGAAAAGTGAATAAATAAAATATAAATGTAATAGAATAATGGAACCTCACCACTCTTGCTAAATAACCTATGGGAATCCCTGTACGATGATCAGCTTGCTCTCCTCTCAACAATGGGCGAACAAGCTTGTGATGTATTTAAATGATTGCTTACCCCGGTTCTCTCTCGCTGTCTTGCAGCACGTGTTACCGTCGAGCCACCACCTCCCCACCCACCGCCACCAGCTGAAGTCCCGTAATCAGAACCTCTCACTCTCAGCGGGATGGGGGGTTTCCATGCCAGCTGCCCACCAAAGGGCTACTTGCCAAGCCAGCATCTGGCTCTGGGGGTAACCCTTCACAGACGAGGCCATCCGCTAAACTACTTTAATACTTTCATATTTATATTCATACATTCATATTCATACATTCATACATTCATATTCATACTCCCTGCTTCTGCTCCTATCCTGTCATCTCAGAAAAAATCTACTCATGTCACTAAATGTTCCAATAGCTGAAAATCGGGTTGATCAACAACAACCTAGTTTAGTGGCAGATGATGTAAATGTGTATATGTACTGTACTATATACTGGTATATGCCTCTGAAAATGTGTATTGAAAACGGGGTTATAGTACAGAATAAGGGTTCTGCAACAGAACTAAACACAACAGCTAGCCTAGTGTCTGTCTGTCTCAGCCAAAGCTAACAGTACAGTCATCATTTCCAGACACACTCTTTATGGGTCAGGGGTCATCATAATGCTGATTGGTTAAACAATCTGTCCTCGGTTACACCGTTAGAGTGACAATAGCAGAGGTGCATAAAGATGGTTGCCCACATGGACTTACAAAAAGTCCTTGTTTTAAGTGTGTGTATGTGTCAGCCAAAATGTTGAAAACAGTCACAATGCTCAAAACAGCTATGGTGCTAAAAACAGCCACAAAATAAAATCTGGATCATAAAAGAGGAATTTATTAATCATTTAAAAATAATAATAATTCTAGAGTATTTTACAGTACACTTCTTGTGCATCACAGCAGGCTGCTGAGAGGAGAACTGCTCATAATAATTGCCGGGAAGGAGAAATTGGAATGGATTCAAACACATAGAAACCATATGTTTGATGTATTTGATACCAATCCACTGATTCCACTCTAGCCATGACCACGAGCCCGTTCTCCAAAATGAAGGTGCCACCAACCTCCTGTTATGTGCATAGTTTCCAGTGTTTGGTTAAGTTGTTGGCTATCATCAAGGGACAAATCAAAAAGCAGGACCCCTGATTTTGTTGACATGATTTCATTAGCTTCGTTTTATCATCACATTTAGTCGTTTTCTAAATAGTTCAGTATGCAGTAGTTACAAATGTATCAGTTTGATTTAGGAACAGTGTAACTATTGAAAAGACAAACACATTCATAATCAACCATTACTTGGATTTGTACCATGTTTCTATCCACAGATCATTCATAGAGCCACTCTCTCTGGGGTGCATCTCAATAATGTGAAAAAAAGGAAAGGAGACAAGGAAAGGAAGCTCCTTTAGAGTATTGTCACAGTGCTGACTTTTGCCCAATGCCTGCAGCAAAAGCCTCTACCCCGTCCTCTGGCTTGGCAGAGTACTTTGGGACTTTAGTTACTTCGGTGTAACAAGGGCCTTGCCGTGCGACCCTACCAACCCTTCTATTTATTCGTAATGGCCCTTCGCGTGAGTTGGGTTTGTTCCTTCGTTCACGTTGTCACTCCCTTATTGTCCGGTCTAGTATGAGGGCTTGGATAGATATACTCCTATTTAAATATTATTAAGCGTTATGGGTTCCTCCTATATTTCCTTACCCTCAAGTTATCTTTACCTATGTATATATCAATACCTAATAACAACTCCTCGTAGTTATTATGCTCGTCAGCTAGTAGTCACTCGGAAACTAGTATTGGTATATGTTTTGACTTCCTTAAAAATATATTATTGTCCACACAATGAAATATTCTTTAGTGCAATCACTTTAACCTATAACCAGGGTCACTTTCTGTTCAGTGAGAGTGTCAAGGCGTTTGCTCTCCAGATCGTTAATCTGGCCTAGTTGTCAAAGTTTCAAGCTTTTATTAAGTCACTCTGTTTTTGTCTTATACACATCATTACAATTCAATGGTTATACAGTTTCTCAATACAACAATAATGCTCAATCAATCCTTAATGCTTTAAGCTATGCCAGATAATATTGCAAAACTTTAAATGCATTAACACTTCTAACAATATTGACTAAATAGCGAAAATAGTTCAATTACCTTAAATGCTCAGTCCCTTGGTCACTTTCCCGTAATCGGTATTCTCGCAGCTACAGCGCTAGATTCCCAATTCTAATATCTTAATACACTTACAACTCTGTGTATGGACTCAATATATTGTAACTGGTATTTTGCTGTTTCCTTGTATTGCCAATCACATCTGTACCTGATGTCTCACTGAGTGACCGCCACTTTGTCTGTATTCAAGAGGTGTTTAGACCTCTGTTTTTCTTAGACTCAGTCTCGGGGTCACCAAGTTCAACCAAGTATATTCAGATCGTGATCCAATAAGTACATAGACAAAATAATCCAATTCTCTAATATTGTTATAGTCTAACAAAAAGCGTATAGTGCAATAGTAAATTTACCTGTGATGATCCTCCATATGAAGTCTGTCTCACATGTTAACGAGGATCATGCTGTCTTATGATCTCTGTTCTCTTTATATATCTTTTAAAGGGAAGTTCCCACTGGGGCTGTAGACCTACGTAATCTTAGGCCTGTGTGTTAAACGGAAGCTTCCTATTATTACCCTTTAAGGTCATGCACTACTGACTCTCACATTGCTGCTTCCGTGTTACTGTTGGCTGATTCCACTCAATCATACCAGCTGGTTGTTTCTACCACTGGAGGTGGCGTAGGTGGTATGTCAAGCGTCAGCTGGGAGAAGTCTATGATAGGTATCTCCTCTGCTTCTCCCTGTTGTCCAGTTTCTGCAGGTGTGGTCCGTGGTTCCATGAGGTCCCGTGAATGCCCTGTGTTGTTGTACCCATTGCTTGATGGAGTGGGCAGATTCTTTTAATCTCTTGTCACAGTATGTAGATGTGTCCTCACAGCTGACTCCTGTGTTTCAGGTTATTCCTGATCCAGTCAAACAGGTCCGCATGTGTGTGAGCCAACTGTATCACAGCACAGTAGTCAACCAGCAACTCATACAGCTCACCTGAGACAGGGGAGAGGAATCAATCAATCAAACTTGATTTACACGACAACCAGGAGGATATGATGTTTGACTAAACACAGTGAGGGGAAGGAGGACTTTCAGATCAGGTTCCACCTCCTGCAGTCTAATATTTACTATAGCTACTCACCCACTGTAGTTCTGTGTGTACTAACTCACCCACTGTAGTTCTGTGTGTACTAACTCATCCACTGTAGTTCTGTGTGTACTAACTCACCCACTGTAGTTCTGTGTGTACTAACTCATCCACTGTACTTCTGTGTGTACTAACTCATCCACTGTAGTTCTGTGTGTACTAACTCATCCACTGTAGTTCTGTGTGTACTAACTCATCCACTGTAGTTCTGTGTGTACTAACTCACCCACTGTAGTTCTCTGTGTACTAACTCGCCCACTGTAGTTCTGTGTGTACTAACTCGCCCACTGTAGTTCTGTGTGTACTAACACATCCACTGTAGTTCTGTGTGTACTAACTCACCCACTGTAGTTCTGTGTGTACTAACTCACCCACTGTAGTTCTGTGTGTACTAACTCACCCACTGTAGTTCTGTGTGTACTAACTCACCCACTGGAGTTCTGTGTGTACTAACTCACCCACTGTAGTTCTGTGTGTACTACAGTGCCTTGCGAAAGTATTTGGCCCCCTTGAACTTTGCGACCTTTTGCCACATTTCAGGCTTCAAACATAAAGATATAAAACTGTATTTTTTTGTGAAGAATCAACAACAAGTGGGACACAATCATGAAGTGGAACGACATTTATTGGATATTTCAAACTTTTTTAACAAATCAAAAACTGAAAAATTGGGCGTGCAAAATTATTCAGCCCCTTTACTTTCAGTGCAGCAAACTCTCTCCAGAAGTTCAGTGAGGATCTCTGAATGATCCAATGTTGACCTAAATTACTAATGATGATAAATACAATCCACCTGTGTGTAATCAAGTCTCCGTATAAATGCACCTGCACTGTGATAGTCTCAGAGGTCCGTTAAAAGCGCAGAGAGCATCATGAAGAACAAGGAACACACCAGGCAGGTCCGAGATACTGTTGTGAAGAAGTTTAAAGCCGGATTTGGATACAAAAAGATTTCCCAAGCTTTAAACATCCCAAGGGGCACTGTGCAAGCGATAATATTGAAATGGAAGGAGTATCAGACCACTGCAAATCTACCAAGACCTGGCCGTCCCTCTAAACTTTCAGCTCATACAAGGAGAAGACTGATCAGAGATGCAGCCAAGAGGCCCATGATCACTCTGGATGAACTGCAGAGATCTACAGCTGAGGTGGGAGACTCTGTCCATAGGACAACAATCAGTCGTATATTGCACAAATCTGGCCTTTATGGAAGAGTGGCAAGAAGAAAGCTATTTCTTAACGATATCCATAAAAAGTGTTTTTTAAAGTTTGCCACAAGCCACCTGGGAGACACACCAAACATGTGGAAGAAGGTGCTCTGGTCAGATGAAACCAAAATTGAACTTTTTGGCAACAATGCAAAACGTTATGTTTGGCGTAAAAGCAACACAGCTCATCACCCTGAACACACCATCCCCACTGTCAAACATGGTGGTGGCAGCATCATGTTTTGGGCCTGCTTTTCTTCAGCAGGGTCAGGGAAGATGGTTAAAATCGATGGGAAGATGGATGGAGCCAAATACAGGACCATTCTGGAAGAAAACCTGATGGAGTCTGCAAAAGACCTGAGACTGGGACGGAGATTTGTCTTCCAACAAGACAATGATCCAAAACATAAAGCAAAATCTACAATGGAATGGTTCAAAAATAAACATATCCAGGTGTTAGAATGGCCAAGTCAAAGTCCAGACCTGAATCCAATAGAGAATCTGTGGAAAGAACTGAAAACTGCTGTTCACAAATGCTCTCCATCCAACCTCACTGAGCTCAAGCTGTTTTGCAAGGAGGAATGGGAAAAAATGTCAGTCTCTCGATGTGCAAAACTGATAGAGACATACCCCAAGCGACTTACAGCTGTAATCGCAGCAAAAGGTGGCGCTACAAAGTATTAACTTAAGGGGGCTGAATAATTTTGCATGCCCAATTTTTCAGTTTTTGATTTGTTAAAAAAGTTTGAAATATCCAATAAATGTCGTTCCACTTCATGATTGTGTCCCACTTGTTGTTGATTCTTCACAAAAAAATACAGTTTTATATCTTTATGTTTGAAGCCTGAAATGTGGCAAAAGGTCGCAAAGTTCAAGGGGGCCGAATACTTTCGCAAGGCACTGTAACTCACCCACTGTAGTTCTGTGTGTGAACAGTAGGTGGTACATGTCCTGCAGCTCTCTCTCCAAGATGAAGTTATTGAATGTGAAGAAGGCCACGCCCCTCTTGGCCCTGGCTGCAGCCATCAGCTGTACCAGAGCTGGGAGGGGAAAAACAACCAATCAGATCACAGAGTCATTTTGTGTGAATTTTCAGAGTGGGTCTATGTGGAATATCCAGTGGGTAGAGTTGAGTTATTGTTTGGGGAGTTAGGAGCCTGGGTCAACAATTAGTGGTACCTTTAACTTAAGGGTCAAGGGTTAGCGGTTAACAGTTAGGGGTACCATTAAGTAAGAGGTTAACAGTTAGGGGTACCTTTAAGTAAGGGGTTAACAGTTAGGGGTACCTTTAAGTAAG